>NC_041036.1:15507859-15830332 GCF_900634625.1 Parambassis ranga
TGTTTGAGTTTCATTGACTTAAGCACAATACATCGTCAGGATTAATGTCGAATGCACTGATTTCTGACAAATAGGATATGTTGCCTTAACTGTATGCGGATTATGTTCCCTGTTATGCTTAGTACGAAGCCCCCAAAATGTAATCCACCAAGTACATCCTCCATTAAAAACTGCAACGACATAGTGTCTTTTGTGTAACTTACATATTACCCTGTTCATTTATGTTGATGAAATAACAGTTACATATGATCTCACATTATTCCACAGGACAGACAGTTACATGTTTTAACAATGAGGACAGCTTTTGGTTTTGTTAGCTAGCTAACGCTAATGCGTAAAACAACAGCTAGCTTCAATCACCACCAGCAGCAACATGGACCTTTACAGCGACACATAAATAAACGTTCGCTAACAAAAAAGCAGTAATGTGAAACACATATGTAAAATGAGCATTACTCGGACTAAAATCTGTTAGCTAGGGACTAGCAGCTTCTTCTGGCTAACGTTAGGCTATGGAGTGACTCAGGGAATAGCTCGAGTGCATTGTAACCAAAACAAAGCAAATAAATGTGGCACACAGTTTCAAGCGAAAATGTCACGAAGACGCATACTTTATTCTTTAGGAATCCGCTTAATTAGAATGAGGTTACAGTTTAAACTTAATACTTAAAATATATTTCAAATTCCTTACCAGACCATAGTACTTTCAAGCACCATCTTGACGTCTGCAGTTTACGACGTCATCGTAAGGGTTTATGGGTAACGAAGTTTTGTTTTGAATGACACTGCTGCGCATAATGACAGGTAGACTGAGGCAACTGTAGGCAATTGTTTTACATTTTCTTCGAAACTATACTGTGTAATAACCGACGGGCTTAAATTTACATTTGTTGCCTCGTTTCAATAACACACACACACACAAGAAGAGCTGCTGTAAAAAAAACTAAAGGGTAAAAATCTCTTTTAACACTTTGCTACCCTGAACGTCTGGCTGGGGACTCCTCTTGTGAATCTAAGCCATCGTACATTATCAACCTAAAGCGGATATGATATAAGTCTGTAATTAGTGCTTGTCAGTGTCAGTAGCTGATGCCACAATTTATGGGCTAGCTGGCCACCAGGCACCATGGACCCCTTAGCCTTCTGTCTCACCTGCAGGTGAGTTTGCACATGAAACCCCAGCACTCTGCTGATGAATGCTGATTGGTTCGCAGGATGCTGTGAAAACATAACCCCAATCCAGTGCTTTCTCTAATTGGTCAAAAGTCACAGATTGGCACATTAGAATTCAGAGGTTCAGAGGAGGTGGGGTCAGGACTGTGAGGTGTATATATCCAGAAAACCAGAGCACCAGTGATGCTGAGCAAATTTTTCCTGATTTGAAGGCTGTCACATGAGTCGTATTCATCAAAAATGACAAATAAGCTGAAGATCAGAATGGAGGATCTGGCGGTGTTGCTCCTATTCTTGACCACAATAACCTCTGCAGGTATGAATATGAATTTAGATGAATACATTCTGACAATAAAAATGTCAGTTTATCTGAATGTGGTAATTTTTATTAAATGCACTTTGGTATGAGTGAGTGATTGAATATAATTCCTTACCCTCTGTTTCTATATCATGGAATCATAGACCCCTATCCAGTGGGCGTCGATGTGACACTCTTCTGCAGGGGCTGCGGTGTCACTGAGGGGATGTGGATATTCAGAAACAAGTTTATCGTGTTAATATTCAATGGAAACCATTCCATCAACAATGCATGGAGGGACAGAGCCACATTTCATCCAGTTGATTCATCGCTGACAATAAGATCAGTAAAGAAGGAAGACTCCGGCGTGTACACATTGCAGGGAGTGAGTGGTTTCACAACAGACGTAACTCTGTTAATTCAAGGTGAGGACTCTCTTACAAATTGCTTAATGATTGTTAAATTAATTAAATGTGCATACACATTAACACTTCAACAGCTTCTACATTCCCATAGACTGATTCTCTATGACACAGCAACTCTAATAGTCTTTTTGGACCCTGGGCAAAAATGTTGCTGAATAGAATAGAATAGAATAGAAACATTTTTTTCATCCCAACCTGGGAAATTTCACTATTGCAGCAGCAATATTCAGGCGCTCAGCATACTAACATATATTACCATCCATCCATCAACATTATTTATAAATTATGTGACACAATGAAAATTTGCCAAATATAAATGTTTTGATTTGTCTTCTACTACTGTCATTGCAGACTTTGTACATTGCCACTACTGTAGCTTAACATCAGTCATTGGGGCCCCCAGCTAGCCTGGGGCTCCAAGCAGCCTTGGTGTGATGCTGCCTCTGATAACATGCAGTTTTTGCATGTTTCATTGTTTACTGATTTGTAAGACAAAATAACACGCGAACACAGGACCATAACAGCAACAATGATGCTATTGTGGTTGATGTGTCTTTATAAACTTACATACTAAACTTGAGCAAAATAGGGTGATGACTTCCAAAATAATACTCTGGATGATTATACTGTTATACTGCTATTAACTTACTGTTCCTGTTTTTGGATATATGTATAACACAAACACACTTATCACACTGATCATTCACCTTCTGGGCTATGAGTAGGCCTATGTGAAGTACTAACCATAAGGCAATGATATGCAATGATAACTTCTATGGAACAGTATGATAACAACTGGATCCCATTCTATATTTAATGGAGACAAACAATATAACAGTGCTATCAATCTTCTCATCTAATTCTCTGGCAACATATTTCCATCAATGTAAATGAACAAACAAACAAAGCACATGTTGGTTTTAAGCTTAAAACAACTTTTTATGTTTTAAAAAAGATCATTTATTGGGTTAAAATGTGTGAGACATTAAACATTCTTACATGCACTATATTCACACAACCACAGGAGGGCGCTTGGTGACAAATTTTTATTTTGTAAATATTTCAAATTGAAATATCTTGAATCAATCATTTAAATAAACACATTAATATTGAACATAACATTGAAGTGCACTCCTCTGGCCAAATATTTATCATCCAAAATAAAAGTCCCAACATTTTTACATTAAGCTACAACTTAATGTACAACCTGTAGTCTTGAGCAGCATTTTAAGGGTTAACCATGTCACATAAGGGATGCAGGCTGTGTGGGTGAGACATTATTTAATCATACAAACAGAATAGAATAGGAACGTAACATTTTTTTCATCCCAACCTGGGAAATTTCGCTATTGCAGCAGCAATATTCAGGCACTCAGCATACTAACATATACTACCATCCATGATGCTATTGTGGTTGATGTGTCTTTATAAACTTACATACTAAACTTGAGCAAAATAGGGTGATGACTTCCAAAATAATACTCTGGATGAAGTCCTGCCATGGTGGATGTGTAGGTGGTGCAAGAATGATATTATACCGTTATACTGCTATTAACTTACTGTTCCCGTTTTTGGATATATATATATATATATATATAACGCAAACACACTTATCACACTGATCATTCACCATCTGGGCTATGAGTAGGCCTATGTGAAGTACTAACCATAAGGCAATGATATGCAATGATAACTTCTATGGAATAGTATGATAACAACTGGATCCCATTCTATATTTAATGGAGACAAACAATATAACAGTGCTATCAATCTTCTCATCTAATTCTCTGGCAACATATTTCCATCAATGTAAATGAACAAACAAACAAAGAGTGAATTCTGATGATCCTCCTTCTGCAGATCCACTGACAGCAGTGACAGTGAAAATCCTGGGACCAGCAATACTTGATGAGCCGCTCACTCTGCTCTGTGAAGCGATCGGATCTGTTGACAGCATTCAGTGGTGGAAGAATGGCCAACTTATGTCTGCCAACAACACAGCAGTCTTTAAAATGAACAAGACACTGACTCTCAACCCAGTCCAATATTCAGACAGTGGATATTATCAGTGTCAGGCCTTTAACTCTCTGAGCAACTTAACCAGCAAATCCTGTGAAGTGGTAGTTTACTGTAAGTATGTTTGTGTTTGGCCATGAGGTGAGACTTTCTGCCTCTCCACCCCTATCTATTCTAAAGAACAATTACGCTTTAGCAGCACATGTTGGTTTTAAGCTTAAAACAACTTTTTATGTTTAAAAAAAGAAAATTTATTGGGTTAAAATGTGTGAGACATTAAACATTCTTACATGCACTAAATTCACACAACCACAGGAGGGCGCTTGGTGACAAATTTTTATTTTGTAAATATTTCAAATTGAAATATCTTGAATCAATCATTTAAATAAACACATTAATATTGAACATAACATTGAAGTGCACTCCTCTGGCCAAAAATTTATCATCCAAAATAAATTGTCCTGGCCCTGCTACCAGGTAGCCTATGCGCGTCTTTAACTTGAAAAAGTCCCAACATTTTTACATTAAGCTACAACTTACTGTACCACCTGTAGTCTTGAGCAGCATTTTAAAGGTTTACCATGTCACATAAGGGATGCAGGCTGTGTGGGTGAGACATTATTTAATCATACACACAGCAAAGTTTCCCTGTAATTATTGTCCATGTGTTTAGATGGACCAGAGATGCCGACTATCACAGGACCAAAGGTGGCGTACATAGGAGACAATGTCACACTCAGCTGCTATGCAAAGTCAAAACCAGCCAGCTACTACAGGTGGTACTTCAAAGCATGTCCAGTCTCCAATGAGTCCGAGTACTTCTTACGTCCTCTGACTGCAAATATGAGTGGAATGTACACGTGCATTGCATTCAACAACATCACCTCGAAAAACAGCACTGCCTACACATTTCTTCGTGTCATTCATGGTGAGACTATTATTATTTTCTTCATTTAATTCTTCATTTAATAGTATGGAATAGTATGATAACAACTGGATCCCATTCTATATTTAATGGAGACAAACAATATAACAGTGCTATCAATCTTCTCATCTAATTCTCTGGCAAAATATTTCCATCAATGTAAATGAACAAACAAACAAAGAGTGAATTCTAATGATCCTCCTGCAGATCCACTGACAGCAGTGACAGTGAACATCCTGGGACCAGCAATACTTGATGAGCCGCTCACTCTGCTCTGTGAAGCGACCGGATCTGTTGACAGCATTCAGTGGTGGAAAAATGGCCAACTTATGTCTGCCAACAACACAGCAGTCTTTAAAATGAACAACAAGACACTGACTCTCAACCCAGTCCAATATTCAGACAGTGGATATTATCAGTGTCAGGCCTTTAACTCTCTGAGCAACTTAACCAGCGATTCCTGTGAAGTGGTAGTTTACTGTAAGTATGTTTGTGTTTGGCCATGAGGTGAGACTTTCTGCCTCTCCACCCCTATCTATTCTAAAGAACAATTATGCTTTAGCAGCACATGTTGGTTTTAAGCTTAAAACAACTTTTTATGTTTAAAAAAAGAAAATTTATTGGGTTAAAATGTGTGAGACATTAAACATTCTTACATGCACTATATTCACACAACCACAGGAGGGCGCTTGGTGACAAATTTTTATTTTGTAAATATTTTAAATTGAAATATCTTGAATCAATCATCACATTAATATTGAACATAACATTGAAGTGCACTCCTCTGGCCAAAAATTTATCATCCAAAATAAATTGTCCTGGCCCTGCTACCAGGTAGCCTATGCGCGTCTTTAACTTGAAAAAGTCTCAACATTTTTACATTAAGCTACAACTTACTGTACCACCTGTAGTCTTGAGCAGCATTTTAAGGGTTAACCATGTCACATAAGGGATGCAGGCTGTGTGGGTGAGACATTATTTAATCATACACACAGCAAAGTTTCCCTGTAATTATTGTCCATGTGTTTAGATGGACCAGAGATGCCGACTATCACAGGACCAAAGGTGGCGTACATAGGAGACAATGTCACACTCAGCTGCTATGCAAAGTCAAAACCAGCCAGCTACTACAGGTGGTACTTCAAAGCATGTCCAGTCTCCAATGAGTCCGAGTACGTCTTACGTCCTCTGACTGCAAATATGAGTGGAATGTACACGTGCATTGCATTCAACAACATCACCTCGAAAAACAGCACTGCCTACACATTTCTTCGTGTCATTCATGGTGAGACTATTATTATTTTCTTCATTTAATTCTTCATTTAATAGTATGGAATAGTATGATAACAACTGGATCCCATTCTATATTTAATGGAGACAAACAATATAACAGTGCTATCAATCTTCTCATCTAATTCTCTGGCAACATATTTCCATCAATGTAAATGAACAAACAAACAAAGAGTGAATTCTAATGATCCTCCTTCTGCAGATCCACTGACAGCAGTGACAGTGAACATCCTGGGACCAGCAATACTTGATGAGCCGCTCACTCTGCTCTGTGAAGCGACCGGATCTGTTGACAGCATTCAGTGGTGGAAAAATGGCCAACTTATGTCTGCCAACAACACAGCAGTCTTTAAAATGAACAACAAGACACTGACTCTCAACCCAGTCCAATATTCAGACAGTGGATATTATCAGTGTCAGGCCTTTAACTCTCTGAGCAACTTAACCAGCGATTCCTGTGAAGTGGTAGTTTACTGTAAGTATGTTTGTGTTTGGCCATGAGGTGAGACTTTCTGCCTCTCCACCCCTATCTATTCTAAAGAACAATTACGCTTAAGCTACAACTTAATGTAAAACCTGTAGTCTTGAGCAGCATTTTAAAGGTTAACCATGTCACATAAGGGATGCAGGCTGTGTGGGTGAGACATTATTTAATCATACACACAGCAAAGTTTCCCTGTAATTATTGTCCATGTGTTTAGATGGACCAGAGATGCCGACTATCACAGGACCAAAGGTGGCGTACATAGGAGACAATGTCACACTCAGCTGCTATGCAAAGTCAAACCCAGCCAGCTACTACAGGTGGTACTTCAAAGCATGTCCAGTCTCCAATGAGTCCGAGTACGTCTTACGTCCTCTGACTGCAAATATGAGTGGAATGTACACGTGCATTGCATTCAACAACATCACCTCGAAAAACAGCACTGCCTACACATTTCTTCGTGTCATTCATGGTGAGACTATTCTTATTTTCTTCATTTGGCTCAGGAGAACAAACAAAAAGAGGGTTTTGTGGGTTTTGCTTTGTTCCCAGAATCAATACTTCTACATTTCTATAGACTGATTCTCTATGACATAGCAACTCTAATAGTATTTTGGACCCTGGGCAAAAATGTTGCTGAATAGTATAGAATAGAATAGAATAGAATAGAAACGTACATTTTTTTTCATCCCAAGCTGGGAAATTTCACTATTGCAGCAGCAATATTCAGGCACTCAGCATACTAACATATACTACCATCCATGATGCTATTGTGGTTGATGTGTCTTTATAAACTTACATACTAAACTTGAGCAAAATAGGGTGATGACTTCCAAAATAATACTCTGGATGAAGTCCTGCCATGGTGGATGTGTAGGTGGTGCAAGAATGATATTATACTGTTATACTGCTATTAACTTACTGTTCCCGTTTTTGGATATATGTATAACACAAACACACTTATCACACTGATCATTCACCTTCTGGGCTATGAGTAGGCCTATGTGAAGTACTAACCATAAGGCAATGATATGCAATGATAACTTCTATGGAACAGTATGATAACAACTGGATCCCATTCTATATTTAATGGAGACAAACAATATAACAGTGCTATCAATCTTCTCATCTAATTCTCTGGCAACATATTTCCATCAATGTAAATGAACAAACAAACAAAGAGTGAATTTTAATGATCCTCCTTCTGCAGATCCACTGACAGCAGTGACAGTGAAAATCCTGGGACCAGCAATACTTGATGAGCCGCTCACTCTGCTCTGTGAAGCGACCGGATCTGTTGACAGCATTCAGTGGTGGAAAAATGGCCAACTTATGTCTGCCAACAACACAGCAGTCTTTAAAATGAACAACAAGACACTGACTCTCAACCCAGTCCAATATTCAGACAGTGGATATTATCAGTGTCAGGCCTTTAACTCTCTGAGCAACTTAACCAGCGATTCCTGTGAAGTGGTAGTTTACTGTAAGTATGTTTGTGTTTGGCCATGAGGTGAGACTTTCTGCCTCTCCACCCCTATCTATTCTAAAGAACAATTATGCTTTAGCAGCACATGTTGGTTTTAAGCTTAAAACAACTTTTTATGTTTAAAAAAAGAAAATTTATTGGGTTAAAATGTGTGAGACATTAAACATTCTTACATGCACTATATTCACACAACCACAGGAGGGCGCTTGGTGACAAATTTGTATTTTGTAAATATTTTAAATTGAAATATCTTGAATCAATCATCACATCAATATTGAACATAACATTGAAGTGCACTCCTCTGGCCAAAAATTTATCATCCAAAATAAATTGTCCTGGCCCTGCTACCAGGTAGCCTATGCGCGTCTTTAACTTGAAAAAGTCCCAACATTTTTACATTAAGCTACAACTTACTGTACCACCTGTAGTCTTGAGCAGCATTTTAAGGGTTAACCATGTCACATAAGGGATGCAGGCTGTGTGGGTGAGACATTATTTAATCATACACACAGCAAAGTTTCCCTGTAATTATTGTCCATGTGTTTAGATGGACCAGAGATGCCGACTATCACAGGACCAAAGGTGGCGTACATAGGAGACAATGTCACACTCAGCTGCTATGCAAAGTCAAAACCAGCCAGCTACTACAGGTGGTACTTCAAAGCATGTCCAGTCTCCAATGAGTCCAAGTACTTCTTACGTCCTCTGACTGCAAATAGGAGTGGAATGTACACGTGCATTGCATTCAACACCATCACCTCGAAAAAGAGCATTGCCTACACATTTCTTCGTGTCATTCATGGTGAGACTATTCTTATTTTCTTCATTTGGCTCAGGAGAACAAACAAAAAGAGGGTTTTGTGGGTTTTGCTTTGTTCCCAGAATCAATACAGAACGTACAGATAAAAGCACCAATGACTCCTGCCATTGAAGGTCATCCATATAATCTAGCATGTGTCATATGCGGACATGCTGACTATGTTTACTGGATGAAGAACGACAAAATACTGCATGAGGACTACAGAGTTACTTTTGGCATTGATAACAAGACAATTAACTTCCACTCAGTGGACCGTGAGGACAGTGATTTCTACAGATGTAAAGCTGTCAATGCTGTTGGAAGCATGACCAGCCAACGTCGACTACTCATTGTCTCTTGTGAGTACATTCTTTTTTTTTCATGGTACCTCAATTTATAAGTATAATTTATCATCTCTCTGGATTCTGCTATCAGCTGTTAAAGTTGCTGGTAAAGCTGGTAAAGTTGATCTTATGAGTATCCTGTTTATCAGAAATGTTTGACCAAATATACTTGAGGGAATTTTCAAGGTACGACATACACATTTACCTGTACATAACCAGCTATGACTGTTTGCAGATGGCCCTAAGAGTGTGGATATCTTTGGTCCACACTCAGCAAATGGAAGCTCCCTTGTGTCCCTCACATGCTCTGCTGATGCTTGGCCAAAGTGTAATTTCACCTGGTTCTTAAACGATCAGCTGATTCGTCTTAAGAATGGAGCTGTTCTCACATTCTCTGCGACAAAACAGAATGAGGGGAATTATACCTGTGAGGTGTGGAACCCTGTGACCAGCATCACAATGTACCAGACTAAAACATTTACAGTCGCCAGTGAGTAAAAATCTTTTTATAAATGCAGCATCTCCATGACAGGATCACTCACTGATTTTTATTAAAACACTAGAAGTAGTAGTTTGTCTTATGCTTCATCTCTATTCAGAACTACAGACTCTCTACCTGTCATTATTTCCACCTGTAGGTCGAGCCTCTGCCATCCTCTTCCAATCCCAAGCTGGGCTGATGTTGATGGGGCTGCTTGTTTTGTCTGTTCCTGTGGTGTTAAACTGAGTCCTCCACTCTGAGGAGTCCAGCCAGTCTTGTATAAATACACCTTACACTGACAGTGAAAGGGCAATTTATTATTACTATTGAAATGCTTGTTAATGCTTGTTAATGCTTGTTGTTGTTGTTGTTGTTGTTATTATTATTATTATTATTATTATTAGCAAAAGCAATTGTGTTTAGTAGTTTAGTCAAAGTGCTTGCAATCTATTTATCTATAAAATGTTTATTATATGTTATGTTATGTTCTTATTATACTTTTTATTTGCTGCGTGTGAATCAATATTAAAACAACACAATATTGTACTCAAATTTGTGGACACTTTATTTAAAGGAGGATATAATAATCAGTCTGCTGCAGATAGTTATACTGAAAGCGATATATGCCGATATGATGACAGAAGTAATAAAGATGATGTAACAGAATATCCAGTATGTAAGGAGAGCATCATCGTGTTACTCAAATGGGAATGCTGTGATTTTTACTGTCCTTCGGCTTGGAAAACTCACGGAATCTCTTCTGCTTCTTATATTTGTTCCGCTGGCACACTTGTGGTTAAACAAAAAAGAGTAAACAAACAGGTTCAGTTATTAATCTAAAATATTTGAATGGAAAACGTGGCCACTGCACAACTTTTCTTATCACTGAATAATCTGAAACATTAGGGAACTCACATTTCATCTTCCTGGATTTGGCAGACGGCAGACAGTGGCAGGGTGTGTTTTTCATCTCTCTTCCCTTCCCTGAGGTAACCCAAACACACGATACAGAATGGGTTAGTTCAATGTATTTTGTTATAAAGGCAGCACTTAGATAATAATTACACAAAAAACTACACAGTGATTTAAAAAATATAATAACCTGATTGTGGCACATTATTACGTACATATAATAATTCATTTTTTTACCTTTATAGTCACAGACTTTGGTGTGCTGATGTGGGGTTTTGACTGGACGTGTGGTCACCAGTTGTTCAACAACAGCAGAGGCTAAAACACAGTGTTTGTCAAATTTAATTAAAATGATCTATTCTAAATAAAAATAATTTTAAATAATTTTTCTTTTTTATAGACATGTTGACAGTGTCTAATGCTTTTCTGTTTTATTTAGATATATAATAAAAATGATTAATATTATCATTAGTAGACATTTCAAAAACTCACATACCATCAGTGAATGCGTTGACAATCACAGAGTGTTGATTTGTCTCAGGAACACCTTTCATGAAAAGCGTAATAAATCAATACATATGCAGGATGCAGGATTTTACAGTGGAACCCTGATAAAGCGTACCTTGGCTGTGGTCAGTGAGTATCAGCAGGACGGAGACAAGCAGCAGAAGTCTTCTTGGTCCCATTCTGTGGTGAGTTTCCAGAGGAGGTCCTGCACACACACCAACTTCAGTTCCACTGAGGAAATAAAACGGTTGCTGTTCTGGTTCTTTATAAAGGGTGGTGTTGATGCCTGAAATTGAATCCAAGACACTTTTATCAGATGGCAGTTTTTAAAGCATGTCCTCACATTTTCCAGTTGGTGGGTTTGAATAGAACTTGGAAGATGTACATCTTCCAGCCAATGTTTATCACCATAGTTTTTTGAGTAATGGGGGTGAGTGATTCAGATCAAATAGACCAGCAGTAAAAGGCCTGATGTGCCCTTATTTTTTTAGTCTCGAGCAAAACATTCTCTCACATCTTTTCATGTAGATATATTTTGAGGTTTTGTCCTCACTGCTTTTCTTGGTGTCATCATTTGTAACTCTAAAACTTCTTCTTCTACAGTGTGTAATGCTGTCTTCTTGGAAAAGACACGCTTAATGTAAATTTGCTATCCTGTTCACATCATTGTAACAAATACAACATTATCACATGTGAGATCTCAGTTTACTATTTGGCAAATAAGTATGGGATATATTATGTCTAAAAACTGCTGTTAAGCTGCAGTCTGTCCTGATAATTATGGGCAAAGCCAGACTTGTTCGGCCCTCTCCTGTTTCACAAAAGCAGCTTTTTTTGCACACATTTTAGAAACAGGAACAGAACCAGTCAACCAAAAGCACTAAAAGCATAACGTGTGAACGTGTACTCTTGACGAACCTAGCAGAAAATGTACCTGAGCTGTAAAGGTAGCTCTGCATCAATGGCAATCACAGTCTCAGTTGTCAGCACACAAATGTGATCCATCACTTAGAGAACACTAACACCATCTTGTTTTGATATTTAATGCATTTCTTTCATCACTTACACAATCAGCCATATTCTGGACCCTAAATCAAGTTCTCCACCATGACTCTTGTCCATAATACTCAGAAGCAGCATGTTAGTGTGAAGTAAAGCCTTTCAAATGGTGCTATTATGCTGCAACACAACTTCATAACATAGACAACACAAAGTGTTTTACATGAAGAAACAAAAAAACAATTCATGTGACAATGAAAAGAAAATAAGATATTGAATAGTTTGCCATGTGTAGGCAAAGTCAAAACCTTTGGTCATTCAAAATAACAAAAAAACATCACAGACATCACAATAAAGCTTTTGCCAAATGGAGGTAACAATGACAATCTACAGCAGAAGGGCAGTTATTCTATGTATTTACAGGCACAAATCTGAAGAGACCCTTTTCCAACCATATCCTGTCAGCTCTGTCAGGCAGTGTAAGGCTGAAAAGGTCATTTAGACTGAGATAATTCATTAGAGCCATAGCTGAAGTGTTATGGTTATAAATAAAACTTTCAGCAGTAATGTTGAACTACAGATGTCCCTTCACATACTTAAATTCTTAATAATTTTGATTAATGGTCTCTGCCGGTTCAAAAGTTTTTTTTGTCTTGATTGTTGATTCAGGAATTGCCCTTATTGTACGACTACCTTGTGATGTGTTGCAGAGAAAGGATATCATCTGAGTACTAAAAGCTAGTGAAACAGGTACATTTAGGCAAAAATTGGACTCATTGTAGCACAGCACGATTAATTTTCAACTGTGTCAGCACAATTATTGTGTGGTCCCATTATCTGTAACAGTGGTCACCAACCCTGGCCATTACATATGTAATTTGTGCAGCCCTTAGCTCTTTAGTAACTGATTCTATCCTCTAATAAGCTGAGTGAGCTGCTGCCTGGAAACAGGGACGAGGACCACCGTAGTAGTGTAGTGGTAGTGCTCAGTTCTCAGCGGGCTTGTCTAACATGGACTTGAGATGCGCGTGCAGGGGTTCACACACAGCCTGGTAGCCTTGAGGAGTCAGGTGCAGGTAGTCATACATGTCCTGGTGGGAGATGCTACCGTCTGAGTGGACAAAGCCAGGGTCCACGTTGAAGAAGGAGGCGTGAGGAAGAGATGACAAGGCTTCCTGGACGAGGTTGTTCACCTTGGCATTGCGCTCCCGAAGAGGGTTTGGCAATTTTCCTCTAGGCAGTATACCCTTAATAAACAAATTTAAAAATACCCTTAGTATTTGTGTTCTAAGAAATCTTACATACTTGCTCATATCAATAAAAAAGGCTGCAGTCCCATCAAATTTACCAGGTGCAGTTCAGTATTCTCTTAGATACAGTTACAATGGGTGATGGTGAAATCACCCATTGCAATTTGATGGTTATATGAACTTTTAAAAACAACATGGCGAGCAGTTTATCATTTCAAATAAGGAATGCATCAAAATGAAAACCTACAAGTACGAGCGTGTGGGCATGGGGGAGCTTGTTCTTGATGACTTGGACAATTGCCATGATGCCTCCGTAGATCTGCTCAGCTGTGTGACCATGATTATTTGTGCCAACCCACAGAACCACAACCTATGACAACAAAAGAGAAAGAAATGCAAGGCAGGGAATTTTTCATTGGCAGTTTGGAGTCAATTTACCTGTAATTTGGATTTTAACACCACAGTAAGAACAATCCACCTATTGTGAAAAATCAAACATGCTATATTTATCATCTATTTTTGGCAGTGGTTTGAACCTTTGGGCTGATGTTATCCAGTTCTCCATTACTCAGTCTCCACAGCACATGTTGTGTTGCATCACCACCCACCCCAAAATTGAGGGCATGGAGGGGTGAGAACAACTGTCGCCATATCTGTAGACAGACCACAACAATTTTAAAAGCATGCACAGATAGTTGGGAGAACAGTATAAATACTGTTTAAAAAACACATTGAATAATGTGATCTGTGTTTTACCCCAAACTGGTGCATGAGTTGAATAAGAGAGTCTCCAACGAACAAGACATCAGGCTCTTTGTCTTTGCTGTCAGACACAAAGCGGTTGTGCTGCAAAGAGAACAAGGAAAAGATGAATGCATATATGTTGTATACAGCATCAAGGCCTTAAATGCAAGGCAAACAATATCTTTATCTTAAATGTAAGACTGGGATATAAAATTACATGAATCCTATTTTTTAACTAGTAGTGCTTGTACGTGCTTTAACAACAAATTAATAGTTAGTTAACAAACTATAACTTAGTCCAAAAATAGTGGACAGTTGGCAAAGCATTTTTTTTCTTTATGAAAGCTAAATACAACGTTACTATAAAGGTAGTATATTAATATCTCGTGGCTATTTTCACGTGCCTCCTTTCACCCGCAGTGACCAAACATCTAAACACAATGAAACAGATTATAAAAACGTGCTATTTCACACACCAGAGACATCCATCGTCCATCTCCCTGGGTGTCTTCACAGGGAGTGGGTGTGGCGGCAGGGTTCGAGTCTTCTGCACTCATGACTTGGCTCTATCTGTGTTAGAAAGCAGTCAAGTAGAGTTTTTCACACTTGTACCAACGGAAACAAGTCGATTAATTGACGCAGTGACTATTAGAGAAATCTCTACGGGCTGACAAAATTAGCCACAGTAGCTAGCTTCTTTGCTGAAAGACAAGATAGATGTGATTTTTACACAAATAACGGTCAGGAACTTGCAATATATATTTCTGTTAACGTTAAGGCTTATACTGTGCAAAGCGGGGCTGTAAATAACATCAGCATAAAGAGATAATATAAACTAACGGCTACCATTAAATCCAAATAACGTTATCTCCCAATTCAGTTTCAGAATCAGGAAGTAAATTTTCATCGTAACTGAACGTACCATCGTCTTCCGGGGCCAACAAAATATATATTTTGAGTATATTTACATAATTTGGCCTGATATTATCAGTACGCATTTTAAATTAGGCGTAATAGGAGTTATATTGGGAAATATTGAATCGAACACGGTTACTTTGAAGAATCAGATCAATTATGACATGTGTTACACCCCCTCTCTGTGCAAGTGGTTTTGCCCTGCTCGTTTAACGTTCGTGGGACATACTGCTGCGCAAACCTGCACCGTGTTGCTGAGCAGCGGCAGATTTCAATATGACATATAAGCACTTTATGGTAAGCAGCAAGTTAATTAATGAGTGTTTAGCTTGTATGAGAAAAATCCCCACGGATTTTCTTTGTTTATGGCAGCTTACATTTTAAACTACTGCTTCCTAGGAGCCACAGCTGTGACCTCATACACGTGCGCTTTTAGATTACATGCACCTGTTGTTTAGGTTTTTGCAGCTCATAAATTAAGCTAGCTGTTAGCATCCAACCGCCCGGTGTGGAACGGCAGGGGGCGCGTTAGCATACGATTTCTCCATAACCTAGTTTTATATTTACTTTAATTGTGTCTCCTGTTTTGTAGTGGTGTGCATTTTTAAAATACTGATGAAAACTTTAATATTCAATAATATTCCATTAAAAAGAAAAAATGATATTAATCAAATGTTGTGAAATCCATAAATGTTTGTTTATACATTGTAGAAAAAAATAATATAGCAATCGATTGATTTAGGATGAATACACAGGTACTGACGCATATACCTGAAAATATGACAAAATGGACAAATAAAAAAAATAGAAACAATAAAATTAAGCCTTGTTGCAATCTCCAAGATTACTTAGATTACTTAAAAATAAATTGCGTAACTGCTGGTATTTCCTCAATGGAAGCCGAGTTACTGCATAAATCCACACTTATCAAATTACCATACACTGGCAGGGTTAGCATCAGTGCAGCCTGAAATGCACTCTAATCTAACTCTAATCTAATCTTCTAATTTGCTGTTAAATGGTCTGTTAATATGTGCACGTTTTATGGAGTATGTTACAGAACTCCAGCTGTTGCTCAATATGAGTGTGTATGAAATGAAAATGTATTTGCCATGAATTTTAGACGTACTGTATCTATGATGAAATTCATTTTCTTGGTGGTAGAGAGTGGTAGAGTTTGACCTCTCTGGTGTAGTTACTACCTGTAGTGGTTACCCAGCTCCATTTCTGTTTCCTGCAGGTGACTGAACTGTGAACTGTGGTTTTCTTTCTACGAAACTCCATAAGTCACGAGCAGCATGTTTGGCAGGGCTTTGCCAGAAAAAAAAAAATTCTTCAGCATTTTCGAAGAGCATTCAAAGGTTAAAGATGGAAGCTTTTCAAATGCAGACTCCAGTCAATACCATCAGACAAATGGGAAGCAAAAAATAAAACATTTAAAGACACGCAAAGAGAGAAGTCAGAGGAAGGGTAAGTGGAAGGAGACCTCCAAGACCACATCAAATTATCACCACCGTCACTCTCACCGAAGTGGTAAAGACATGCCACATTTCCATACATGTGGTCACAGTGACTGTCATTCAAGGAGACATGCATCGTTTCCAAGTGTTGTTCCTGCTGCACAAGAGCCCAGTATCATCACAGGCAGCCGCCTCATTGGACACCACGGCCTGTTTAACAATGACATGAAGTCCATTGATATTGAACGATTGCTAAATGAGCAGAGGAAACTGGAGCACAGTGTAGAGGAAGTGACAGAAAAGGAGAATGATGCCTTACATCTGTCTTCAACATCTCACATTCCTGCTCCTGCTGATGTTGCTAAAAACAAAGAAGACCCTGCTGGAAAGGAAGAGCAGAAGAACCTTCACTTCAATAGTCAGGGAACAGATATTACGCCAGGACAGCGACCACAGCAAAAACCTGATGATCTCTCATTTGAAAGCACTGTCTCATCTAAACACAGCTCTCTCAGTGGAATAGCAACCCAGACCAGGAAGGATATTGCAGAAAGAAACAGCATGAAGACAGCAAACAATAAGATAAAGAGACACACTACCCCAAAGCAAACCTCAAAGAATCAGCCGTTTTCAGTCCAGGACACACAAACTGACAGCCTCATCACTAGCCCACTTCAACTCTCCAGCTCACCCACTGCTGACAGCTGTAACACACAGCACAGAAGAGACAACCCTGAGTATGTGTCAAAGTCTGCCAGAGCAGTGGCATCACGTCTGTGTGATTGTCTGCAGTTTCCATTTCTGAAAAGGAGAAACCTGGTGTCAGAAAGCAGAAAGGTGCTGCTGAAGTCCCTGCGAGAGAGGCATGGAGCCTGGCTTCAGACGAACCTCAGCAAGGTCCAGCAATACCTTAACCAAAGGGTTTATTCTACAGAGAAAGATGGAGGTGCAGAGCCAACGATGGAAGATCAGTTCTTACAACCAACAGGTAAACATGAACGCCTTGCTATTCCTGTGACATGGCAACTTAAAATGTAAGCATGCAGTTGATGCTTATGTGCTTCTTACCCCTGCACTGACACCTAATGAATCTTTACCATCCATAGAAAGAAGGCTGCATTCCCAGTGTTCCTATTGTATGATTAAAACAGCTTTCCATACTGTTGCACTGTTAGAGACTTAACATTTACAAACCAAAAACTAATAATATTGTCATTGTTAGATGCTGAATTAAAACACCAGAGAGTTCATGGCACTTTCTGCAGACACTATTATGTTTGGAAACATAGTGTAGTAATCTTATTTTATCTGTTGTCTGGCTTTTCCCTTTCTTCTTTGATAGGAAATTGGCATTTTAACTGGAAGGACAGTTCACAACCACAGCAAATCCAGGAGCAGGTAAGATGCCTCTTTTGTTTAGAGCCAAGCTATTATCCATTTTTTTCTATTATCCTTGGTAACAAACTAGAATTTGTTCTGAGGCTTTCATACATACAGACCTCTATCTTTAATCAAAGTCTGTCAGTGTCAGCCAAAAGCCTTGAGATATAAAGCTGACTAGTTCTGATGCCCTTACATAAATGGAATGGTCATGTCTGAGAGGGGACTTGAGCTTCTTTTAAATAATGCTTTCTGGTGTTTCAGGTAAAGAAAGCTGAGTGGCCAACAATTACCAAGGACACTTGTGTTCTGGATGATTTCCTCAGACCTGACGTCTCTCCTCAGCACTGCATGGACTTTAATCCCTCTGGATCTTCACTGGGCAGTTTGTTTGCTCCCTCTACCACCTTCCGTAAAGTGGAAAAACCCTCAACATCTAATCACTGGGAACACAGATTTAATAGGTCAATAATCCAAGAGTCACCTAAATTTGATTTCTTTGAAAATAGCCCAACAAACAACACAAGTACAGCCCACAGTACCGGCACCTACTACAAGCCACAGTACCAGCCCCTCTTTCCCAACAGAACACAGCTGCCGCTTGGACGTTCAGCAGAGGCAACAGACTTTAAACAGGAGCAAGACCCATTTCGCCCTGACACATACACTTCTGCCCCCTCCTTCCCCATTCATCATACTTATTCCTTCCAGCCTTTCAGCCAATTCGGCCACCCTGCAGCTCAGCCGGCCCTCATGTCCCACAACACAGACATGATGCACTACCCTCCATCTCACATGCTTGAAAGCGAGACAGTGCCTTCCTTTTCTTCTTTCACAAGCCCAGATGACTGGTCCTTCCCTCCTATGAGGCTGTACTAATGTGTGGTGCAGCTCTGCATGGACATACACAATTCATACATGTTTCTATACTGGGTTAAAAAATAATAAATGTATTAGCTGGATAATAGCTGAGTTAATTCTTTCTTCCTATATGTTGTTTATTCTTAGATAATGAAACACAATTATGTGGTTTTTTTTGTCTTTGCTGCATTCTTTAATGTGCAGAATCATCAAATATTATCACAAGTGCTTTGTGGAAAATTCTCTACAGAGCAAGTATTTATTGTAGAAGCCTTTTCATTTTGTATGTGGTCAGCAATTCAATGCAAGACAGCAAAACAGTTTGTGGTCACACACAAACAGCATCACTGATTCACATATCCAAAGTATTTACAAATAAAATGCATTTTCAAGGTAGCAAGTAAAAGTTTTCATCTGAAATGTGATTTTCCAAATGTTCTTTGTTTTCAGGATTAACACAAGCCTTATCAATGTCCTTCTCTTCTGTCTTCACTCTGCTGTCCATTCTCATTGCCCTACGGAGCTGATTCCAGAACAGATCTTGTGCCTGCATGGGGTCAGTGCAGCCTGGGCCAGGCCACTGCAGATAAGTCTTTTTCAGCATGACCTTCCTCATGCGGTGATAGGAAGATAGCTGCCTCTCGGCGATTGGCTCTAGGAACACAAGCAGAAGAACGTCCCGGTGCTCGTCGAAGAGTCGGTAACTGGCCAGCTGGATTTCCAGAGAGCACCACTCACTTTGTAGAAAGCTCCTGCTCACCACACAGATGGTTTTGCGACTGCTATACACAGCAGAGACAATGTTGTCTACAATATCACGACCCAACTCAAAGTCCCTGTGATGTAGGCATAGTTTAAAAGATGATCCATTTCCCTCCAGGTTGGGCACCAGCTGGTTGATGACCCAATGTTCATCAGAGGAATTGTATGATATAAACGCATCATATTTGCAGTTTTCCTCTTTCTCTCTGAGCCGACTCCACTGCTCACTAAACCAGGAACGGAACACATAGTAGCCAAACTTCATTTTCCAGTAGAGTTTGACATAAAGCAAAGGAGTAAGGGTAAACAGGAAGATCACTGCTGCTGTTCCGAAGAACAGGTACTCTCCTATATCCATGTCACAAACTTTGGTGTCAAAGTTGTACAGCCTGTGTTTTAAATCATGAGGGCATGGAATATTGTAGAGATAAACCACCTGAACATGTTGGTTATTCAGTGTGTAGTTCTGCAGCAGTTTGTTCTCACAGGTGCAGCTTAGAGGAATATTGCGTATGTCAAGGTATTCGAGTTTTGATAGGCTCTCTAGTGTGTCTACAGGAATGCTCTGCATCACATTGCGATTGAGCTGCAGTAAGCGTAACTCTGTAAGATTTCCAAAAATTTCCTTTGAGAAGTTCCCAATGCCCATGTTTTCTACAATCAATCTGGTCAAATTTCTTAGATTCTTGAAGACTCCTGGTAGTAATTGTGCCAGCCCAACACAGCAGTTATCTAGTGTGAGGAAACGTAAACTTGTCAGATCATCAAAGGCATCCGGAGCAAGATGGTTGATGTTATTATTGGTGAGATAGAGAGATTTCAGTGAGTGAAGGCCACGGAAAAAAGAGCGGGGAACAAGTGTGAGGCCGTAAGGCTTCTGCTCGCCTAATTTCAGATCACTAAGTTTGCTGAGGTTCATAAATGGTGAGCTGATGTGTTCAGAGAGGAAGCGAATTTGATTACTTTGTAAATCCAGCGCTGTGAGTGTATCCTGAAATACACGATAGAGGGAAGTGTCAATTTGTCTGAGGTTGTTTCCATCCAAATAGAGCTTTGCCAGACTTTTTAACCCATTAAAGCCCGATGGCTGAATATGAGTGATTTTATTTCCTCCAAGGTCTAATATCGTCAGGTTTTTTAGACTATGGAAGGTCTCGTTGAAAATGACAGCAATCCGGTTGTTGCGTAGGTTGAGGGTTTGCAGGTTGACCTGATCTTCAAAAGTCTCACTAAACACATCAGTTAAAAGGTTATTGTCCAAGCGGAGAGTCTCGAGCATTTTTAACCCGCTAAGAGCTTTGCGATCAAGAAAAGCTATTGTGTTAATGTTAAGTTTTAGAGTCTTGATATTTGGTGTATGATGGAAAGCGTTAGAGTTGACGGAGAGAATGCGATTGTAACGATAGCTCAGCTCCTCTAGATTCCAATAAACCGTGTTTTGCACTGTTTTTTCACAGGATTGGAGGGAGGTGAGATGGTTATGCTCTGCATCAAACCTTTTTAAATATGTCTGTCTGCTGAGAAAGCAGAGACAGCCTACGCTTTTCAGATTATTGTGGGATAGATCCAAAGCCTCTTTGATTTTAGGACAGTAGTACAATGGGATGTCTGCCAAACTCCTAATGCCATTATTACCCAGTCTCAACTTTACAATCCAATTCAGCTTTTTCCTCATCAGTTTGCAAAATTCCGATATAAGGCTGTCATTCTGCAGACCCGTGCCAGAGAAATCAACATAACCTGCAGGGACATTGCTTATGCTTAAAAACTTGACTATGTTGACACTTGTTGAACGCAAACGCAAATATTTTACACTTCTCAGATCAAGTCCCTGAAAAGCCATTGTAGGGAGCTCTGAGTTGTATGACAAATCAATCACCTCTACAGACTTGAAAAATGAACCTTCACATCCTAATGTATACAGGTTATTTCTACACACATAGAACACGGCAAGGGATTGGGGCAAGGATACATTTGAGTGAAGTGAAGTCAGTTTGTTAAAACAAAGGTCAAGTGTTTTCAAGTTTGTTAAATTAGACACAGACTTGGCGATCCCTGAGTAATCTGTCAGAACGTTTTGTCTTATGATTAAAGTGTCTAGATTGAGTAGAGGATAGAAAATACCCTCAGGGAGCTGCTTTAATTTATTGCTTGTCAGTGAGAGGAAGGTGAGGTTGTGCAGGCCATCAAACAGAGAAGAGTTGAGCTCCGATATGTAGTTAAAGGACAAGTTTAGAGACTTGAGATAATGCAAGTTATGAAAGGCTAACGGTTCCATGATTCTCAAGTGATTATGATCTAATCTGAGGTTCTGAAGATTCGGCAGATGAACGAAGCTGTTGTTGGGAATGTGCCACACATGGTTCAGGCAGATGGTGAGGTTAATGGTGGACTTAGGCAGGTCATTCACAATAGCAGACATGTACGTATCCGTGCGATGGATGCACTGGAAACTTCTTTTGTTTGAGTATGTTGCAATGCAGTTGTTGAAGCTGTAACCTCTAATGAGCTGAGCGGCACAAAGAACAATGGCTGCGAACAACAGATGATGAGCGGCCATTTCGTTAGGTTACTTAACAGAAAGTCTGTTAGACTTTTGTCATCTGTTTCTTCTGGGGTTTGGCTGATGTGATACGCTGATGTTGATATCTCTGAGATCTCTGAGATCTCTGCGATGTTCATCGGTTGAAGGTGATGCAGGAATCTGAAGACAGAAGACATGTTCAAGTCAAGCAGAGGTCAAACTCGTGATAAACAGACATAAAGTTGTTAGGTTGACAGTTGTTGAGCTGTTACCTGCTGTTGTTGTTTATTAAAGAATATTTGACTTCTGATGAAACGTTATAGTAGCTAAACTGTTAAAGGTAGGGTAGGAGATTTCATTCTGATGCACTTTTTGTTAAATTAGTGTAACTTCTCTTTACAATCCGATAGCAACCGAATAGTTCGGCAGTTTGGCTTTAAAACGAAGAATATTAATCATCTGTGGAAGCTATAAAACGCTAAAAAACATCAGCCAATCCTGCGAGGCGCACCTGCGCCTATAGTTGGCTGGTTGTCACTCTCTTCCTGCTCTGCGAGCACCAGAGAGGTGCATGCATGATGGCCGAAGTCACACACGCACCGGGGTGAACTCCGAGAGAAAGGGTGTTTACTTTCAAAATCTGGCTGACTCTCACTGAGTTTTCTATCTCCTACCCTACCTTTAACAGTTAAGAAACAAATACAGAACCTATAATGACCAACTTGATAAAGAGGAAATTGTTAATTGATGAATATCCAACATAAAGGTAAAAGAACTGGCTGTCAGAAACACCAAGTATAATTGTGTGGCTGACAAAGTGAGAAATAAAATCTGCCAAATTCTTCACCCAGGGTGTATGGTGGTCACAAGATTACTGCAGACTTTCGCCCAGGAGGCCTTGATTGTGTGGCCCACAGGATTATTCATCTATTGATGTGAATTATAGAGTTTTAGAGACTTCTCTCCACCCTTAAAACTAGATGGATTGTTTAAACTGCCTAAAGAAAGCAATGCATATAACAACAACAACAAAGTTAGAAAAAGTGCACTTAATGCCTTTTTCCAGAACTCATCATCCAGCCACACAGGAGAATCCACAGACATTTGTGTGAGTAGTTTAATGCACTATTTTCTACCAACACAGATATCTGTCAAATTCTGCAACTCACACAGAACACTCTGTATATAGGTCACAGAAAAATATCAATGTTTGGTTTTAGGATAAATTGTCCCTTTAACAGTAGATCAGGGTGCATGTTATTAATGGGTATTCATAATCATATTCAGACCACTTGAATATATGTATTTATGAACTAACAATAAATAATGAATTAGTATTTCTCATTAGTTCTCTAACTCTCGTTACTTATCATAATCATCTCAAAATTAACATATATAAAAGACATTATCACACAACACAACTCCTCACACCAACTTTAGGTATATACCTATACTGTATATGTGAGTCCTGTATTTTGTATATTTTTACTGACTAGATTCATGCAGTGAATAGCAGTTTAAAAACATTTTTGTGTTTTTTTTTTTTGCTGCTACCAATGGAAGAGTCTATAATCTTACCTCGCTGTCTTCAGATCAAAGCTTTGTCTAATCCAGAGACCCAGCTCTGTGCCAGGATTTAGATCCTCATTGTAACATAGAAAACTCAGTTCCTGTTTTATCAGGTTTTCAGATCCTTTTTCACTGGACATACGCGCTCCTCCCCCTGAGGTCCAAATCACACAAAAGAATCCGCACGATACAATCAATGACATGCACAGAATTCCTGATGAGCTGACAGAAGGACAAGTGACTGCTCCAGGCAATAAAACACTAAAATGTGCTGTATTGGTTGAATGACAAAATTAAAGCTATAGAAGAACCTTTTTATCAGCACAATGCTAAAAGTCTGTCACTGTTCACTGTGTCACATTACACTGCATTCTAAATACAGTGTTTGTAGTGTTTGTATTTGTCCAGTTTGCATCAGTTGCATCATCTTTTTAGCATCAAACTTTTCCTGAACTTTTACACCAATATAATGTTCCCCAAATCCAACCACCAATCATCAGTCATTAGAAGTGATTTTTACCTAATGATTTTAAGTCTAATAAACACACTAAATCAGAAAGAGGAAGACAAGTGTAAACCTTTCTCTCATGATGTCAGACTAGTTTTTCGCAATACTGTTCCTTGTGTGAATATACTGTCGGCAGTTAAACATACACGAAATACCTTTTACAGAATAGATGTATACATGATAGTACATTACTGAAATATATTAAATTATTATATTTATTACCTTGCAGAATAAAGAATGTGCTGTGAGAGAAAACATCACTGCTGCTTTTGTCAATCAGTTTTCTGGTTTGTTGCACAGCATGTTGCTTTTTAACTTACAATAAAAGATTTCAATTACACAGCTGAATTCAGAAGCAAATACAATATGTAATAGATATAGATAATCAAAGCAAAGCTTGTGACAGTTTAGTCCAATTATCAGGCTGCAAACAAAATTGAAAACAGGAAATGTGTTCAGACCAGTACAGTGTAACTTGTAAATAGTTAAATGTCCCATTTTTATTTTTATCCTCTCATCTTCTGCTCACGTGCCATCTGACACAGTCCACAAAGAGGCAGGCACGCCATGATGACCCAGTCATCACACACCGAACCCTGGAGGAAAGCACAGACACAAGTCACTAACACAAAGACAACTTGGTGTGAATTGGATTTTATTTATCTGTTTTCAAAATATTTATTTCATTGATTTTGAATTTAGATAACTTACACCGATGTTGTATCTGCTGCGAATGCTTGTCCTTAAAGCAATCATAGCACCAGGAAGGAAGGGCAGGCAGCAGCTGTCCCCATGGTCCTGAGCCACCTTACAGGCCAGGATGCAGGGAATGAACGTAGCGCAAAGACCTGGAAGTGAGAGAGACACACTGTCACAACGGAGTTCTGGAAAGTACATTTCTGAAAAACACATACAAAAAAGACACATACAGATGCCGCAGTCTTCACAGCAGTCACAAACATTAGAACTCCAGTCTGATAGTCCAGAGGAGACGGTGTACTGTGTGACAGAGACCTGAGGCTGCGAGCTGATCACATTTGACTGGAACGCCATGGCTGCAGAAAAAAAACACCGGACAGGATATTTTAACGTGAACGATCACTTCATACATGGTTGCATGTTTAATCCAGTAATCAATGGAAAATCAAAAGGATAGCTTCATGTTTTACCTCCTGAGGTGGCTCCTGAATCTGTGTGGTCTTAGTCTGAAGATAAAATCCACAAACAGCAGGAAGAGCCTGGCCCTGGCTCTTATAGCCGTGACATCAGTGGTAGCCTGGAGCCCAGTTTCTATGCTGATACCACATAACAAATAATGACCATTAGGGCATGTGCACTCATCTTGTAAAGGAAAAATTCAAATGTTTAGTTTTGGGGCGTATCACACCATTCAAAAGGGTGCACCCAACATAATGCATTCTTTATCAAGGAACCAAAGAACCCATGAGTGCATATTTGTTTTACAGCAACTAATCAACCAGGTTATGACGTTTAGTGCAGGTGTGGTAGGTGTACACAGTGAGGACCCAGCTCTTTACATTTAATATAAGAGGGTGTTTAAGAACTGACCTGTGCTGAGTTACATTGTAAAATGTTTATATTTTTATGTGAACCGCATCAGCATGCTGAGGTTAGTGAAGAAAAAAACGACAATTGTTGTTGGTCTAATATTGGATCTATGCATTTTCCCAAAGGCCAAAGATGAAGTGGTTTGAACTGCAATACTGCCATTGATCAACCGCTGGCTCCAATTGACTATGCTTTGTGAATGAAATCTCTCACTGGTCATTAAAGTGCTTCATGTCCTGGAGGTCTATATGAAAATGTTTGGAGAACTACTGTGCTGAGACAAGTCAAAAATGTTATTATGCTGGTGCACAACATCTCAGGGTCTGACACAGAGGAGTTATTTGTTGCCAAACAGTTCTTGTTACTCTTCTAAACTACAAAATGTGAAAATTGCAATATTCTACCTATAGCTCAATTGTCAGGACATTAAGATAACTATGAAGTCTTTTTTTCTCAGTTTCACACTCTTTGCCTTAGGAGGGCAGTATAGTACATTATGAGAAAGCAAAGGACTGAAGTGAACTAAGGCAGCTGTGTTTGTTAGCAGTGGGTAGCCTGGAGCCCAGCCAGTGGTTGGCAGATGAATGGTCTCACCTTCTCTCAGGCAGCATGTGACCTGTGTGTTACCTGAAGCAGTCACCCCCACAGATACACATGATACAAGGAGAAGTGTACTATAGAAACCAGAAGTGTTTTTGTACAAGCTGTAAATAACAAAGGTTGAAGCGGGGCAACTGGATTTGTTGAGTTTTTTTTAAGACGTTTCGATGTTTATGATCAGGAGCCACTGCTGCTACCTTTCACACAGAGCGTTTTTAATCACTGATTTGTAACATACATGTTTGTTTCTAATGGGAATTATGTAAAACAATTAGCATATGCTTTGGATGACAGGACAGAGGATTATTCTTCATATAAAAATGAATTATACACAAATATGCAACTCATCTATGAATTAACATGACTTGCTACACAGCCTACAGTCAATGCTGGGTCTGAAAATCTGATGTGAGCTGGCAAAGTTAAGAGCTGACTTTATTAAACATTAATCTACAGCATATTTAAGACACCAAAACATCCAAGCAAGAATAAAATCCAATAGGACAAGAAAGTGTCAGAGAAAATTTGTTTTTATTGGTTTTATGAAAATGGCCATGAGGTCTGTGAGAAAATAATGAGGAAGTTAAAAGCCAGTTGCAGTAAAACCTGTAACGGTTAACCCTTTAGGGACAAGCTGTGTACTTGTTCCATTGGTTCTTCTGTATTTGATGATGCATTCATGACACACTGAAAGGCTGTGTAAAATGACAGTCTAACCTTTTCTTTCATGTCATAAGTGGTTTATTTTTAATTCTAGACGAGTTGTCAGCATTTTTAATTAGACTCAAGAACTGAGTGGTCAGCAAAGTCTGTTTTTGGTTGCTTTATTTGTGTGTGCATGTCTGAAATGTGTGAAGGCTGAGTTCCTGTTTTATTTTATTTATTATTATTTTCTTTTACTTCCTGTCATGTTCCCCTCCATTGTGATTGCTTGCTTTGCCCTGCCTGCAACCTCTTCTGGTGCATTTAGTCAACGTGTGTGTGTCTCCATGCCCCTGTGTGTTTACTTTGTCTCTGCTTTGTTTGAGTTTAGTATTTTGCTAAATACTAAATATTTTGCTACAAGTACCTTGGTCTCCATATTGACAAAAGGCTGGACTGGTCCATAAACACTGATGCAGAGTCATATGGACAATGACGCCAGCCGTTAAAACTTATTTGTGCATTACGCCCCCTGCTGGCTGTCTGCAGTATCGGTTAATGTCTGATACAATTACAGTAGGCCTATATACATAGCAGGATGTTACCGAGTAATAAGATGAGTGATGAGACTCCAGGATGTTTGTGTCTGCCTTATTTTAGATCTTAAAATCATTTTAATGTTATTTAATATTTAACAGTATGTCAATATTCATAAATGTTATCTATTATAAAATCTTAATCTGAAAAGTAATCTGATTAATTAATTAATTAAGTAATAGAGTTTCAAAGTGGAAGGTAGGCCTTTGTAGCGTTGACGCACTTTGGATAGAGTTTGCACTCGTTAAAATAGGCACCACCCAGGATTCATCATGCGACCGTAATACTTGAAATTAATGAAATACTATTAAAAGAATCAATGAAGTCAATCTCACATCAGAACAATGAGCTCTGAGCTTAAGTGGCCTCCATTCTCATACCTCAAAACAACACATAGGAGGTAGAGTTTGGTCTAATAGGTGATATTTATTAACAAACAGAAACGTGCAATAATAATAAAATGCGTGATAATTTCATAATGATAATTGACTAATGATGAGTAATATAGCAATGGAACAGAGGAATGAGGTCATGTGGTGAGTGATGGTGATAGCAGGATAACGTACATAATATGTAGAAAATAATGAATTGAATACATTAGAATAAAACTCTGGCATCAAACCCTTATCAAGTGGCAAAGGGGATGCAGCAGCTTACTTGGTGGCTCTTGGTTGGTTGGCTAGTGGATGCTGCAGGCCTAAAGATTTGGACCGTGTCTCCAGTAAGGTTAAAAATATGACACAATGGTTCAGCTATAATGTTAGCGGCCAGTTTTAGAAAAAAAGGCTCCAAGTTATCTGGGCCAGCTAGGATTTAGTTCTTTTAAAGACCCAGTGCCAAACCGGTCATGCTGGAGGATGTTGTAGGTAGCAGAAAGTTCTGGGGGGGTTGAGCTGGAGTCTGTGGTGGAGGTCACAGAAGAGAATACTCAGGAACCTCCTCAGTATTTCTAACAAGTCATTTTAATGTTTTGCATGCAAAAGGTCAAAGGTCAACTTCACTGCGACACCATTGTGTTGTGCATAAAAACTTTTGAAACCGTTCTCAAGTCTTCACATAAATTAGTCTGTGGTGCATAGTTTTCATGTGAGCGACCTTTTCAGAGGGGAAGCTGAACATATATGAGGTTACACAATTTACCAGAAGACCCTTGAGACAGAGAAAACCGCAGCAGTGATCAGTTCCTCACAAATTATTCTTAGTTGTTTCTTATTTTTTTTTTTAAAGAAAATCACACTAATACTGAAAGGGGGGTGGGGGGTTGGCGCACACCACAGTGTCTCTGTGGTGCACATAGTGAGTCATCTCTGCATGCTCTTGTGTGCATGCAGTAGCCACGCATGCTTTCTTGAACAAAATGTTCATCTTCTTTAAATCTAAATCACTTCATTTATTCAAAGTGAAAATATAATCTTGAGGAAACTACCAGCAACAGATTTGAGATTGTTTTTGTTATTTTTGCCTCCTGACATTTTTAAGCATGTACATAATGTTCATGGTTGCACCTGAGAGTGTTTATTTATAAAATCTTTAACCACATAAGGATGAACAAATTACTTCATATCCTGTTGTGTTGCTCTTTAGTATACCATATTGGCCCCTTTACATCCTGTTGCTGTTGCTGATGGTGAGTCCTCTCCCTGACTTTCTAACCATACTAAACTAAGATTAAGAAAACCTTTATTTGTCCCACAATATGGACAACATATCATTGCATTTATTTTTGTTTTAAAAATTAAAACCAGGGAGTATACAGTAAAAAGAATCTTTACTTAAGGTATTTAATTTATAATAAAAGTGTACATCTGTATCTTATTTTTTCTAATTTAGCATGTACTTTTTAGAGTAACATATATGCACATTATATATGCACACTCACACATTTTCTCATATGTGTGAGCCATTTATTGGAAAGCAGAACTTGCCAATGCAAATATGCAAACGACAAAAGAGACTTTCTAGAATCACTCATTTTAAATATTGGCAATCTAGCACAGTTTTTTCACTGGCCTGGCACTATTGTTTGTTTATTTGTGTTTGTTTATGTTTGTTTGGAGCCTCTTACGATGGCATATTGAGTAATATTGTGGTAGTAGTCAGACCTTTGTAAACTTGCAACAGTCATCTAAATACTAAAATCTAGGTTGAGTGTAATGCTTGATGTGTAGAAAAAAGTACATAAAGTGACATTCCTGCCGACCCAGCATTTTCACTTCTCCTCTGAAATTCAAATATGGCAGATTGTTTTGTAAAAACAGGTTCTGCTTCTTGAGGCTTAAACCCACAAATGTTCACTTTTGATGTTAGGATTTGTAAGCATGTAGATAAATCACATCTTGTATCTGGTCTGTATATATGGGTGCGCAACCATAATAAGTTTATTTTTCCACACACTAGTCATACACTGTCTGTCTGGCAGAAGTTTTTTACCAACTGCAGACATGCTTTAAAAATATATGTCACAATTTTCCTGAGACAGTCATCGATTCCCACTATAGCTCTGGGAGCACTGTCTAAACTGTGTGAAGATTCAGTTCCTGAAATGAGCACTTCTTCTTTCTGGTTCTCCGTCATCTCGACGAGTGTGGCAAAGATAAACTGCGAACAAGGACGAAAAGCTGACGTGCTCAGTGTGCTCTCTTCTCTCTAGCAGAGTTTCAGGAGTTTGGCTGCTTCCTAAGAACATGGATCAATTCACAGCGACCACATTAGATTACTGGGTGAGTGATTTTTTTTAATCTTTTATACCCATATCTGATTATTATGTTAATTAAAGTCAATTAAAGAGAAATAATGAGTGAAAATGCACTTTTTACTGAATAACCTACATCCATCTGCTTTTTTCTTCTTCTTTTTCTTATCAGCAGGATTTTGATGAGTATGAAGATAACAACACCTTGTCCCCTGAAACAAGTAAGACCTTGTCAGCCCCGTGCCTACAGGATGACGTCTATGGTTTTGCACAGAAGTACTACTCTGTTGTATACAGCCTAGTGTTTGTTGTGGCTGTCGTAGGAAACGTGATGGTGCTGTGTGTGATTAGACGCTACAGAAGCTCTCAGAGAGGTGGAGCCTGTGCCTTCTCTCTCACCGACACCTTCCTCCTCCACCTGGCCATTTCTGACCTCCTACTGGCCTTCACCCTGCCCCTGTTTGCAGTACAGTGGGCACACCGCTGGGTCTTTGGTTTGGCCCTTTGCAAGATCTCCGGTGCCCTCTTCTCCCTGAACCGTTACAGTGGCATCCTCTTCCTTGCCTGCATCAGCTTTGACAGATACCTGGCCATCGTTCACGCTGTCAGCTCAGGATGGAAGCGCAACACCTGCCATGCTCAGTTTGCATGTGCCATCATTTGGGTGCTCTGCCTAGGGCTGAGTGGAGTGGACATCGCCTTTAAACAGGTGGTGGAGATAAAAGCAGTGGGCTATGAGAGGCCGCCTGTGTGCCAGGAGTGGTTCACTGAGAACTCCACACAATGGCATGTGGGGCTGCAGTTGGTCAGTTTGATTCTGGGTTTTGGGTTCCCCCTTCTGATTATGCTCTACTGCTACGTCCAGATCTTCAGGTCTCTGTGCAATGCTACTCGGCGCCAAAAGCGCAAGTCCCTCCGCCTAATCATCTCCTTAGTGTCCGTGTTCGTCATCTGCTGGGCACCGTACAACTGCTTCCGGCTGGCAGACAGCCTGCAGAGGCTGGGCGTGATAGCTGAAACCTGCCAGTTTGGCCGTGTGGTAGACATTGGGACTGTGATAACTGAAAGCGTGGGACTGTCACACTGCGCCCTGAACCCCCTTCTGTATGGCTTTGTAGGGGTGAAATTCAGGAGGGAGCTGGCTAGGATGTGCAAGGGGCTGCTGGGACAGAGGATGGAGGGGCTGAAGGAGAGAAGACGCAGAAGAACCACAGGATCGACCAGCACTGCAGACAGTGAGAACACCACCTACTCTGTCATGGTGTGAAGAAAAGGGAGCTTAGAAGATGTGTGTGTGTGTATTTGTGTGCATGTGTGGTTTTGTTAATGAGGAGTTTGATAACACGACAAATGAACTAGTGTGAATAAAAAACAAATATATAGTTTTAATGAAAACTTTAAAATGTTCTCCAGGTTAAAAGGTTTCTGGCTCCCGGTGCTTTTTTTTTTTACAATTACTGTTGTTAATTTAAAACATGCAAAGGCTGTAATCAGCACATCCACATGCTACATGCTGATGCTATCACTTTTCTTGAGAAGGGGTCAAATCTTGTGAAACAGCTAGATTTCTTCATACTCTGAAAAAGTTTGTTCTCTTCAGTACTCCACCTCTTATCTCACTCAGTGAACTGATAAGTAAATGTTTTCCGCTTTTAAAAGTGAAAATGGTTGTACAGACTGTAAAACTGTGTGATGTGATGCTTTTTTCATGATGTGAACAAGCTTTTCTCTCTCTTTAAGCTATATTCTGTGCTGGAAAAACAAGACATTACTCATTTTTTAAAAATGTTGTATGTAATCTGAAAATTAATCTTTTTTGATATCCACTTTTATATGAAATATTTTTGAAATAAAAAATAATAATACTAAAGAAAAAAGTGTCCATGATGCATTTGTACTTTGCTACAGTTTCATTACAGTATGTTCTTACAGAAATACAGTAGTGGAGCTCATTTTAACTGATTTGGGCTCAGGCCCTTCACTAAAATTAAAATTAATTGGTCCAATTCCTATCTATTATTTTGCAAAATCTGTTGCAAAATCGGTTGCAAAATCTCCAAACACAAGCAAATTTAGCAACACAATGTAACAACAGACAGACCTGGTTGGGTCTCTGTTTAAAGTTGTGTGACTTTTGATATTGTTTATTATTAAAATATCAGATTCAGAAAACTTTATTTATCCCCAATTTAAGGTACAAGTGAGCAGCTTGAACTGTAAAATACAATAAAATAGAAAATGAATACAAATAAAATATAAAATATTAAGTATGTACAGGTTGTCAAGTCTTAAATGTTATGACTCTCCAATCCATCCAAATACACATTTTCTTTGTTTATTTTAACATCCTGACAACAAGTATCCTTTAGCCTCTTTGCTTATCAATAGCTCAGCCAGGTTCGTGACTTTTAGGGGTGCCCCTCTGCACTGCTTTATATTTCTGCATTTGCCTGTGCTGTAGGTTTTTAAAAAGTGTTGTAAGAATAGAATAGAATAGAATAGAATGTCAAAATTGGAATTGTGCAATTTGGTGTGAAATGATATGATATACAAGAGTGTGCAATTTGAAAGTAAAAAAAAAAACGCAAACTTGTGCAAAACGTTGTGCAAGTGAGTCCATGTTATCTCTGGCACACAGATGACGTGTTGTACAGTCTTACAGCATGAGGCAGGAAAGATCTCCTGTAGCGTTCTGTGTGACAACGGGTTATCCATGATGGATAACAGTTTGTTCAGTGTCCTCCTCTCCACCACTGCTTCAAATGTCTCTTGTCTGCAGCCAATGACAGAGCCAGCCTTCCTGATCAGTTTGTTCAGTCTATTAGTGTCACTGGCTGCAATGCCCCCTATCAGGCCACAGAGGAGAACTGGCAAAAACAGACTGGTAAAAATCTCCAGCATCTTGCTGCACACATTGAAGGACCTCAGCTTCCTCAGGAAGTAGAGTCTGCTGCAGGCCTTCTTATAAACAGCAGTGCTGTTGGTCCTCCAGCTCAGGCTGCTGTCAATGGATGAAAAGTTGTCTTTTGCTTGTGTTTATTTATGCTTAAGTTAAGCTGCAGTGTGCTGACCTCTTTTCTGTATTTTCTGTATGCCTTCACAGTAAACACATGGGTTTTACTATGCTGTATTTGGGCCAGTTGGAATATAGGATAATGTAGCTGCAGCAGTGGGGCCGTATGACTCATTTGCCATAATTTAGCTTATTTTCTGAAAAATTTCACTTTTTTATGTTAGTGCTTTTATTTTTTATTACGTGGTAACTGACCAAAGCAGTGTGGTGTTGAAGAAAAAACGTGATTTTTTTTCTTCCTTGCCCCACAGAGGAAGTTAAGGCGCCTTTGTCCTCTTGAAAATAGATTTCACTGTCGACGTTAAAACACAACAACAGCTCCATCTAGTGGACGGGGGCCATTGGCGCGACGCATTTATCTTCTTTGTCTCTTCTTGTCAGACAAGCTACTGGCGAGAAGGAAGTCTGACGATTTGACCTTCAAAACAATGTGAAATAGAACCACAGAAAAGGTTCAGGTCATTGTTGCTGTGCGGTTTGAGCTTTTTTATATAATTCTCAGAAAATCGAACTGCTCTGACTTTTTTAGTCTGTTTCTGTTAGATTTTGTTCTGTAGGCAGCGCGGCGAGTTTGGTTAAGGCTTTTATTTTGAAAAGCAATTATCACGTTAACACGGTGTTTGGTTAGATGTGGCAGACTGGTAGAGTTGCCAATGTGCGAGCGCGGTGACATTTGATGAGCCAAAACAAACCAGTGTGACAGATAGTGTGTTAAAGTGAGTTTAGGGGACGTGGTGAAGGATTTACAGTCATAATCTCCATGTGAAGGGTCGTTTAACTGTGTCCGGTGAGCGCATCTCTGTCTTATCTCTCGTTTTTCAGTTACCATTCTGTTTTGGTGTTGTTGTGGATTCACGCTTAGTTCGTTTAAACAGCTGGTTCTTCTTTTTTTTACTGTTGTTTGTATTGAACTCTGAAGTTTGCGCTGTAACACACAGAAAGCTCAGCTCTTGACGGGCGCTCGACAGCTGCAGGAGCTCGTCTGTCCTCCAAAAAACGGTGTCTGCCGTGTGGGACGCCTGTTTAACCTCTGTATGGAGGGAACGCGCAGGTTGCTGTTCTTTTCCATTTCTAGTCGCTCATCATCGATCCAAAACACACAAGGGGGTCATTGTTTTCACACCCTGCAGTTAAAGCACTATACAGGAGTTGAGCAAGTGATGTAGGATACTTGCAAATAAGAATTTTTTATTCTGTCTTTCGATTTCGAAACTACACCCTAATCCTGCGCAGCTCGCTGGAGACGTCTCGTCTTTGCGCGTGTGGTTTTGCGTAGCGTGTAAATATTTATTTTTCCATATCTACCTGCGTAAAATTTGCTTCACATGTATCAAGTGTATAGTCCAGGTATATCTTAAACATATCATATATTATCCATGATATAAATGATAACATTATATGGTTGCAGTTCTTTTCTCGCGGGTGTGCGCATGATCAAGGGGAACTGGGCTTTCCACTAAAACTTACTCCACTGTTGCGACATCCAGTGACATCGCACCATGTGAGGTGACAGTGCTTATAGCCTCACTGGGCTTTCCGAGGGGGGATTTTACAGGCTCCACTGTCATCCAGCTGATGGTGCACAGACAGAGGGGAGGGTATATATAGTGGAGTTTTGACGTCCAGCCTCTGTTTGACTTCTCTGTGTTTTTGCCTCCTGGGTAGATGGAGAAGATGGAGGTGGAACTCGATGGATTATTTCGTATAAACACCAGCTACGACTATCCTGATGACTACGAATACAAAGACCCTGCTGAGCCAAGGGGCAGTGCAGCAGTTGGGCTGCAGGTTCTGTACTCTTTGGTGCTGGTTGTAGGCCTGCTGGGGAATATTCTGCTCCTGGCTGTCCTGGCTCAGAAGAGGCGACCATGGAGCATGTCAGACATATTTGTTCTCCACCTGGGGGTTGCAGACATCCTGCTCTTGCTGACGCTGCCTTTCTGGGCGGCACAGGCAGCTCAGAATTGTGAATGGTGCTCAGAGATTCTCTGCAGGATCTGTGGAATTGTTTTTCATGTAAGTGTTTTGTGGGCTGAAAATGAAAGTGAAGTTTTTTCAGTGAAGAATGTTGTTTCTGGGGGGACTGTGTTTGGCTGTAGACATACAGTGTTGTGCAAGACTCTTGGCAGAACTATTTACTCCCTAAGCGATATCCTCCAGGAAGTCAAGAATTTGTGGGAACAGGAGGAGAGCAGAGAAGTGAAAGTGATAAAGATGTTTGGAGGGTTTTGTTGGTTTTGTCTCTGATTACAGTTTCCCTTTTTTAGGTCAACTTCTATTGTGGGATCTTTCTGCTGGTTTGCATCAGCCTGGACCACTACCTGTCTGCCATCCATGCCATCCAGCTGTACTCGCGTTGGGGGCCCCGGAGTGTTCACATCAGCTGCCTGGCAGTCTGGATCATCTCCCTGCTCCTCACCATCCCTGACTGGATGTACCTGGGTCATAAGAAAGATCCAGCACCATGTGTCCGCAGTTACTCTGACCTCAGCCTGCTGTCACACATGTTCCACCACACAATAGGCTTTGTGTTACCTGGAGCTGTTCTGATCATCTGCTGTGCCCATATCCTGGTACGACTGCTTTCCAACCCTAGAAGCCTGCCGAAGCAGAGAGCTGTCATGATCCTCTCTCTGGTCGCGGTTTTCTTTCTCTTCTGGTTTCCGTACAACATCATACTCTTTCTGGACACTGTTAGGAAGAGCAGTGCTAAGAAAGACACATCTCCTACAGGTAAACTGGAAACAGCTCTTATGGCCACTGCTGCCCTTGGCTGCATTCACTCCTGCCTCAGGCCTCTGCTGTATCTGGGCCTGTGTAAAGGCTTCAGGAAGCAATTACTGGCCACACTCAGGCGTGCCACGGTAGACTCCAACAGCCCGCTGTGGGAGCTGGGTGTGGGTGAGGAGGCCGTCCGTGAACAAAATCAGGAGCTGGAAGAGCAGAAACAGATGAGCAGTGGGTGCTGATGAACAAAACACACTCATGTGTTCTGATGTGACTTCAAGTCATGTGTTCTATGGGTGAGTAATAATGAAGAATAGATATTTATTAGAAAAATGACACATTCCACTAATGTGAATGTTTCAGAGACACATCGTGGTGACCTCTGTGTTGTAATCACTGCTTCAACTTGTCACCCTAAATCATGAACTGTATTTTGTCCTGTGTTATTATTGTTTCTGTATTTTGTATGAATGATTTTAGGGAAAACTGTCATAAGCTAATGCAAATATGTGTGGATGGTGTAAGTACACATCTTTGCTAATGTTATACATTCTGCTATCACACAGACATAGATTATGTCTTTGTTGCTTGATGACATGTATTTGACTGTTTCACGTTTTATGCTATGTGCCATTGTCAGATTATCCTACAGCAGTACAGACTGTAAATTCTGTATTCTCTCCTTTCAATCTTTCATATTGTTGCAACATGGGTGTTTGCTCTGTATGACACAGGATGACACGAATAGGTGGTGACATAACCAGTCAGGTGACTGGCAAGTGAAACGGAGGAAAAGGAAGCTGAAAAAAAATAAGCCCTTTGTTGATCGCCGCCATCCGTTAACTCTCATTTAAGTGTGTTTGGTGTGAGAACTGTGGCAGGCTCTGTGCAGATGGAGAAAGTAGTGGGTGTTATTTAAAGGAAATTAGAGATGATAAGATCTTACAATGGCAATGGTAGTGTAAGATGCACACAGTTCTGCAGGTCCTGGCATGTGAGGTTTGCCTGTTTGTGGGCTCAAGGTGTGATTACAGCACTTTAACACGTACAATTAACCAGTGGGGAAGGTGTACATTAACAGCAGAGCTTCAGAAACTCAATGTACTGTAACTAACTAGTTCATGGTGAACAGCTAAAAAGTGACTGCAGCAGCAGTGACCTGTCACATTTATGACATTGCAAGCACCACGTCAAACTGAAGTGTTATTTCCTGTTTTGCATTAAGCTGGATAGAGACCTAGAAAACTTGCTGTGACATGATACAATGCTGTGTTCAGGGTAAACACTGACCAGCCTCAACATGCTGTAAAACCAAGATATCAATGCCATAAACATCCTTCTTCACTCTCCGTTGTATTTAATTTCTAGAGTCTCTAAAGTTTCTAAAGTCTAAAAGCTGTGTTGTCAGTGCGAGGCTGACGCTGACTGTTGGCCGTTAGGGTTCAGGAGAAGTGTGTGGGCTTTTTCAGAGGAGTCAGATTAGATAAAGGTGCGTCACATATGTGAGAAGCACACAGGTGAAAGCTTGTGATATCAGCTACATGGAGAACACTCTGATGATGGTGAAACAAGTGTTTGATGGTGGAGAAGGTAGTTTTGTCTTTCAAATTGCTTGTCTGTTTTTTAAATGATTCTTTTGTCTTGCAATCATTAAATTAAAATTCATGTAAAACAGAGATTAGCTGTAGATATATGCAGCTGTCTGAGTGTCTTCTGTTGCTCTTGTATATACAAGAATCAGCCAGAAGCTTTCATGACCCGTTGTTTGTGGTGTCTGGGGCAACTGCTACAGTAAACTGTTGACGTTTAAAGCTGAAAAAGTATATGGGACATCTGTAGAAAGAATGTGAGATCTGTGGGATTCTGATGTCTGTGTGCAAAATATTTTATCACTGTGGAATCTGATGTCCTAGTGTTATTATAAGGCTGCTGTATTTCTAAGTTAAGCTTAATCATTTTGACTGTGGAGCTACAGTGGAATGTGTATATAGTTATACTAGCTCGGTAGTTGGGAGACAAATAATTCTTTGACACAATGATATGCAGTGCTTTAGTGAGTGCCAAGAATTTCACAAGTGTTCCACTGCTTCTGTTGAGCCACATGTCAAAGTGAATACTCAGCCCACAGCATCACGCTGCCTCTGTCTGTTCACCTCCCACATGATGCATGTCGTCCATGTGATACTAGAGTAACTCTGAGTGGAGTAACTGTGAATGTGATGCAACAGTAACATCCGAACAGACCATGTTCGGCTACTGATGCTCCATGGTCTGGTTAGGGTTAGGAGATTGAGTGGGATTGGGTAAGACTAGCTCCTCAGGATTGGACCACACAGGCCTTGGTGAGTCCTTTGACTGGTTCAGAGCACACCTGACTAACTAGAGGATAATCTTGAGGATTAAGTCTGAGAAAAAAAGATTCATATCCAAAAGGTCAAACTTCTGTCTGATATCATATTTTACCAAGAATAAATTACTGCATGTATTATATAAGTCTGTAGAGATATGGAAACTGCAACAAAGCTTGATCTACTAAACAGAAATGTATCCTCTGGATAATACTTTGTCATGTAAAAATGATGAATGCAAAAGCAGGCAGGTATTTTTATTAGTTAGTAATGTCGCGCATATTGCATCACATATTGTCACTGTTTTCTTGTTTTCTCAATGATGTGGTTGAATACGTGCATCACATTGCTTCAGTTTCCTGTCAACGAGATGACAACTGTTTCCACAGAAACCGCTACACATAGGTTTCCATTTTTCTATATCACTCTTTAGATCTTATCTAAATGATAATATACGCATAAAGAAACTCTTGTACTAGTGTTGTACTCTGTTAATTTACTAATGCTCAATATTTACAGAGGGAAACGGAGAACAGGAAGGACATTGCACAATCACACATTTAAATTGTGATCCTCTATCTGCTCTGAAGGTTAGCAGTCAGTAAAAATGTATTTTGGTGCATTAAAAAGTAGATGAAATGAATTGAACACATAGCATATACAGTCACTCGGCCAATGTGTGTGCCTGGCTCCTTGCCTACATATATTAGTGCTGTGGTTATTTAAAACATGAATTTGCAAAGCAAAGGCAGATGTAAACAGGAAAGTTCTTATCAGGATTTCTTCCAGTACATGTGGGAAAAGTCTGTCTGCATGCCTGCTTTGTTCTGAAGATATCCACGCAGTAGTGTGATCATGTGGTTGGCGGTCAAAGTGTTCCTCTGTTAGCTGGTGGGCTGTAAACCACGTCATGGCCAGAGGGACACATCACTGTCCTACCCTGGGTTCCACTTCCCTATGCAACAAATTAGATTGATGCACTATATTGTATTTATTTCCTTTAAGATCTTGATGTACCAGAATATGGTCAATTTCACATAATTCAATATATTCAATGATAAGTAAACATGAGACATTGAACTGTGAGTAATAAATCAAAACTGTAAAAAACATCGTCATTAATGTATTTTGTGTCACAGCAATGTTCAGCCATTGATCCTGACCTTTGCTTCTGCTGTGCTAACTATGTCAAGTCTGAAGAAGCAGCTAAGAACTTCATAACTTGCCTCCAAAGTCATGTTGTGCAATAAAATAATTCCCGGAATATTTTGAGACCTGAATGTCCCACAGAGCCGGGTGGGATCCACTTCTTGTGGAAATCCTGATCCAGTGATAAAGAACAGTCCGCAGGTCTGAACAGGAACAAACTAGACAGATATCAAAGAAATGTACCAACTGTCTGATGTATGTTTTACTAAAAATGAAATGGCTAATTCAGTGGAATTCAACAACTTTATTTTGTATCAGAATATTCCAAACAAAAAAACAAAATTACAATATACACAATACAATCTATGTCAGTTATAATTTGAACACACCTATATATACATTAATACATGTTTATTTCCAATGTGTGTTAAAAAGAGTTCTTCATTAACATTTTTCAGCTGTATAACAGCATCTAGTTTGTCCAAACGGTCACTATGTTGGATCATTTGTCAGTTGAAAAGCCAGCTGTGAGCATTTTTTTTGCCATGTAACTAAATTATAGATTACTGGCTAAGGTTAGCTTGTTCTGTAATGCTAGAAAATATTGTTAACAATGTTTATATATATATTTATTTTTTTATTATTCAAACTCTCTGATCTGGTCCTTGTTTGCTGGAATGTGGCAAACAAATCAATTGTTGTATAGTAAAGTGATTAGATTAGCTTGCACACTGCTGTTACTATATACAGCAATACTGCAGCAGCTAATGTTATTAATCATACAGCCTAATGAAACATTGAGGACTTCAGTTAAAAAGGAGCTATAAGCTAACTATTGCTTTTCAATAGCCAGATAACCGTAACACAGCTGTGCTGCAAAAATTTACATTGGCTGCTTGTTCTTCAAATGAGCTTATAGCAGTGTACCACAATATACATGTCACATGAAATTTAAAAGTACGACAAAAAAAAAAAACAGTGCGGGACAGCAGTAAACTCCTGTAAAATTCATCCAATCACTGCTCCAGATGTTTGCTTGTGCACACATGGTGCAGTTCATCTAATGACCACAGGAGCTGCTAAAAACAAGAGTTAAAAGTTTGCTTCAGTATTACATGTTTTCAGATTTTTTATGCTACCTGCAAGCAGAGAAGGGCAGTTTGGTATTTTAACTATACAAGAAAAATCAGCTGCCAGCAAGTTCAAGTGAGTCACAGGCTGACAACAGCCTGTATGACATTAGACAATATTACAGGTGATACAACAGCGGCTCTATGGCACTGGCTTATGTCACCTTCTAAACAAGCTCACAAACTGGTGAGAAATACTCTTTTTGTCAGATAGCTATTGAGTTGGAGGTGTCAGCAGACTCGGACCATATAGAGCTTCTTCTGCTGTTGACAGCAGATTGTAGTTTGATGCAGGTCTTGCAGCCCAGAGACCTCAGGATTTCCAGGAGCTGGCGGCGGAACTTTACGCCTACAAAGGCATACAGGATGGGATTGAGGCTGCAGTGGAGGTATCCCACAGAAGCAGTCACTACCACAGCTTTCTCCAGAAATAATCTGACTGCACAAGTGTTGTTTTCGTCATCCGCGTTGGAGTAAACAGTGTCCACTATGAGAGTGACATTGTATGGCGTCCAGCAGAGAAAGAAAACCACCACCACAGCAATGATGACCCTGAAGGCTTTCTGCTTTTGTAGGCCCTGGGAGCCGCAGCGCAGGCGCCGCAGGATGCAGGAGTAGCAGAACAGGAGGACAGCAGAGGGGATGAGGAAGCCAATAATGTGTGTGACCAGGCGTGATGCCAGCTGCCAGTCATTTAAAGAGTCTGCATTATACCGTGAGTAGTTAGGAATACATTCATTTTTCATCCGTCTTCCATCAAACAGAGCCTCATAAAAGATCCAGTCTGGGATAGAAAGAAACAAGGAGAAAGCCCACACTGCCATGCAACTGGCATGGATGGCCCAGGGCTTCCTGCGGGAGTACATCTGTGTAGCATGGACAATGGATAGGTAGCGATCCAGGCTGATGCAGGCCAGAAGAAAGATCCCACAGTAGAAGTTGATCTAAAAAGTACAACCAAAGAGTGAGAAAACACTTTTTTTTTAATAACGCAAATATTTTCATTGCTGCACAGTTATTACCGTAAAAACTGCACCAGTCATCTTGCAGACAGGAGTACCAAACTGCCATCCTTCACGATGAACAGCCTGTGCAGCCCAGAAGGGCAGCGTCAACAACAGGAGGATATCAGCCACTCCCAGGTGGAGGATGAAGGTGTCCGTTACACTCCAGGCCTTCCTACTCCTAAACAGGACTACCAGCAGCACTCCGTTCCCCACCATACCCACAACAAACACCACACAGTACAAAACTGGAATGTAGGCTGCCTCGAAATTCACCCCAACACTGAGATCACAAACATCACCGCCCTCACAGCAATCGTCATATCCTAAAGATGTGTTGTCATATAATTCATCAAAGCCATCCAGCAATGACTGAACGTCATCATCTATTGTAATCGTGGCCATTGTTACCACCTGTGACAAAAGAGAGAAAACAAAAGAAAATATTTAGTTTACATGTACTTCCATAAGGCTCCTCTGTATTTGGATAACACATTAGTGAGCATACATTGAATTATTTCTTAGAGCCTTGTGCATTCACATGCACCTTATAGAAGTCTGGAAAGGATCCTTCGGCTCTGAGAGCAGCAAAGGTTTGGGAATTTGATTTGTGTTTTCTGTTTCAAGCACATGGTGGCGCCATTGATCTACATTACCAGACAGAGCAAAACACAACCATTGATGTAAAATCCTGATTTTAGCTGAGGATATTTAGGTGTCTTTAATATATTTTTTTAAACTAGCGGCTGTCATTTTTGTAGATTATTACACACACACACACAAAATTATTTTCAAAGAAGAGGAAAAAAAATACTCTGGTTGTGGACATCTGATCCATGTTACACCAGGTGACATAATCTCAGACGTCAGTCATATAACTTTCAACTTCTCTGCTCTGAAAATGTGCTATAAATGTCTAAGAGGAAGCAGTAAAATGACTTCCATCGAGTGAGCCAGAACACCCTATAACTGATACTATCAATGAGCATTTATTATATCATAGTGACTTATTAATGATCCATTTGTCGATGATTTACTGTCACACAGGGCTGACTGTAGCACCGTCTCATTGCACCTTCACACAGATGACATCACAATGTTAGCATGCTGTGTTACTGTGAACTACAGTTGTGTGAACAAACAGCAAAATGAAGGAAGAAAACTAACTTTTGTGCCACATTAAAATATATTTGTTTAAAAAATGTAAGGCGGAAAAATCCACATACAAATATTGTACTGTTATGTTAAAATTCAAAATATATTGTTCTACATTTCTCATGTAAAAGATCATTTTAGTTTTTGACAAAATATAAGTAATATATAGAATACTAACTTACCAAACTGTGATGAGCAGAAATGTGCTCTGTAAGACCAACCTCACTAATGACAGTGACACATACAGGAAGCACACATATGAAACCCTCTGGGAAAAAAAAACTTGACAACGTGACCTCACACACCAGAGTATTTTGCAATTTGCAACTCATTTTTCATATATTTATTTTTCCTTTTTAAAAAATAAAGAATACAATAAAATGCAGCAGCATGTATATTTTTATATATACTATCATTTTAGTTCCTTCTAAAGTTGCTCCAGAATTCAGAGATCTGTGAGTGTTTGACACAAAGTCCCTTTGATGAGATCATGAAGTTTATGTCATATTTTTGTTTTAAATATTTGTGTACTAATAAAGGGACTTTGCAGCACATGTACGGGTATGAAAGTTGCAGTGTGCAGGAGGTATTTCCATAAGAAGGATGACACTTCTCTGAATTTACACCAAGACACACACACACACACACACACACACACATACACACACACACAGGTTTCATTTGGTTTGCTGTGTTTCAGATGCTCTTGGTCTTGGTATTTAAAAGAAATAGAAAGACATTTTTCATACTCACTTTGCTTTGCCCGGCATTCACCAGCACTTAAGAGATTGAGTCAGTCAGTCATGCAAATATAGTTTGCAAGTTTACGTTCCTGTTTCAGCTTTTGATTAAAGAGATGCTCTTCAGCTTCCTGTATGAACCACACTAGACCAGCCATCGTTCAACCACATTACACTGCAGTAAAGAGTCTTCATGTTTGAGCAGTTTAAAGTGATTTATTCATTCATGTTTGCATCCAGATAACCAGGTTGGTAAAGTCTGTAACAGATGGAGCGTGCAAACGGATGATCATATCTGTACCTCAGCAACCACGGTGTTAAAAGTCAATTACTAAAAAGACTTCGTCATGTGTTGCACCTACAGCAAACACTAAAACCTCAACCATTCTTAATGTTCTTAGCAAGAAACCTCCAGAGCATCATAGATTGAGGCAGATGAGTCGATGAGCAGTCATCACACCTTCTCCGTCACCTGCCAAGAACAAGATATAACACATTTAGCAGACATTTATCCAAGGCAGCTTACAAATTATGTATAAATAAATACCACTTTACAAACCACAGGCTGGAGAGAATAAGGTTGCAGAACTGGGCCAAAGTGTAGTTGGTAAAAAAGTTGGTAAAGAAGAGCTTTCTGCTTATACCACTGCCTCCATCTAAAGGGATGACCTAAAAGGAAGTGGAAGAAAGGAGGCTGGACACACATTTCAAGTGCAGGCTTTAACCGCAAGTCTGCTAAATACGGCTTGTAAACAGTTTGACCTGTGTTCAACTAAACTATGAATAATGCAGACTTGAAAACGTTGAAATCATCTATTGGTTTAAATAACACCACAGTATTCTGAATACATGCTTATAGAAGTTGTACATCAGTTTAGAGTCTTTGAAATCCTTCCATAGGGAACGAGTAGATGTGACACTTAAGATTTCAAATTAACTGTAGATTATAAAGAAGAACAATCTATGCTAATACTGGTGTTACAAGATGTTTTTTTCTAATGTGGTTTTACGTGAAATACAGAGGATATCATTGACTAAAGTGTATACAGTGGTGTCAGGATTATGAAGGGAACCATAAAAATGAAACTGCCAACCATGTGATCTACATCATAAGACTCCACTCTCATCAATGAAAAGAGAACGAAAACACCGGACAAATGTCTTCCTCCTGTTTTGTAATAGAACTTCACCATAGAAGTCTAGTATGCACTATTTATAGAATATTATACGCATATCAGTGATAAATCTCTTCTAAAATCGTTATCTTGCCATCAAAGCAGAGTTCAAGCTGTCTTCTTCAAAACCTCAAGATTTTGTCACACCTTTTTGTTTTCAGTATTGTTCATCATTCGTTTGCAGTTGTACACACGACACCTGCAACAGCACCGTGTATTAAACGTCTGTTTCCTCTTTGCACCCCTTCCTGTTTTTTTTCACACCTTTTTTTGTCTCCTGTTCTACAGCATGTATGCAGCTCCTGTGGTGAGCTGTATGGAAGTTCATGCACCTGGCCATGAGGCAGGAAAGTGACAACCAGAGATGCACACTACCGACAAATAAACACTGACTTTTGCTGCAGGTTATTATATATATATTATTATAAATATTTTCAGAAGGTCTGTTTAATTCACAAACATGCTTCCTGTGCACTTCCTTAAACTTAGGTAGTCATGAAAAACATTCATTTTTTGTCATGACTTCCTTTTTGTGTCTGTGCATGTTGCTACAGCAATCACAGCGCAACACGAAAATATACATGTTCAGAAAAAAGGTTTGTTTTTCCTTTGGTGAGAGCAACTGTGAAACTAGAAGAGGAACTGAAAGTACAAACTTTTAACAAAAAATAGTTTTAATTCCTAAAATCCTCTGTTGATGCTTGTTAGAAACTGATTGTTTTATAAATCACAGTTGCTTCATGAAATAGTTATGTATCAATATTTATGCTGCTCTGTTCAACATCTGCAGATTTGGTTTCCTTCCTCTTTTATCTGTACCTTCTACTTTTATATTAAAGTGGTTTACATGACCTCAGTGTAGGTTAGTGTGCCAACATGAAACGCAGCGGTGACTGAGAGATGTGGTGAAATGGAGTCTGGTGTGTTAAGAAGTTTAAACTATAATGGAGAGAGCTCTCTTTCAGGGAATTGGTGGGCTAAAATGGACCACTAAGGGGATGTACTGATTTCACTCAGATCTCCTCTCACTGTTTGGTTTCATTTTTCTTATGTTCGTTTTTATTACGGTTGGTCTCAGAATGATGACTGCTGTGATTATTGAAGAGTTTTGACTCATCAGATGATGGGCAGATGACTATCAGTTCAATAAAGTTAAGACTACACTGATTTTCACGTTTTACAAACAGCTGCAGCTGTTAAAGGTTGTGAAATAATTTGGGTTATCAGAACATTAAAACATGTTTTACAGAATTCTGCCTTCTAGAACAAGCTTCACTGAGCAGCTCCTTCAGTGACAGGCTGTTCCATCCACGCTGTGTCAAGGAGCGCTATCGCAGGTCCTTCCAACCTGCTGCAATCAGGCCTGCTCGCAGTAGGTTATGTATATATATGTATGTATTATATATATGTATATATTCACTCCCAGCTACCACCACACTGCCTCCTGTATAATAACTGGATCTTGTCGTACAGTGCAATCACTTTTTTCAGCTCCTATGTATATAATTACATTTTTAAATTTTTCGTTTTCACCATACCGGATCATAACGTGCAATAACATTCAGTACTGAAGTCACTTCATTCTGTTAATTATTTAGGCATTCACTCACAGTGTATTTACATTTATTTATCCATTGTTTATATTTTTTAATACTTTGTGCTACTTCTTTTCTTCTTGGGTGTGCTTCTAACGTACCTGCTGTAACACTGTGAATTTCCCCTGTGGGGGACTAATAAAGGATTATCTTATCTCATCTTATTTATAGACAACCATGGTGATATGCTCAACTTTGTTGTTATCTTTTTTTATGTTTTTAGCAAGGTTGCCATTTGGTCCTGACTACTTTCACTAAAGGATAGGGCTAAATACAGAAATACCCTACTCGTCTAGAAAAATCCACTTACATTTTCCTGGTGAGGGTGCTTGGTGTGGGTTGTGCTCTTTCTAAGACATATGCATAAAGGTCAGCATTACGAAGAGATGAGGGTTTACCAGTCATTTGGTACCACTCTGTTTTAAGATTCGTTTCATGTTCTTACTTTGAGTTTTTCCCCAGCCCTAAACAGGTCCTGTTTAGGGCTATGGTTTAGGGTTATGATATTGTACCTTTTTCTTTTTGAAAATGAATTCATATTGCCCACAGTGTTCTACCACACCAAAAGGTAAACATCCTTGAGAGTTGACAAGCTTATAGTCTGATAGTCTAAATGACTGGATCAGCTCTGAAGCCTTGTCGGGTTGGTGTCTTGTGACACCTCAGCAACCCACATTAAGATCATCACAACCTGAAATGCTACAGGAGAGGGCACAGCTGTGGATTTCCTGTGTGACATGTGGTGCTGCAACAGGTGCAAAAGATATTTTAGCAGTACAGCATTAAATATTCTCTGCTGAAGGTGTGCACATCAAATGTACAGCTTCAATCACACATTCTTTGCTGAGACATTAGAGCTGCTCCACCAAAATTCTCCATCCTGATATCAGAATGCAGGGGTGTATAAAGTGCCCAGAGACTGTTAAAATACCCCCTGAATGTGCTCTTTAGATGTGATGAAGCTTAGTTGGAAATTCATCAGTATATCAGTTAACAGTATCTACTGTGTGGGAAATAAGAGGCTTCATGAGAAAAGGTCTGTGTGTGGGTGAAAAATATTTTCCATTTCATTATTTGCAGATATTTGACAGCTTGTTTCCATCATTTACATTAACACTGTATCATACTTTAAACTCTTCACTTTCTGCACACAGGATTCATTCCGAATTTAGTTTGATTAAGATTAAGATTAAGAAAGATTAAGATTAAGAAACCTTTATTAGTCCCACAATGGGGAAATTGCATTTTTGCAACGGCATACAGACAGCAAGGGATAAGTTAGGAAAAAGATATATACAATATAAAATAGGCTACCAATAAAAGATATATACATTATAAACAGTTTACATATTTTATATTTTATTTTATTTATATTACAGATTTTATCAATCTATGTGTGATAGAGGAAAAAAAGACTTTAACTAAGTAAAGTAAGCAGTGAGTGGAAAGATGAGGGGACAGCAGTCCCACAGCCAAGTAAAAGTCTATTTAGCTGAAGCAAATAGAGCAGGAGCAGCAAGAAGACATGGAGTCATTTGCAGATTTTTGTTAATCGGTTATATCTGTTTAAAAATGAAATTAAACAATAAATGTTGCAAAGCACGAATGGGTCTACTCTGTGAAGTGTGCTGCAGTTGGTTCCTGGTATGTAAGTAGTTGCAAAGATCCTTAAAACGACACACAGTCTGTGTCTTGATGAATGATGTTAATGCTACAAACACACTCTGATTCAGGGTCGCAGAGTTTCCACAGTGCAGCCTCAAACAATGATACTCTGGCGCCCTCTGTTGGATAAACAACATATTTATTAAAAAGATGGCAAAGTGTAGTAAAAAGTGTGGGATCACAAAAAGGCTGAAAAAACATAAAATATGTAAATCCCTGTAGTTTTTCCCACAAGTCTGCGCCAAGCACAGAATGTTTATGTCTCTCTCTCTGACGTTCCAGATGTGCACACAGATCACATGTGCACTCATACTGCAGTCTGTGCTCTGTCATATCCTCCACGTCCAGTAGAGGGCAGTGATTTGAAAACAGACAAGTTCCACTGTGCTACACAGAACACGGAAAAGGACACGGAAATAACTTGGTGATCTGGCAGTTTGGTACTTTGTTCCTGAAACTGTCTGTAATCTCTTGTCATTGTAAGTAAGCGAGTCCGGGATACAGACCGCCAGTGAGTGCGTGTGTGTCTGTTTAATCCGTCCGTTTTCGGTACTGTTGAAACCGAAAGTAAACTGAAGAGGGCCATGGCTGACAGCATGGATGACGAGGACATGTCCGAGGAGTCTTTACCTCTCCAGCAGGACCTGACCTGCCCCGTGTGTCAGGGTATCTTCCAGGACCCAGTGCTGCTGCCCTGCTCCCACAGCTTCTGTCGGGTGTGTCTGCAGAAGAGTTGGGAGTTCAACAAGAAGTGCCCCGTCTGTAGGGAGGTGTTTAAGGAAGCGCAGGCCATCTCCAACCGCGCGCTCAGCAGCGCCTGCGAAACCTTCCTGAAACACGCAAACAAGCGGCCCAACCAGAACCGGCCCACGGAGGAGACATGCAACCTGCACCTGAAGCCGCTGGAGCTCTACTGTGAGAAGGACGAGGAGCCCGTGTGCGTGGATTGTGTCAGTCTCCACAATACACACACGCTGTGGCCCCTGAAAGACGGGGCGCCTATGTGTAAGGTAAAGAACCAGGAAAAGGTTTTGTTTATGGTTTGTTTTCCACAGACGTGTTTTAAAGGCCCAGAAAAAGTGCTGTCTGTCAGGAAATAACACACATTCCTCATCATCAACTTGTCATCAAACAGCATTACGTCACTGAGCTCATCATCCCTCGTTTTTTTATGTTTTCACAGAAAGAGCTCGACTATAAAGTCCAGATTTTTGAGAAGAAAGTGGAATCGTACAAGAAAATGACACACAAATTCAGCAATGCAAAGGAATATGTCAAGGTAAGTTACACATGTGTTCATGTCACATTCATCCTCAGGTGAACATTAACCCAGACGTTTTATATCACACACACCCCTGTTCGTGTGTATCAATGCACCGTCCTGATACCTTATAACAGTATCAAGCCGGAGAAGCAGAGAAACAAATCAAGTTGGAGTTTGAGAGGCTCCACAAGGTGCTGGTGACAGAGGAAGCTCTGCGTTTGAAGGCCCTGGCTTCGGAGGAAGACGAGAAGACCGGAAACCTACAGAAGCTGATCGATGACACCAAAAATGACATTAAAGAAATGAACGAGATCATCGATACACTGAAGAAAGAGATGGGCAACGAAGATCTGCCACTCCTGCGGGTGAGGAGAGACTGCTCTGCTTTGACTTATCCTTGGTGTTTAAACTAAAATTCTAAAAACTGATCTCCATCGCTCTCTTTCTGTGTTTCAGAATTTCCAGAGTTTGAAGAGAAGGTGAGTCACTGCTGCACTCGGACAGATCTAAGCAGCCTGTTCACTTCAGAGACATGTTTTTATTTGACTCCGATGCAGTAGTGTTCTCTCTTCTGCTGTAGTTTATTGATTAATGTGGAGGAAATAAGTATTACACATCTTATCTTATTACATACATGCACACATCAGCATTCATGCACATGTTATCCAGTATTACAGCAACATACATAGACGATGGTAACTTCTCCAAACTGCTCTGACAGTGAAGCAAAATATTTGTCTGCTGAGAACAATTTCTAACAGCATTCATTGTCTCCATTTTAACTTTAATATTTTTTCCACCTTAGGCCATAAACCTATCAATCACAACTTGCACAAATAATGTTTGTTTAATTTACTATTGCTGTCCCTGATTCAGAGCCCACTGGACTCGTGGAAATCCCCAGTTTTCATATGATTCCCTTTTGGACATGGGCAAGCATGTCGGTGCTTTGGGCTTCAACATATGGAAGAATATGCAGGCCCATGTCAAATATTGTAAGTAAATAAGAGGAGTTAAGAATTGCTTCTAAAGAGGAATAACACAGTTTAAACTATATAAACAAATGTCTTAATAATAATAAAAGAAGACCTTTAGAATCATGATGATGATACTTTCTCTTCATGTGTACTCAGATCCGGTGTTGCTGAGCCCAAACACATCCTCTCCGTGGCTCTCCTTGAGTCCCGACCTGACCAATGTAAAGGAAAGCCCAGAGCGGTTGACTGTCCCAGACAACCCGGAGCGTTTTGATCCCTGCGTCTTTGTCCTGGGTGCTGAAGGCTACAACTCCGGGAAACACAAATGGGATGTCATCGTTGGTGACAATCCCAGGTGGATTGTGGGCGTGTGCAAAGAGTCGGTGTTTCGGAAAAAGAAGTTCACTGTCTCTACAACCCGTGGCGTGTGGGCCATAAGCCTGAGCAAAGGGGTATATACAGTCCTTACACCAGATCGTCCAGAGCTGCAGGTACAGCAGCGTCCTGAAAGGATTCGCATCAAGCTAAATATGGATAAGGGAGAAGTGTCGTTTTGGGATGCGGGGGCAGCAAAGCATCTGGTCACTCTTACACACAAGTTTGATGACACGATGTTTCCTATATTTGGTCCTGGCCTCCATAATACACCAATGATTCTGGCACCTGGAAAAATTGCTGTACACACATCATGATTGGTCAAGTCAGGGCAGCAGGTTAGCCTGAAAATAATGTTAATAAAACATATTAGAAATGCATGTCAGCAGATAACCTGGAGTGTAATGGGTGAAAAAGTGCAGAAAAATTTTTGGTTTTCCAGAATATAGAGAAAACAAAACACAGACCTTCTAAGGAGATGTGATCAGTTTTATCAGCTTGAGGGTGTTATGGTAGAAATTTGCAGATTTTATACTTTAGGAAATATTTTTAATTGATTATAATCAAATGAATGATTTGTCTTATGCTTCAAAAAATCATTGTTTTACTATTATTTTGTTTATTTTGTGTGGCAGTAATCATGCTTTGCAGGACACTATTAAATTCTGAAATTATATGTGATCTATCAACACTTCTTCTAATAAATAGTTACACATCTTAATTGGTGTGTGTGTTTTTTTTATAACTGGAACCACTAATAGTCTTTAAACTATTCACTGGAAATGCTGTACTGTGAGTTAGGCCCACGTAACTACGTTCATTGTGGATCTTTATTCGTTCGATCGTTAAAATTTTGCACAAATAAAAAACATTAGTGTCTTTGTTATTAAGATCCAGATGTTTGCTATGTCCGCTGGATGGCAGTGGTGGTACAGGCCACTCGCAGCGCTGTCTTTTGTGTTGGCAACCACCGGTTACTGCTAGCCAGCCAGAAACACCACAACAACGGCATCTGTCCGCAACATGGACCGCAGGAGTCGCGTTGATGCTGAAAAAACGTTCCGTTTCTGGTTGGCAGTGTCTCCTGCAATTCTGCTGCCATAGGTTTGGGAACATGATTTTGTGATTACATAATGAAGAATTACTCTAAAGAGTGATTTATTCCGGTAGTATCTGCAGCCGCTGACGATTGCGCATCTGGATTTGGTTGACACACTACTGCTAGCTAGCTAGCGAAGAAGCTAACAGAGGACCCAATCATCAGTGGCTGTCCTCCGCAGTGAATCCGATTCTAGCGCTTGTAGCTAATTTAGCTAGCTGTCAGTTTTCTGTCCTCACTATCGATAGGTTAGCTTGTGTGGCAGCTAGCGTTAAAAGGGCAACCGAAGATGTAAATTACCATGCGACCAAAGAGACGGGAATTGGTAAGTACGATAAACCAAATATGTTAACTAAGTAGCCACGGGCCCCAGGCAGTTAACGGTATTCTGTAGGCTAGCTTAGCTTAGCAACCCTGTACTTTAGCTTTGTTGTGATAGCCTGCGGAGAGCTCTTGTTGTTAATTCCAGTGGGTTTATTGTTTAGCTAGCGGCATCTGAGAAACGCAGCAAATATAAGCGCTTTGTTGAGATGTCTTTTTTAAACTGTACATAGCGCCACGCCAATAAAACCATAAATACACAGATTTGTTCTGGGGGGTTGGTGCAGCGGTGACTTTTGGGCTACTGTTTGTTTTTGTGGGGGGCTAATAGCTGCATGAGAATCAGTATTTTTTTTTCATTAGAGGCTGCCCGAGTCCTTCAGTTCAGTAATCATTGTGTTTGGACACTTTTCATTGGCATTGCATTTTACTGAAATGTCACATAAACTTTAACTGGAATCTTGCGATGAGATCAATTTGCAAAAGAAAAACATGTGTAAATTGTAAAGAGGACAGTGAGGGCGACCCCAAATTGTTTATTGGACTAGCAGGCCGCATGACTCTTTTGATTTCAATTAGGAACCTATGCATAGTGCTGACATAATCCCGTTTGATTCTCTGTCTGGTTGAGTACATAAATCATTGGGATTGGTCCATCTATGTACTGCACATCTACCATCATCACCATTACTTATGGTAGACACCAAGTTGTTCTTCCACCTTTCTCCTTGTTGTGCTTCAGGCAGTGCCAGCGATGGCCTCCCCCCTCCCCGTCTCCTTCCTCCTGGTGGTTCTGTTGATGGCTAAATCACCTGTGTGCCAGGCAGGGGACTGCAAGGGCCACAGGCAGGTGTTTAGGGGACCACCAGGTTATGTCACAGATGGACCGGGAAACTACTCTGTCAATGGGAACTGCGAGTGGCTCATCAAAGGTATATTGTGCTAAAATAGTGTCTTTTTCATAATAGAAAAAAACAAGTCTGCTGGCAGAAGTTTGACAACAGTCACATTGGTTAATTGGCTGTTTTTTTTATATCTTGTAGCGCCCAGCAACAGTCACCGCATTGTCTTAAATTTCACCTTCATGGACACAGAGTGTACATATGACTACCTATTTGTGTACGATGGTGATTCCTACCAGAGCCCTCTTCTAGCTAGCCTGAGTGGCAACACGTTGCCTCAACCCATTGAAGCAAAGTCTGGCAAGGTAACCAATAAAGACATCATATATCAAACTCCAGTTCCCTTAGAATTTGCATCATAACTAAAGTGATTTTTAACTCTTTCCAGATGCTACTTCATCTCTTCAGTGACGCAAATTACAACCTCCTTGGTTTCAATGCAACCTACACCTTCTCTTTGTGTCCTGGATCATGCGGTGGTCATGGCCGCTGTGACTCCTCTACTTCAAAGTGCCACTGTCATCAGGGTTGGGGAGGAGCTTCTTGTACCACACCTCTTTGCTCCCAGGCTTGTTCTTCGAATGGCCAGTGTGACAAGGTAAGAGTTGGGAATAGGAAGAATAAGGGGGAGAAAAGGTTATTCATCTGTCACAGAATAACTCATGAAGTCAGTCAATTATGTGATTTATTAAAACATTAATGTTCTTTACGTTGTATGTTTTGTCACAGAAAGGAGAACGCTGTCTATGCAACCTAGGCTTCTTGGGTCACAGCTGTCAACTTGGTCTCCATGACGACAGTGGAGCCGGGCAGTGGTGGCGTGTTAGTGAGGGAAACCCGTACACACCTCCGAGGACTGGTTCTGCTGGTGTCTATCTGTCCTCCACTGGAGCCATGTACTTGTTTGGGGGTAAGTGTGGCATGATGGGAAATTCCACTAGTGTCGCTTATTCAAAAATACCCCAGCCACATACCCTTTTAACACATTTATACGTTACATGTCTTTCATTCTTTCTTGCAGGATTTGATCTGAACAGAGCTCTTGGTGACTTGATCAAATACAATTTCACATCCAACCAATGGGATAGCAGGTCTTATGGTCATTCTCCTGTAAGTGGCTTGTGGATGAACACATTCTTGCTTCTTTTGGCTCTTACATTTACAGTTTCCATACATACAAATAGCCTGGTTAGTCTCAGCACTCTGCCTTGAGCTGATCATTAAAAAGTGATGTGAGCAAGACATCTGGTTCTTACATTGTTGTCTTAGGTCCAAGAGTTTATATTGAGGCCACTGCGCATATTGATTTTTTTCTGAAGATGTTTTACCACTCCATGAGTCCAGTGCCTCGATTTAAACTCTTGGACATAACATGATCTGGATGAATGAGTGCATGAACAAATGACCACTGCTGCTTGGGCAGGTTCTTGGACAGAAACCTAAATACTCTTAAGTGTGTAAAAGGTTTAATAGTAATCTGTCCTGTGATGTGTGTAAACATAAGTTACATATACATAACACTTCCATGTTCTTGTATTCCTCCCTGTGCTCCTTGGCTTTCTGTGTTGTCAGGTGGCTCGTCATTCCCACACAGCGGTAGAGTATTTGGGCAATATGGTCATCTTTGGAGGGGAACTTGCCAATGGCTCACTGGCCAGTGATGTTTGGATGTACCGACCACTCAATGATGACTGGCAGCAGCTTGGCCTTTCCACTTCACATGGGGCTCCGAAACTGGCCAATCATGCAGCAGCTGTAGTTGACGCTTATCTCTATGTGTTTGGAGGTGGGTTTGGTATTATTCTGTATTATTACCTTGAATTTCTTTTGGGTTGGCATCCTTTAAAATAAATCTTTCCTAAAATTTTCAGGTCGCACCGAGGAGGACATGTTTTCTTCTTCTCTTTATCGGTTTGGCCTGCATGGCTCTGGACGGTGGGAGATGGTTCAGCCCACTGGTGGGAAGCCCCCAGCCACCGCTGGTCACTCCATGGTGTTTCACAGCCCATCCAGGACACTGCTGGTATATGGAGGTCACAGGCCTACCACTGCCAGGTACAACATATTATTTCAACATTTTTTATGCTGTGGTTGTGATTGAGACAGATTTGTTAGTGTAGGAGTGTATGTCTGCTTGTTGTGTTTTCCTGTATAGTCAGTTGTTTACTGTTTATTGCAGAGATAAAATAGGGTATCTTTATACTAAATGTGAGTCTGTTGTATGTTTTTCTAAGGTTCAGTGTGAGAGTGAACAAAACTGACGTGTTCCACGTGGACAGGCGGTTTTGGACATCTTTTCGATCACGTTTCCCAGCAACTGGCCCCAGAGAGAGAGCTTTCCACTCGGCTACAGTCATTGGAAATTACATGGTGGTCTATGGTGAGAATTACTACAAGTAGCAGACAGGATGTTTTAATCAGTGCAGCCCTGTGTATTTAATATCCTGTTGCCTATTCCAGGTGGCAATGTTCATATTCACTACCAAGAAGAAAAGTGCTATGATGAAGAAATCTTCTTTTACCATCTGGGCTGTCACCAGTGGGTGTCTTCTGGTGAGAGATGGTTACACGGTGAGTTCCTTTAGAATGTTGGTGCATCACAGTTTTTTTAAGACTTGTTTTTTTGTTTTACAATTTGGTGGTTGTCACTTGTGCACAGGTGGTGATGCTGTTAGAGGGCGCTACTCACATGTTGCTGCGGTGATGGAGGGACGAGTGCTCCTGGTTGCAGGGGGTTACAGTGGTGTTGCACGTGGGGATCTTGTTGCTTACAAAGTACCACTGTTTGTCAGTAGCGATCAAGGTGACAGGGTGAGTCAAAGGGCTTAAAAGATCTGATTTACTTTGCACAAGAGCATCTGGTGACATCAGAACTATATACTAACCGCCTGTGTGTGTTCTCTCATCAGGATGCTGTATGTGCTGAGGCACTAGATGAAAGCATGTGTCTTAAGAATCCAGAGTGTAGCTGGTGTGAAGGCCGCTGTCGAGAGTACCAGCCCACAAACCCGGTAACAGCCTTGTGGTTTTTGCTGATATGTAAAAGTTAAACACAGTGTGTGAATTGTATGATGATTCTTTTTATCATTAGGCAACTAATATTTTTCTTGCCTTATTTTGATAATTGATTGTCAGTCTATATTACAATAATTTTCGTTTTCTGGTTACAGTGTGGCAGCACTGGTTGCTTGGGCCTGGCTCGTTTCCTATCTGACTGCCAGTCCTGTCTGGTGTTCAGTGGCACTCCAGCTTCTCTGGCCCGGGCTCCTGGAGAATTTGGCTGGTGTGTTCAGAATGAGTCCTGCCTCCCAGTGTCAGGTGAGACCCAGGGAGGGAGGAAGGAGGGTGACGAGAGGGGTCAACACTGGAAAAAAAAATGTTGGGAGTTGACATGGGAGGGTCTAGACTCATGTTGGGTGTGTTCGGAGATGAAGTGCAGTGACTTGACTAATCCCACCTGAGATTGGACTGGTTACTCAGACAGTGTTTTGACTTGCCTGTCCAATAGCAGACTTACTTTGGTGCAGTGATGTCACATCATTTTACTTCGTTCGAACACATGCCACACTAGAGTCATGTATTACACTCATTTCAGTACAGTGGTGCACTGCTGTATTATAAGATTTTGAAGAGGTCAGATGTGTTCTTTGTGTGCTGACCTCTCCCTCTCGGTCTCACAGAGCGAAGTGCGTGCCGTGTGGACCAGATCTCAGGGGCGTACGGCTGGTGGGGGGAGCGTACCCTTTTCCTAACCTCCCTCCACTCCTGTCGCACCGAGAACTATGTCCCGGGACTGCACCTGCTCACCTTCCAGCACCCCCGCAACGACTCCCAGCCTGACAAGGTATGGAGTCTAAATCTCAAGTGCTAACATTCTTAGTTGTGGTTGTAACTCCTTCCCTCTTTCTTTATACTTATTCCTCCTTCCTTCCTCCAACATTGCTTTGACACGTTGCCTCCCCTGCAGTTTTACCCTTTTTTTACCTTGATAGGATGACCTCTTTTAATGTGCATTTTCATTTTTTTTGCTTTTTAATCTTGACTTAAGTACTCACTTCTTTTTCTCCCTTTTCTCTGTGTTTTGCATAGACCAGTTTCTTTTTTTCAAGTAGTTTAACAAGTTTGTGGATCAGTTTGTATAGAATAGAGCTTGCGTTGATGTGTCTCCACTTCCATCCATCCTCCACTATCCTCCATCCTCTCCCCTTCCCCCCAGGTGTCCATTCTCCGCAGCACCACCATCATCCTTAGTCCCACCACTGAAATGGATGTAGCCCTACAGTTCAGGGGCTTCATTCACCCATTGTGGGGGGGGCCTCCACCTGCACCCCCTCCCACAGAGACAGTCTCTATGTGGGCTCGCATCCAGAGGCTCCACTTTGAAGCTCGAATGGCAACAGGACCCAACTCCAGCCAACTGGTAAACATAATGTGCATTTTGATTAAATAGCTGAAAATGTAAAATTTTACTTATCTTTTTGACACATTTTTTCTCTCTCTCTTTAATTGCCATTGTGAAATCACTGGCTGATCAGGAGGTAGTGGGACGCTGGGCAGCCCAGCAGGAAAAGGAACTGAAGCTGCTTACTCGGGCCGATGGGAGCAGACTGTTCTCTAACCTTACCAGAGGCAACCATTACCTTGTCCAGGCTGAGGGCTACCATAACAACTCAGGCTCAGGACAGACCAGTGAGATGGCTCTGATCTGGAACAGAACATTGCCTGGAGGGAGTGTAAGTACTGACACTATCATGAAGTTTAAGCGGCAAGTAGTAAAATTGAAATATGGTGGACTTTATTGAATATTTACATTTTCTGCACATGAGTTGTGAAACGTAACTATAACTCTATATTTTGCTGATTTTGTAGGAGATCTCCTTCCTGTTCTTGGAGCCTTACCGCTCAGGCTCCTGTTCAGGGTACATGTCCTGTCTAGCCTGTCTTTCTGACCAGTCCTGTGGCTGGTGCCCGTCTTTGTCTCGCTGCTTGCTCCGAGACAGCCCAGACCTCGAACCCTGCCCTGAGGGGGGAAGGGGTGAAGGGAAGGTAGAAGGCCAGCGCCATCTGCTGTTAGCACCTCAGCACTGCACTTTGTGTGAAGAATACAGGGACTGCTCTGCTTGTACACAGGTACAGCACTGATAAATATATAGGCTGGGAGAGCTTGGAGCATTGCGAATTAAGAAAATATATGCAAATAGACAAACTAGCAGAAAATTAGGAAAACATCTTGAAAACACATACACTAAAAAGAAATCTTTGTCTATTTTATATGATTTCTTAACTTTTAATGTGGGCAGCTCTCGGCATTAACCATGAATGTCACTATGCTGTTGCAGGTGTTATGTAGCTCAAATTAAAACTACTGTTTTGTTGACTTCTGCAAAATAAACCTTTGCTCGCAGGACCCTTATTGCGAATGGCAAATAAACTCTAGCAAGAAAGGTGACTACCAGTGTAGTCGACGAGGAAGACTAGATGGATCAATTCGTGACCCAAGAGGATGTCCTAAAGTCTGCAACCAGTAAGCTAAAAGACTTTATTTTTGAATGAACATATTCAGATCATACATAGTTTCAACAAGAACCTAATACCTACCCTTATTGTCTCTCATGTTTTACTTTCAAAGGAGAAAGACCTGTGGTGAGTGCCTCTCTAACTCCAGCCAATGTGCATGGTGTGAGTCAGCCCAGGCCTGCTTCTATTTTGCTGCCTACCTCACAAAATACCCCTATGGAGAGTGCAGAGACTGGTACGACAGGTAAAAACAAGACCTTTTTAAGTTTTTTGTAGCACATTTTTTGTTCTCTTGCTTACAGTCTCAAATTACTTAAAAACACCTCCACAACAACAAAGTTCATGTATATTTTGTCAGTGAAAATTTAACTGTAAGTCTATAATGTTATTCATTGTGCTTTATGATTTTTCTTTTCAGTGTTCACTCAGTACCTCAGTGTAAGCAGTGTTCAGCTTTAAACACATGCACAGACTGCCTGCGAACGTTTCAGTGTGGCTGGTGTGGTGACTACAACAATCCAACAATTGGAAAGTAAGTATAGCAGGGGTGGCCAAACTTTTTTCGGGGAGGGCCAGATTCGATAATGTGAAAGTCTCTGAGGGCCAACAGTCCCGATGTCATTATTTTAAACAATAAAAAAATGTGTATGCTGTTTTGTAATATATTACATCTTACACAGCAAACAAAATAACATCGTAGCATTCAGATGACAGATCAGAAAATGTTCTGAATTTACAGCATAAATTTAAAACATTCAGAAACTGTGTGGTTGTGATAACAGAGCAACAGGCAAGTTATTGACTCTACTGTGAAGGTGAGATCTGATCATATGTGGCAGGTCTGGTTTAGGAGCAGCAGACATCAGTAAAATGTTAGGTAGACCAGGTGGGAGTCATTTAGTGCTGATCTCAAAGGGTCTGTAATTTAATGTTTACACAGGTTTGCAGTGCATGCCAACGAGACGTAAAAACGTAATGACGTGCCTTACGACAGATGTGTACTGAATGACGGAGTCAGTTTGAGAGAAGTGACGCATCTCTGTACAGCTGACAGTTTAACAACAGAGAACCTTAACAAGCAAAGACGGACTGCTCTGCTGCTCCAGTAAAACATCACAGTTTATCACAGACAGTCTGCTTACACGACACAAACTAATTCATGGTTTACAAATGTTCGCATTTCTGGAGAGTTGCTTTTTTCCAGCCGCTGGTAAAAAGGCCCGAGCAGGCTGCCGACCAGGACGCAGCCTCCCCGTGCAGCAGGGAGCAACGAGCGTCCCTCTCTCGCTCCATCATGTCTCTTAAACTTCTCTAATGGCTCCAGCATCGCTCCCTGCTGCCCGCTCCTGCCCGCACCGGGCAGCAGGTAGCGACACGATGGACAGGGAGAGGGACGCTCCGCTCCACTCCCCTGCGCTCCTGGAGCCCCCCAGTACTCCGGCACATTCCCCAGAGAGGGGCGCTCATTGCTGCACGGGGAGGCTGCTCTCTGGCCGGGCAACCCGCTCCCATGCGCCCCGTCCAAGAATTCTAATAGGGCTACTATACTACAACTAATAATAACAATATTTCGTGCGCACGTTATACATAATTCGTGGCCACAATTTATTTCTTTTTTTACCATGTAAGGAGGGGCTCTGTAGTTTTGGAGAACTTCACTTGTACAGACGCTCTCTAATAGCAGGCTGTATGCAGAAGCATGTTTAGTCTCGTAGTGAATTGTGTCGAAGTGCTGAACCGGTGTTGTGCACCTTCGGAGCCCTCTGCAGAGCTGGAACCAACAACCAAGCCCTGCAGCACCGCGTGACGCACCACGATGCAGACAGCAACAGAGAGTGATAATGTTCTGCTCAGAGAATCATGACGCAAACGTTACACAATGAGTTAAAAACAAAAACAAGAATTGCCTGTTGATTTTGTATGATTTACTCTGTTTGGCTGGCGGGCCAAAAATAACACATTTTAAGATAGAAGCCGTGGGCCATAGAAAATCCGACCGGGCCGTAGTTTGGACACCCCTGAAGTATAGCAAACTTAACTTTTTGTTTCTGATTAAGTTGCTGATTTGTAGGTCATTGTTTTATTCTGGTATGTTTGTATTTACTCTTTTTAGATGTCTGAGGGGAGACTGGGCAGGAATGGATGATTCATCAGTTTACAACTGCAGTGTAGCTGTGGCTGAAGCCCGGGCTGCAAAGTAAGATGACTCGGCTGTTTTTTCACAATAAAATCAATATCAAAATACAGTTCAGCAAATGTAAAAAAAAAATGTAAATTTAGAGGCAGTGTAAATTCCTGGATTGTACATAGAGTATAAACAAGCAAGAGCGTGACTTCTTGTCCTGTTCCTCCAGCCCTGAGCCACAGACCTCTGCCCCACCTCGACCTCTGGAAATGGAAATGGAGTTAGACCAACTGGACGGTGAAGAACAAGATGCAATCTGGTCCTATCCAACTTGTCCAGATGTGGAGGAATGCAGACTAGGACTCCACAACTGTCATCCTTTTGCCACCTGCATCAATACGCCCACCTCATATGAGTGCCACTGTGAAAGAGGTTACACAGGGGATGGCACACTTCACTGCAACCAGACGTACGTGTCTTTGCCTTAAGACACAAAGTTGTTTATATTTTCCCTCCCTTTTCCATTTAGCCTTTTTTTAGATTTTTGTAAATCTGAACATTTGACTTTTTTCCCCCTTCCTGCAGTTGTTACAATGAGTGTCGTGAGGGTCAGTGTAGTGGCAGTCCCCGGTTTGAGTGTGAATGTTCCCTGGGCTGGACGTCTGACCCCGCCACTCTGGTTCTTAGTGGTGTTGAATGTGATGTCGACTGTGGCTGCAACTTCCACTCCACCTGTATTACAGCTCCAGGGATCTGCGACGAATGCCAGGGTGAGACTTCGTTAGATGGAATTTTTGTATATGTACTCATTACTTCACTAATAAAGTAAAAGCAGACTTCCAGTTTATAGAACCTGAAACTATGGTTTTGGGATGCTGAATGACTTTCTTTTTTTTTTCAGACTGGACTATAGGGCCTCACTGTGAGCACTGTCGCCCCGGTAGCTTTGGATCCGCCCTGGCTGGTGGTGGCGGCTGCGTGCCTTGTGAGTGTAACGGACATGGCGACCCCATCAGAGGGTACTGTCACAACCAGACAGGCCAGTGCTACTGCACCCACAACACTCAAGGACCGCACTGTGAGTCGTGCCTGCCAGGTTACTACGGAGACCCCAGGTAATGAAGTCTTCACTATATAGCTTAAGTCTAATGCAAATCTTTCCTTGTTTATAGCAAGGTTAGAAATGTGTTTTTATTTCAACATGTCATGCCTGTCCTGACATCTAGGAACAATGGCACATGTTACCGCCAGTGCCAGGGCCGCTCTGTCCTGCTGTCTTCCACCTCCTCCTCCGCCATGCCTCTTTCCTCCTCTTTGGGATGGCGGAGTGGCACAGAGGGAAAAGGAGGACTTTCTCATTGCTTGTGGGTCCTGTCTGTGACTGAGAACCTCGCACATTGTCTGCCCAGACAGCCCTGTCCCCCAGTAGCCCTTACTCTGAACCCAGACTCCCATACACACTGTAAAGTAAGTGTAAGAATGATCTGTACACATAAATGTTCAGGTAAATGAACAGAATGGCCTTAAATTTTCTGTTTTACTGCAGAGCTCATACGTCTATGTATTTGATGGCCTTCCTCGTTTTCTGGGCAATGGAGTTGTTCATTCTGACCACAACCTGATTGGAGCATTTTGTGGCACCACAAGAACTCAGCCTATAACAGTGGAGGCTACCTCAGGTGTGTTACACAGCACTTACACTGTAAGCAGATGGGTAGTGGTGCAAAATGTCACACCTGCAATATTGCCTTTTTTGTTCTACCAGGTGTGATCTCAGTCTACTTTGAAGCTAACGTCTCATCAAATAAACCACAAGGCTTCAATGCTTCTTTCTGGGTGCGTCGATGTCAGCAGAGCTCTGATGAGGGTGAAGAGGGATCTGTTTGTCCAGGTGGAGCCCAGTGCCAAGGTGGGCTCTGCCAATGCCCTCAGGGATATGGGGGGCCACACTGTGACCGACCTCTGTGTCCTCAGGAATGTGGAATAGCAGAAGGAAGAGGAGTCTGTAATACAGTAAGAGCTGTGATTGTTTATAAAAATTTTACAGATTTGTTTTTAGTATATCAATAAACTAGGGTTTACTGTAGGGTCTCAAGTTTTTTTTTCCAAATATTGCTTTTTGTACAATAATTTGCTAACTGAATTATTTGCCTTTGCGTAGTCTCTGGGAGTGTGTGTGTGCTCAGACAGCTGGGCTGGCTCTGACTGCTCTGTGCCTCGGGACTCAAACAGCTTGGTTTGGGAAACACTCCTGGACACACAGCTGACAGTGGTAAGGAACACGTAAAGTAACAGCTTCTTTCCCATTAGGTTAGAAATTACACACCCCAGCACACAGACAAATTTGTATACTCTCCTACTTCACAGAACCAGGCGCACAGGTTCCTCCACAGGATGGGACACACTCTGGTGTCTGGACCACACGGCAACCTCTGGATGTATGGAGGACTTTCTCTGTCAGAGGGCATTCTGGGAAATGTCTACAGGTAAGAGACCTGTTGTGACCTTAAATTTAAAATGTTTAGGTCTGTTAGACCTGAATTTTTTTTGTCTATGTGTGTAAAATAACACACTTCCCAATGATTGGTTTAGATATTCTGTGTCGGAACGTCGTTGGACCCAAATGTTAACAAGCTCTGTGGAAGAAGGTTCAACTCCCAGTGCTCGCTACCATCATGCCACTGCACTGCTAACCAGTCATGAGTCTGGCTCTGGAAGCCATGGGGCAGCTGGTCACAGCTTCATGTTGGTGGTTGGAGGTGTCACTCCTAACGGTGTAGCCATGGATACCTGGAGCCTTAATCTCAGCAGTTTAGTCTGGAGGGAACATAAGGTTAGGCTTTTACTATTCTGTTACAGTAAGCAAAAACAATAAAGGTCTAACTAAAGTCACTTCAAATTTCTTTGCAGAGCTCAGTGCTCCCCCCTGTGGCAGGTCACACTTTAACTGTACGTCGAGACTCCTCTGTGTTACTGATTGGAGGGTACTCTCCAGAAAATGGCTTCAACCACCATTTACTGGAGTTCAGCCCTCATTCTGGCAACTGGACTATTGCTCCCCACCTTGGCACACCACCTACAGGTTCTTAAGGCCCTTTTTCACATTGCAACTGATCTTAATTCATTCACAGATTTCTCCAAGCACAAAACCGGTTCACATCATGCTTAACATAAATCTGCTTTGCCTTTGTATGTACATAATTCAGGTTTATATGGCCACTCAGCCGTTTACCATGAGCAGACCGATGCCATCTATGTCTTTGGAGGCTACCGCTTTCATGTAGAGACAGTGGAACCATCAGGCGAGCTCTACAGTTTGTATTATCCCAACCTTACCTGGTCTCTGCTGGTCCCTTCACAGGGTAATAAGGTAAGAAGCAAGCCTGATCCAATTATTGACACCCTTTTACATTTTGACAAGGCAAGAATTTGATCTTCTTTTCACTGGATTGACCTCCACTGCATAAAGATAATGTTTCTATTCTTCTTGTATCAACTCTTTGTTATGTAGCCCCTGTCACGTTTCTTCCACGCTGCCGCCTTGATCAAAGACACTATGGTCATTGTTGGTGGAAGGACAGAGGCAGAGGACTACAGTAACTCTGTGTCTCTGTACCAGATCAACTGTAACACCTGGATACAACCAGGTAACCAACTTAAAATCCAGCTGCAGATTAAGTTACACTTGATCGTATCATGACTTAACTACTTTTCTCCTTCAGGCCCAGCTGTTGGAGATCCAGTAAATCATTCCGTGTCTCTTGCCATGACAAGTTGGGCAGGTCATCTGTTCTTGTCAGGAGGCTTCAATGGGGTCACACTAGGTAGACTCCTAACCCTGTCAGTGCCATCTGACCCATGTGCCCTGCTACCCACACCAGAGGCCTGTAACACTACCACAGGAAGCTGTATCTGGTGTAGGGGAACCTGTGCTTCTTCGGACCTTGCTGAAAGGTAACACAATAGCAGAACGCAACAGCTTTTCTTGTGCTGGAAGTTATCTGCAGCTACAAAATAAGTGCACCCAACATTTAGCAACCTTTTTCTCCATCAGAATGGGCTGCTTCACCGGCCAGTCCCCTTGCTCCCCAACCCCTCGTCAACCAGACCAGTGTCGCAGACTAAAGACCTGCAGTGAGTGTCTTGCCAGGCACCCTAAAACATTCTCCAGCCCATCACAGGTAATTTACAAAGACCCTACTGAAACACAGTACCGGTAATTCACACTGAAGCCAACTAGTTAACTATTTCTTTATCAAATTTCACAGCCTGCTCTACAATGTAAATGGTGCACAAACTGTCCGGAGGGAGCTTGTATCAGCAGCTCTGTCAGCTGTACATCTGAACATGACTGTCGAATCAACCAGAGAGAGATTTTTTTATCCAGTAACTGTACTGAGACCAGCTGTGAGGCTTCTGACTGTCCCAAGTGTACTGCTTCTGGAAAGTGCATGTGGACACGACAGTTCAAACGTACAGGTATACAGTCAATGGTGTTGAAGATATTTAAGTCTTTTGCTGTAGCAGAAAATGAAAAAATTATGATTTGTTATTATTGTTATAATCCTACCAGGCGAGACGAGGCGCATCCTGAGTGTGAACCCAACTTATGACTGGACATGTTTCAGCTATGCTCTGCTCAACGTCTCACCAATGCAGGTGGAGTCATCTCCTCCACTCCCGTGCCCTCCACCCTGTCACAGTCTTCATAACTGCAGCCTCTGTTTAGGCTCCAGAGGCTCTGATGGGGGATGGCAGCACTGTGTGTGGAGTATGGCCCTGCAGCAGGTAAGACCATGTTGCTTAAGCTTTACAGAGTGCTTTTGTTTTTGGTGTAATAAATAATGTTCACATCCAGCAATCCTTTCTCTCTCCTCTCTATAGTGCATGAGTCCGTCTTTTGTGCCCCTCCGATGTGAAGCAGGCCAGTGTGGTCGATTGCTCTCTGGGGGGGACTCCTGTTCTCCACAGTGCTCTCAGCTCACACAGTGCTCTCAGTGCATCGCCAGGCCTCAGTGTGGCTGGTGTGCTACTCGGGGTGGCAATGGAGCTGGACACTGCCTGCAAGGTGGACTTGATGGTGAGTAATCATTTGCTGGGTTCAGAAACTTGATGTAACCAATACAGTGTTTTTTAATACTTTATATTTCTACCTCTTTTATCACTGATTATTTCACGTTCCTTCAATTTTGTCTCCCAGGTGTGAGTGAGGGCGTTTGCCCCCTGAGAAACAGCAGTTGGTCTTTCCTCCACTGTCCAGAGGAGGACGAGTGTGCCAACGGGCATCACCACTGTAACAGCACTCAGGACTGCCATGACCTGCCCCAGGGATACCACTGCACCTGCAAACAGGGTTACATACTCAGCAGGTAATACACAGGCATAGATAAAAATATGTGTTGATCATTCAAGTAACGAGTTGACCCAGATCTCCTCTTCTTGGTTTTTTTTTTTTTATCTGCACAGTGTTTCTGGTCAGTGTGAGCCTGTGTGTGCACAAGGCTGTGTGAATGGGACATGTGTGTCCCCTGGAGTTTGCCAGTGTCACTTTGGATTTGTTGGGGACAACTGTTCTTCTCAATGCAGTTGCAACAAACACAGCAACTGCGCTAGTGTCAACAAACCAGATGTTTGTCTTGAGTGCCACAATAACACTATAGTAAGTTCTTATATCACACAACACACACACTGTTTTATGTCTATTTTCAGAAGTGAATATTAATTTGTCTGTCCTTTAATTGTAGGGTAAGCATTGTGAAAAGTGTAAGCCTCTGTTTGTGGGCTCTGCCAAGGGGGGTGGCACTTGCCACCCATGTCGGGAATTTTGCAAGGGAAACAGCGCTGTGTGTCTGTCCCGTGATGAATACAACAAGGCCCTTGAAAATCCACGCTTGTTCCCTTTGGACCCTAACAGTGTAAGCATATAAAATTGTTGTGGTTTTCTTACGTGGCATTTTTTTAAAAAATCTCAGCCACAGTCGTCTTTTCCGTAATGCTTCTATCTTTATCTTTTTATCAGATTCAGAGCTGGGTGTCTGAGGGTCCCACAGAAGATAATGCTGTGTGTGTGAATTGCCAGAACAACAGCGTGGGGGACAAGTGTGAGAGCTGCCTTAGTGGCTATTTCCTGCTCCAGGGGAAGTGTGAGAAGTGAGTAATGTTTGCTGATGAACTGTCAGTAGATTGACACACTTAATACACAATACTACAAAACCTTGAATTTTTCCTTTTATCACAGGTGTCAGTGTAACGGCCATGCAGACACATGTAATGAACACGATGGTACAGGTTGCCCATGCCAAAACAACACTGAGACATCCTCGTGTCTTAGCAGCCCACAGAGTGATCGGAAAGACTGCTACAGGCAACAAGTATGCACATTAGTGATATTGAATTTCTTTTCGAAGAATGATTTTACCTGTCATCCTTTGGTAATTTTTTTGTTTTGCTCTTCCATTTAGTGTGCCAAATGCAAAGACTCCTTCAATGGTACACCAGTGAATGGGCGTCAGTGCTACCGTCAGTTCAATGTGGACACAGAGTGCTGCTTTGACCCCACATCTCAGACCAACTGCTTTCATGATCCCACCATTCGCAACCTGCCTAAGGGGCGCACTGTGTTCTTTGCTGCCCAGCCGAAGTTCACCAATGTGGACATCCGGGTCACCATTGATGTTACTTTTGGGGAGGTGGAGGTGTACGTGTCCAACTCTCATGATACCTTCATTGTGGATGTGGACCGGTACACTGGCATTCACGCCATCAAGATTGAGGATGAGTCAGTGTCTCGAGGTACAGCCACGGGGGTAGATAAGGATTCACCTCCATCTCCTATCAAAGTGTTTGCCAATGCCTCATCCAGCATCGGAGGTCCTGTGCTGTCCCAAAACCCATTGCAGCTGCAAGCTAAACCCCCAGGGGCAGAGAGAGAAATTAGAGAGGAGCGTGCTGAAGGACTCATCACCTACATAACTGTGTGGAAACCTCAGACAGTCCTGATTGTCCGAGGTGTTCGAGATCGCGTGGTTATCACCTTCCCCCATGAGGTGCACTCCCTGAAATCTAGTCGCTTTTACATTGCACTGAGAGGAGTGGGAACTGCTGTAAAAGAGGGAGAGTCCCAGGGCCTCCTGTTTCTGCGACAGGACCAAGCCCACATTGACCTTTTTGTCTTTTTCTCAGTTTTCTTCTCCTGCTTTTTCCTCTTCCTGTCCGTCTGCGTGCTCTTGTGGAAAGTTAAGCAGTTCCTGGACTTCCGTCGGGAGCAGCGCCGCCATATACAAGAGATGACCAAAATGGCATCAAGACCCTTTGCTAAACTCACCATATACCTTGAGCCAGAGGAGCCTCAGCTCATCTACCTGCCTTCAGCTGGTGGAGGTGTCGGGGGCAGCACCGTATCGCTTGCTCACGCCCGCACGGGCAAACTGGGTGGAGTGGTGGTCGGGCAGAGGGGACGAGCAGGAGCTGTCACCTATAAACATGACCCAAGCTCCGGACCCACAGCCCACCACCACCATCACCTCACCCTGGGTGGAGGGGGCAATAGTGGCCAACATCTGCCACTGCACTACTTGAACACCCATCACTATGCCAGCACCACAGCTGGCACCCAAACCTCCCATCATCACCATCCGTCTACATACAGTGGCTACCAGCACTTTTGCCGCTCCGACCCATTCCTCTCTCAGCTAATGGGCTTTTCCTATTCTTCCTTTAAGGTAGGGCCCATCACACTAGAGCCCACTGATGATGGCATGGCTGGGGTGGCCACTGTCCTTTTCCAGCTGCCTGGGGGTGTCTTGGCTCCAAATCGTGCCTGTTTGGGGTCTGCACTAGTTACTTTGCGTCAGAACCTGCAGGAGTACTGTGGCCATGGCAATGGAGGGGGACATCCAGGTGCAGGCGCAGGGCGCAAGGGGCTACTAGGGCATCAGCACCTGACCACTATGGCTATGTAAGGACACTAGTAAAAGATATAAAGAAACAGATCAGAGAGATGGAATAAGTCTGTAACGAGTATGGTATATTATAAATTAATCTTTTGAAAGAAACATGGCTGTAAGGCAAAGTCCAAAAGAAAGAATCCGTTAACCTGAGCATTTTGAACAGAGATGTACATACACTGTATAATTAATGAATAAGTGTCTTTATTGTATTATGTATTGCTATACTATACTTCAGTGCTTTCACATGACCAAGCCAGCTGTCTCTAGAATGCACTACAACTGCTACACGTATCAACAAAACAATGTCACATCTGGTCTATGATCACTAAACATGTATGAGCACTCGACAGTCAGTCTATTAAGACTGAAGCTGGACTCTTGTTAAAAATTCTTCTCAGTGACCAACAGAAGTTTGACAATAATACATCTGCTCGCTTTGGAACCAACATGTGCTTTATACCCCAAAAAGTGACAATCAAAATTGCCATTGAGAACAAAAGACTTAAATTGGTTCAGCATAATGTGCAAGAAATTGATTGTCAGCCTAGTGCAGGAAAAAAAAAAGTCAAAAGTTGCTTGTGAGATGATTTTTATATCATAGTCGATATGAGTGATTTATAATTGTAACTCAATATATGACCGGCTTGTATGCTACATGTTTATGTTGATAGAGTATGTTTTTGCATATTCACTCACCTGTTCTGTTACATTATTTGTATTTCTGCTCATCTGACTTCACTTTTTGCCTTGTTTGTGAGTCAACTGGCTTACACTTGATGTGTGTGTGTGTGTGTGTGTGGTGCAGATCCTGGAGGATGAGAAAATTTAAAATTTTGTTTCTTCGGTTCCTGACACTAATAATTTAATAAGAGCAGAACTCGTCCATAAAAATGAAGAAATGATGTGTCCTTGAGCATTATGTTCACATGAAATGTGTGTCGGTGTTTGGCTAGTTTTGCTGGCTCTTTCAGGCAGCTTGCCTGTTTTAGATGATTGTATTCACCAACCATAGCTACAGTTTCATTAAAGATGGTTGGGGAAAATGTTACTCTAAAAATACAGTGACACAGTGGAGAGGGTAACACTAGAAAGTTCTCCTGGTGAGAGATTTCACTACAGGATTATTAGACTGAATTCACTGGTTTATGTTGTGTTTTTGTATTCTCTTTGTTTTTGTTTTTTTTGCACTGCATGGAGCCAATGAGCCCCATTATTCATGTGAAATATAAGAAGTCAGTGTTGTCCAGCCTCAGATAGCACACATTGTCATAGATGATCTCAGAATGGTGCTATTTGCTTCTAATCCAATAAAAACATGTTTTTTTCATGAACTGCAACACAGTTACACAAATCTTAGACAAATACTGTCTCTATTTATAGCAACCCTCCACAAATAAGCATTAATACAGCTTTTTATCATCAATCTGTGTATATGTTTCTTTTAACATGCTTTATGTTGTACATAAATTTTGTTGTGTTTCATTGTTTTTAAAGAAGGGAACAGTGTTGTACAGAAGACTGCGTGAAGATTCTATGTCCTGAATGAGTTCAAATAAAGTCAGTGGAACATGATCGCACGTGTTTTGTTGTTTATTGATGTTATTTAGAAACACTTGTTTCTAAATAAACTTTTAATGTACATAATGTACATACATGTTTAGAAGTGTGAATATCCTGCTGCACTTTGTCTGATTTCACTTTTTCAGAGGAAGGAAAAAAAGTTTGGGATGAAGTCTGGCATTTTTTTTGTGGCTGTCACTTTAACAGAGTTAAATCACTGATCGGTGCTGGTTGGCCAAAACCAGAGGAAGTATGTGCAGCTCTCCTTCCTGTTATCATCGATACACACTAATGTAGCCAGCCAGTAAACGTTAGCTTAAATATAAATATAAAAAAGGACAGCTTCTGCTGGATCGCCTGATCTGCTGCTGTAAGTCTGTCCTTTATAGCTGACAACAGCGGAATATTGACATCTGCATAGCTGTGAGAAAGCTGCGGTAGATTAGCACTGCTGCTAGGCTAATGCTGCATAGAGCAGCTGAGCTATGACGCTAACGTTAGCCAAAATAGACTACACTAATGTTTATGTTGTGTGTTTCTGACGCCGCCTTTATGTAAATGTTTTCTTATATATTCACCCCCTTGTCCACTAATGGTGACAACATGAAGATGAAATCAGCCAAGAAGGAAGAAAAAGAAGAAGAGAAGCAGTATGAGACCATCGATGTGAAAACAGAATATGAATCAGAGCCGGAGAGTGAAGCGGACACTAATGAAGAAGGTCTCAACATCCTCATAAAGGAGGAACCGCATGTACTGGAGATCAGTGAGGAGCACAGCGGAGACACGTGGAGCTGTTCGGACACCACGCCCGACACTGTGACAGATGATCAGCTGCCACACGGACACGTGAAGGGCGAGTGTGACTCTGACCATCAGCCAGAATATGAGTTCACAGAAGCTGATGTCAAGGAGGAGTCCGAGTCATGGATCAAAGAGGAGGGAGACAGTGAGGAGGAGGCAGAGCAGGAGGAAGAGGAGGAGGAGGAGGAGGAGGGCGAATTCCAACAAGAGTTTGAAGATGACGAGATGTGCGCAGGTATTAGCAACTCTGTTTGTCTTCTCTGATTTGATTTCTTTCTGTTCTTTGTGTTCTTATTGTAGCAACAACAGTAAAATTTGACATAAACACACATCATTTTAAGCTCTCCAGCATTAAATCAGTATGTTTGTATTATTATCTTTTATAACCCTCAGACATCAGCCTTACATCTTTGTCAGGGCTGTGATGAATATTCAGTTCTGTTGCTATGGATGCAGATCTGATCATCGTGTAGGATCCGGTCCACTCCTCTAAAGACACCCAGCAAACTTTTGCACCATTACCTTTGCAGTGATAGGCTCTTTATCCTATAGGTATGAAGAGTGTAATCATATCTTTTTGTCTTCCTCTCATGCAGAGCCATCAACTGACTTTTTTCCCTGTCCTCACTGTGATGTCTCCTTTACTGACTTGGACTTCCTGGAGAAGCATGTCAAGTGGGTCCATCAGAAAGAGTATCTTGCTAAACTTAAAATGTGCCTCTCAAGCACACTAAACCTCATCCCTAAGTACACCTGCACTGTCTGCAGCAGCACCTTCACCTCTAAAGTACACCTTAGGGTCCATATTCGTGAAGTCCACCCTTCTGCCCCTCCCCGTAGGCTTCACCCCTGCCCAACCTGTGCACGGAGCTTCCAGTACCTGAAGAATCTGAAGAACCACTGCCAGCGCTGGCACAACATGTCTGTGGTTACTAGAGGAGGACACCTCAGTTGCGCTGATTGTGGGAAGAACTTCAAAGCTACCTGGGGTCAAGGACCTCATTTGTGTCATGAGCCTGATAGTGCAGAACCCGAAGATACACCCATCTGCTTAGACACTGGTGTGCAGTGTCCAGAATGTGGCAAGAAGGTGCGCACACCTCAAAGCCTGGAGGATCACATGCGCACACACACAGGTGACCGGCCTTTTGTCTGCAAGGATTGCGGCAAGAGGTTTGTGGAGCGCAGCGGTTGGCGGTACCACATGAAAATACACACAGGAGAGAAGCCATACAAGTGTCAGGTGTGTGGAAAGGCCTTTTTGAGATCACACCACCTCAAGTGCCATTTAACTACACACTCCGGCAAGAAGGAATATTCCTGCTCTGAGTGCGGAAAGGAGTTTGGATTCAAGTCGAGTCTGGATCTTCATCTGAGGACACATTCAAATGAGAAACCCTTCCACTGTAATGTGTGCGGGAAGAATTTTAACACTAAGAGAAATCTGAGGGTTCACACCAAACTTCACACCAATGAGAAAGCTCACCAGTGCGGGGACTGCGGGTTGAAGATTGGAGATCTCGGAGCTTTAAAGATACACTTACGGACACACACTGGAGAAAGGCCTTACCACTGCACCGTCTGCGGCAATAGGTTCATTCGCCTTTCACATCTCCGAAATCACCAACGCACCCACACTGGTGAAAGACCCTACAAATGCAATGAATGTGACAAAAGTTTCACTCAGTCTGGAGACCTAGTGAAACACAAGAGGATACACTCTGGGGAAAAACCCTTTGAGTGTCCAGAGTGCCACCGCCGGTACACTTCCTCTGGAGATCTGGGCAAACACAGGAGGAGTCACACTGACCTGCGTCCATACACGTGTCAAGAGTGTGGGAAAAGCTTTCGCTTGTCGGGGCACTTGAAGACCCACATGTTAACGCACACTGGGGAAAAGCCATACTCTTGCCCAAACTGTCTGCGCAGGTTCGCTCGCTCTCACCATCTTTCCGGGCATGTGGCTAAATGTCGCTGAAGACAGTCCTGAATGAAAGTGGCAATTAAAACTGTATACTACATAATCTAAGTAACATATAAACTCATACTTGATATCATCATATTTATTTATATGAACTTTCTGTAACCCCTGTGATGACGGACGTTGTAAAATGTGAGTTTAAGAAATGAATTGTGTTGCATGGATATCTTACAGCAGTCCTAAGCCTTGTGTGGTTTTGATATACGGTACAAGACCTGATTCTGACTAACATGATTTTGAAAGACACTATTATGTGAAAGACTTGATGACTTCAGTGGGATGTGTGGATACTTACTTATCAGTTATCCACTACTGCTGAATGCTGATTTATATGTTTAAAAAAATAAATTATTTGATGACTGCATGAAAAAGTGAGTGATGCTATTGTATGTAATGTTGTTAAAAAGACCTAAATCAACTTTTACAAGTTATTTTGTAAATTATCTTCAAAACGGATGGTTATTATGATTAATAATAATAATAATAATAATAATAATAATAATAATAATATTAATACTCCATACATTTAGCTGAGACATTTAATTGCAGTTTGGAGATTTGTCTACATTTCCCTGTTCTTATCTGTGAGATACCATGATTATATATTAACTGTGCAGGACAAAATCTTTCAACTTATTAATTGGTTTTGACCAATTTATTAATTTTAGAAATGTTATGAAGACTAAAATGCGTCGCGGTGGGGTGGATCGTAACGCTACCTGTTTAAAGTAGAGGTCCCGCCCTCGAGGGAGAGGAGGGTCAATAAAACGCGCCTCCCTTTTCAAAAAGACGAGTGCGCGCACGTAACGTAAACTTGTCCTGGAGTGCATGTGCGTGTTTGTGGTGCGTAAATGTGGCACGCCAAACGAACAAAGTTTGCATTATACTCAGGCGGACACCAACAGGCTACACAGCATGCTAACAGTTAGCAACTCAGGTCAGAGTTCATGCTTTTAATTGATCGGGTCGCAGTTTGGATAGCTTAGCCGTGTTCACCACCCTGAAACAGGGCTAATGATACGGTTGCTGCACAGCGTGGCAAACAAAATTAAGTGCATCTTTGTTCCTCAGAAGCTTCAAATCAAAGTTACACTTAAAATATAGAAAATGGAAGAGAGCACAAGTCAGAGAGGAGCCAGGAGACTGCATGAGATGAAAGGCCTGGAGGCGTTTTTATCAAGAGAGACGCACAACTGGACGATAAGAGGCGATACTGCGACCTGAGAGAGGAAAAGAAACACAAGTCAGCAACTTCACAGAAAGTTTTTGTCAACGTCTACAGTCGACAGATGGATTTATGAGCGCAAATGCTGAGGCTTACCTACAAGGTGCAAACCTGCGGTGACACTCAGGAACAGAGCAAGGACAGTAAATGTGACGTAACGTGTTGCATGTTAATCTGCTGTGTCAGACACTTAGTGATGTTGTAGTCATCAATAGTAATATAATATAAATAAAACGAAAATATGATAATATAATATTTAAAAGCGCTTTCCAGACATGTTCCTTTATATTGTGCTGTTTCTTCCTGTAGATGAAGCCTCATAAATGGCTCACCCACTGTCTGAAGAACATCTGGCCGCTGGACGTCACAGCTGGTAGGAACTGTCCTTGTTTCCCCCATGCAGGGGTACTAGCTTATCATATTATTTAAGTCTTTAGACTCAAGTGGTTGCCCATGTTTGTCACAAAAATATGTTTTGAAAACCTGTGAGTCACATCAAGTAAAATTTATTATTTCATTGTACTATAAACTCCCACATTCAAAATTTGCCTATTTTAATAGTGTAGTTGTTTTGGTGTTTTTTTTAGTAGCAAATGTTTCTTTTCTCAACTTTATTGAGAATGAAACTTACTGATCATCATTATAAAGCTTTCTTATTTTACCCGACAAAAGAACATTAAAAAAAACGTCCCCAAATTGAAAATAGGCAAAGAAAATATTTCTTTGCAGAAATAGTTTCTGCAAAGAATGTCAGAACTGATATTTGTTTTTCTATTCATTTTAATTCATTGTCACCTGAAACAAAACAACAAGACCTTTCTGTTGCCTGTGTGGAGAACAGGTCTGTTCTTCTCCTGGCATACAGTGTGTGCAGCTTTGGCCCCTCATCCTTTTCAGCTGTGGCTTTAATACAATAATCTTCAGTGCCGTTATTTTCATGCAAACCAAAACAAAACAGTTCAATTTACAAATTGTTACAAATTGTTATTGATACTCCTCCACCATTTTAACAGTGTATTTCACTAATATAGTTAAGGCTCATATTTTGCTTTATTGAAGGCTGCAAACCTATACTATATGTTAAAAATACTGATCTTAAAGCAGCACCACATGTTAGCAACATATTTTACAATGTACTTTATGTTTTTTTAAAGAAAATTGCATTCTGAAAATTACCAATGAATGACATTTTGTGGATTTATTGTGTTTGTTTAACTTCAGCTGCAAGAAGATAAACAACAGACTAACAGAAAAAACCCATATGCCAATTTTGCTGAGGAAAAAGTTTGCCATTGTTGTGACTCACACAAACTGATACATGATTAGAAAGACAATACAAACTTGGAGAAAAGAAACCCCCAGGGGGTTTATAAAATGTTTCTAAAAAAAATAAATAAAAAAAAAACACCCTTCTGATACTAAATTCAAAGTACAATGAGTAGGAAACACAATTTTTAAGTGTAAGAAACACAATAAAGAAAAAAAGATTGAATGTTATTTTGGTGTTACAGATGTCTAGTTTTTTTCTTCTTTATTTCCCATTTGGATTGATATATATATATATATATATATATATGCCTGTATCAGAGGAAAACCTTGCTCACATTCATTTACACCCAGGATATGCATCACTAGGACAAGGGCCACAACCAAACCTGTCTCAGTCAATTCACTGGGAATTGGTCTATTATTTTTATGTCCGCAATTACAGGGACGGAGCAGTAAGTACGACTCGAGCACAGATAACAAAGATATATTTAGGAGTAAATAATATTGACTGTACCTTTGTTTAAAGCTGGAATCAATACTTCTTAAAGCGTGTCCATTTTTCATTTAGCCGCGTCATGTCTGTGTGGAGGAGGGGCAGAGAGATGAATGGGTGGATTCTCTAATTCCCCCTGTTGCAGTTATCATAATTGTAGAACAACCACGGTTTTTAAAGATCGGGCTTGAGGAGAGGCAGGCCACACAAAGAAAGTTAATAGATTTGGAAAATTGAGATAGATTGCACAGAAGCCATTTTTGGAGTGTTCCATCAGTGTGGCAGGCAGATGGACAAATATGATCCAGGGATGAGGTGGTGGTGGTGGTGTGCTGGAGTGCACAAACACAGGGAGGCAGAGAATGCATCCTGATAAATAAAGGTGTTGCTGTTTATTCTTTCCTTGCAGCATGTGTGTATCTCATCACCTGCTGGGTGATATCCGGATACATCACTGTTAGAGGCTTACTTCAGCTTTAGCCCAAAGAATGCTCCCCAAAAGCGACAGTAGTTCCTCTCTTGAGGCACCAGGGGGAAATGGATAGCTGTGGAAGGGATGCTTCAGGGAATAGGCAAGCTCAGGAAATGTCTCTCACTCAGAAGTTTGGGCCATTTGTTAGAAGTATGACATAGAATAAGCCTGTGGTCAGCGCTGCATGTAGAAAATATTTTTATGTCCAATTGTAAAACATTATACCTCCTCCCTCATCATAAACAGTGCTGTTTCAGCTGATAGTGCTCCCTGTGTAAGACCTCTGACCCTCTCATTTGTCTGCTGAAGATGGCTTTTAGGATCTCTAAAGGATATTTTACAGCAGTGATTTATCCAGAGGGGCCTACATTTGTTTCCATCCGTTTTGATATCGGTCATTGTTTTCACATTTGATGCATTCAGGCTTTTCTCTGCTGCTCAGAAATCCTTCCCATATCCAATTTTTGCCTTTCCTGTGTCCAATTTTCCCTAATATTCAGATGATTATGGCATGATGCTTTCCTTCCCTCCTTTCAGAGTTCTACCCTTCCCTCTCCTGCTCCTATTTTCCCTTGATTCTCTTTCAGTCCCCTTATTGGATTCTGTCATTCGGCTGCATTATTTGAATGTCTGCAGTGACATTATGTTTCATCAGTGCAGATATAGATGCACTAAAATGCCAGAGACTGTAACTGCAAATCAACAAATCTAAACTTAAAACCTTACATTTATTTAGCGTTCCCTGTCACTAAGCCAAATAGCAAAATATTTTCAATCTGCCCTCCGGTGACAGACAGACGGTGGTGTTTTAGGTTGCAGTCTGCAGAATTAAATTACCCCATATTGAGTCTTATAGAAGTCCAGTTGAGGGGATTTTCTTTTTGTGATGTAATTTGAGCTATCCAATTTTCCTTGTATTTACTGTCTATATTTTTGTCAATTTGGCAGAGGAACACATCGTGTGCGTTGGCGCTGGGTGTCACTGGTGTCGTCATGCTACAGTGGTTTTGGTGTTGGCTGGCCTCAGAGGTCAGTGTGTGGGAAGAGATGGTGGCTCTGCGGGGCTTTGCGGCGGCTCTTGGCCTGTCCCTTTGGGCTCCGGTAGGCCCACATCCACTCCTCTCATTCATGAAGGGGTCAAAAACACGGGTCAAAACACACAGTTTGATTCGCCGCAACACACTGGTGTGCGTGGGTGTAGATGAAACCGGGTATTTTGTGGGCCTTTGGTAAGCTGCAGCTGGTAGCAGCTCTTACTTCTCTCTCTCTTAAGTCCAAATGTGCCTACAAGCATAGCTTGCACAAAGGAAGGAGAGGAAAAATGCACCATTAAATTGTGTTGCATTGAGTGCTGAGAGTGGGCTGCTGAGTTACACATAAAAGGATGGAAAAATGCTGTTTATTCCCTATTAGTATCACCACACTGACAGGTTGGTCAAGAGGTAAGGAAGATTCTCTCTACCACAACCACCTCTCATACTAGCACTGAGAAACCAGACCACACTAAAATGTTCCCCACCAAGCCAGCCGCTGTTGTAGTGACTGCCGGAGTAGATCTCTTGGCCACGGCCTCCCTCTTCTCTTCCCACTGTAACCTCTTGCTCTCTCTGTCTCTTTAGTGGAGGAATAGAGATGTGGAGGGCAAGAGAGACTGACAGTGTGTGCTCCCCTGCTCAGTAAATATGAACTGCACCCAGCAGACAGACTCATTCATCACAGGGGAAAGAGGGGGAAAAGAGGGTGGAGAGGCAGGGTGGAGGGATACAGAAAGGACTAAGAGAAATGTCCAAAAGACAGAGAGAGGGAGCGAGGAAGAGGAGAGGTGGGAGGAATAGGAAGCAGATGGAAAGAGGATGAAAGAAAGGAAAGTGTTCTGGGTGAAATGAGTGGGAGAAAGAGATAACAGGCTGAAAAGGGGGAGAGAGACGTGGATGATTGAAGGATAAATAAAGGATGGTGGATGTGCATGGGGAGGTGAAACCTCAAGCATGGGAAAACTGATGAAATATAGGAGGACATTTTATATCTCATCACCAAGAGATCTTGTCTTGTGATCGCTGGCCTTAAGCATCTTGTTACAACAGCAATATTAGTTTTGTTGCCTTACAGTCAGAAAGCTCATATCTCACTCAGACTTGTTGCTTTTCACAGTGTGACCTTGAATATGCACTCTACCATGTCCAGAGGTTGCGCTCCACAACTCAAAAGTTTTTTCATGCTCTTAAGGATTAGATGCAAAATAGACATTAATAAGAAAAAGTAATAGCTGTGTACTATTAACTATTTTTAATTTAGATCAGAACTTTTGATTACAATGCATACAAAACCTGTCTTTCCAGAGCCAGGCACTGGGAGTTTTCTTTCAGTTTCTCCAGAGGACCTACAAACAAATGTGTTGTACAAGTTTTAAAACTTGTAGAAACATGCTGTATAGGTTTTAAACAGAATGCACTGCTGCATTCCCTCACAGTAAAGAAAAGGGATACAGTACATATTGTATGCACCTGAATCAGTTTTGAAACATTTCTGACAGCAAACCCTCTGTGACATCATGTTTTCCGATGAGCTATCTTGGCAGCATCAGAGGATTCCGTGGTTATTTCAAACATGTACTACACAGTGGAGGATGAGTGTAGCTCACTCAAAAGTCATGGCTATAGTTATATGTAACATTAGGAACCCATATACTTTAAATGAGCAAATTATACAAATGTTCACCCACGTAGGAATTTGTAAATAATCAATAGATTGCAATTTAAATTCTTCAAAGGTTTTATTCTACAAATATCTGCTTCCATCCACTATTTTGAAGTGTTCCGTTCATAATATTCCATTACTTACATCCTGTACAAAAATTACATTTTGAATGCTCCAAATACTACAACACATGAAGCAAGACAACAATAACGACATATTTCTTGGAAATCCTAGTCCTTTGCCCTTTCCGGTCCATGTCCTCAATTTCCAACAACTTCCCCCATCTTCACTCTCACCAATACCACCTCCTCTCCATCTTTTTCCACTCCAAAGAAAGACAGGAGAGAGGGAAGATGATGTGTGACAGATGCTATATTTCGACTTTCTGTCAGGGAGATTAATATTGACACATTGTGTTTCTTACCAGAGGCTTGTTGGCTGTGTGTTGGTCTTTGATTTCATTATCCTCCACTCAGTCACTTTTTTCTTAAGAATCAGACAATAACAGATGTGTGGACTGAAATGGAGACACAGATATTGGAGGGGCTGAGTGAACAAGTCACATCGGTTGGGTCGGCCATCAGTCCTGTTTGCTGTGGAACTATAAACCCCCTAAGGATACCCAGAGCAAAAGAGACCCTTCAGTTTTATCAACCTTTTCAGCTCGTCAGTGGAACACATGGTTTTGTAGTTTTAACACCTCTGTATGGTCATATTTATTTTTCTCTGAACTTTATACTGTATCATTAGTACAAAATGTAATACTTTATACATTTATTTCCATTTCCAAGTGTTTTAAAGGTAAATTAAAAGTACTTACGATGAAGGAGTATTTGTACACTATCCAACAAAATACCTAACATCATTCACTAGTGCAGAATCTGAAGGAGATCTGGTAGGCCAGGTACAAACCTACACCAGTCTGCCCTGCCCAAGACTGCAGAGCATGTATAGTGGTTTGGATTTCATAAGAAACTCAAACAGATTTGAAGAATTAAATAAATGTATAGTTTCTACATCCAGCAAACAGCTGTGGCTGGCATCTGCACTTTCTGTATGTTAGTATTTGCTTCACCATATTGACACATATGGACACAAAAAGCTGGTGGGACAGAAGGCAGAGGATGACGTTCTGATCAGGAACTATGTCACATGAAAACTCACCTACTGGCTCACATAATTCTTCCTGTCTTAATTCTGTCTTCCTCTCACTGCCTTGTGTGCCTCTTAGGGTCTTAGATGTGCGCTGTGATTGTGTAATCAGGTCTAATCAAATTGCTTTACATGCAGTCTATGAGCAGTTCACATGTGACTTTATTTCTTCAAGTGAAAGCTCCCGAGCCATTGTCTCCAACTTGTAAGAACTTTGTGATGCCTATTGAAACATTTCTGAGGTGGATACAACAGAGGGATCCTACAGCTTCCTGATTTTGTAATTTCAAAGTGCGAGGCTTGCTGTTAGTGGGAGAGTAAAATCAATAGGCCTCTCTGGAGGGGAGTAGGTATGGGCTTGTAGTCCTATGATATGAGAGAGGATCTGAAGCAGGAAACACAGTTGAAGGATGAGGAAATAGGGAGGAGCAAAGCAGCTTCAGTGAATAAACAAATAGAAAGCAAAACAAGAGAGATAATGCAAGAAGGAGACGAGAGACCGATGGGGAAACAGTTGTCGCCAGAGACTTTTATTGACTTTCACCCCCCTCCTCTGTCCACGTGACTACCAGATAAATTCACACAGAGAGGGAGAAGGGTAGTGAGGGGAGAGAGAGAGAAATGAGAAAATAAATTACTCTGGAAAGATATGACGATAGGCTACACGCGGCTTTAAATCTAAAAGGGAATTCGCGACACACTCGACCAATTTGTCACTGTGCTTTTTGCCTCTTTTCATTTCTTTTTTGATACTTTGCCCCCCTATTATTTTTCACCCCTTCTATACCCCGATGCCCCTAATTTACCCCACTTTTCCCACGTAAGCCTGTCCAATTCTTCTTCACTGCTTGTTTTGCAAATCTTCTTCAGGATGTACACATGGGATTGTGATGTCATGTGAGGATGTAGACCTTCTTTCTTTTATCCTGTCATAAATGTTACTGTATTTTTTTCTGCATGGCAAATCCATAAATCAATCTGCCTGAGCTTGTCTTTCAATAGGTGCCCCCTCCATCGCTAACTACAGGCAGATTTGTGCCTGATCCTCTGCAAACATGGGTCTATCAAAATCTGAGAGAAAGGAGGAAATCAGATGCATCACAGAAAAAGAATGAGGGGGGCCACGGTAAAGGATGGCTGGAAAAGAGGTGGAAGAATGGAATGGAAAAGAGAAAAGAAAGAAAACGCAGACTTAAAGTATACCCCCTCTCTTTTATTTAATTTAGACGCCAGGCGAAAATCGATCCTGCCATTCGATACGCAATCCGAATCAAGGCGAATTAAGCGGGCGGAAATTAACTCTGAAAATATTTTTGATGGAGTGGCTTGTAGTCTCTCGGCCAAATGGACTGCAAAGTGGAACAAATGACAGGGGCCTAGTGGTGGAGACAGCGCCGCTCCATCTTCCATTAGGCCGTAATGGGATAGGTCCAGCCCCCTAGCTCGACTCGGCTGCATTAATCAAAACAGCCGCTATATGAAGATTTATGGTTCTCCACTCCAGCGAAGCCAGAGCCGGAGCCAGTTCTCGGTGTGTATGTTTGAAGGAGGGGGGTTGTGAGTCTCTCTCTCTCTCTCTCGCTCTCTCTCTCTCTCTCTCTCTCTCGCTCTCTCTCCTGCATCTCTGTCTGTCCTGTAGACTTTGCTCCTACCTGTGGGCCTTTACACAACATGCATGTCGCGCCTTTAAGCACACACCTTTAATCCAGGGACTGTGTAATCTCAGCTTGTCATTTATTGTCAGCATTCGTGTCAAGCCCTGATTCTATTGTTGACTCTGTAATATACTTGTAATAACCGATCTATATGCATATAAGCCTGGTGGTACTTAATCAAATATTATGTGAAGTGATGTGGTGGGAAATAAAAAGAGCTCTAGATGACCTTCAGACAACAAAAGGTAAGCCATAATCCAAAAATCAAGACATGTAGAAATGTATAATCTATAATCTTTTAAAATATATAATTTTGTTTTTCTAAGACTTGAGTGTTGGTTTTTATTGTGTGGGTTTTGCAGTTTTTCTCTCCTGCCTGTATGGTGTGCTGATTGTCACCTCTTCCCCATCCAGCACAACAAGCAACAGACAAACAAAATGGGCATCCTCTGGCGTTCAGTAGTGAGACTTTAGATTATAGCCCATATTGCTGCAGCTTCTCCCTCTATGGCAGCCTATTAGGAGTGTATAGCCCAGTGAGCAGGCCACTGCTGTGACGAGCCAAAGGGACAGACAGGGGGAGACAGTGTGACGGAGAAGAGTGTGGCGGTTTGAGTAGATTGGAGCTGGGAACCGTCCAAAAAACTTCAGCCAAGTTTTGATGAGATGAGACTGATCGGACCCACTGCTGAGAGACCCTGCTTTACTTTCTTTTTCTCTTTCTTCAATAGGTGGAGGATGGATGAACTCTTCCCAACAGATGGATCACACCTCTGTCTATTCACACACGCAATTCTCTATTACCTAACTTTCACAGCTCTTTCCTATTCTTCCCTCCCTTAACCTGTGTATCTTGTCAGTGTTTTTTCCCCATTATTTGTCCCCCCTCTTTCTCTTTTCCCTCCTAGTTCCCTATCTTATTCCACTTCAGTCTCTATATTCCCCCATCCCCTGTCCTCTGGCCTCTAACTCTCCAAAGTGGATAAGCAAACCGTCGTGGAGACATCTCTATATCCATCTATCTATCTCCCCTTTCCTTTTGCCCTCTCTCTTTTCCCCTTTTCCTTTATTCTCCATTTTTTCCTTGCAAGCAAAGGGGAAGCTTGCTGCCAGTTTCAGTCTGCCAAAGGGTTTATTTAAATTAGAAACGCTTCAGTCTCCTCACTCCACCCCTCTCTTTCCTTTCCCTCTCTCTCCCCCTTATTCCCTTTCTTACCTCGTTCTCTTGGCTGGGGGTGACCCCCACCTCTCCATGCTGACAGGCTCTAGGGTCCCGTCAATGCCAGCCAACTTTGTTTTGTAGATGAAATCAGTGGAAAGAGGTCTTGGAAGGAGAGAGGAAATGAGGAAGAGGAAAAGTAGAGGTGGGAGAGTGGGAGTTAGAGAAGGGTCAGGGGAGACCTGTTAGTCAGTGTACTTTAGTTCCTTCTTCCTCTCACGGCTCATTCCACCCAGATTAGGACCTGTAAATGGCTTTAGGCTACCTCACCTGGCTTTGGATTTCCCCATCTCACAGGAATACAGGCAAAGTCTTACCTTTTACTCTTTCATCAAGACACACTCAGAACTCCCCTTGTCCTGAAAGGTCTCACCCTTCCTGTGTTTGTGTGATTGTTTTTACCTCATCACAGTGCACTGTTTTGACATCTCCTTTGCTGCATTGCAAGCAGGAAGGGTCAGTCATCGCACCTAATCATCTCCTGTTAACAGTGACCAATCTCCCTGGTAATCCTCCTTTCCCCTCCCTCTCCTGGGCTCTAATCCCCCCTCTCACCCACCCTCCTCCTCACCCATTAACACACAATTATTTTGGAGGGCTGACACGGGCGAGGGGGAGGAAACGAGGTGTGGAGAACACGGGGAGACTGTCTCTCTAATGGCTGACTGACACCAGACGAGCTCATAGATCATAGAGATTATTAATACCACTGTTAAACACCCCATTCAAGGGCTGCCACATGCAGACACACACATTTTCTCAGACTCCTATCATATCTCATTCCCAGCACACATCTTCATATGAGCTGTCATTCATGCTTGGTGAATCGGCATCAATTTCATTTGAGTCATTTAAACAATGCCGGGTGCTCATTACAGCATGTGGTTGAGGGGTAGAATCAGATTTACAATTACAACTCTCATTGACAGTGTTGGCTATTATTCACGGGGTCATTTCCTTATGATTCGCCTCCTGCTATAGTTCTAATGACGGTAATTCCAGGTTTGATCCGATTATCATGTATACAGTGAGGTGAGAGATTCTCTGTGACTCACTAGTAATGACCAGGGAAATGTGGCCTTTTTGTGGCAGTGGGGGCCTATCTTAGAAGAGGAGATAGCAAGGGTGTTTGTGTGTGTGTGAGAGAGAGAGAGAGAGAGAATGACCTGTCCGTTTAACCGCTGGGGTTCTGGGGAGAAAGCGGGGGGAGCCATGCGTCCCCAGAGAGCAGGGTCTGGGGAAATCACACTCTCACTTTCACCAAACAACCTGGAGGCTGCATGGCAGCTGGCAGCAGCCAATACATACACTCCCACTCTCCATATCCTAGTTTATATGCAAAGAGACTTCTAAACACACTGAATCATGGTGTATGTAAAAACAATTCTGAATTCAGTGAGATTTATATGTTGCTCCCAGAAAGCATAGACGACCAGATCTGTTAGTCAAATAAAGCAATCAAAAAATCATGCAGAGCTTCACTAAGTGTTGGTGAATTTACTGGTCATTTTGACACTTGAATGATTTTTTTTTCTTTTTTTTACAACATCCATAACTTTCAGAATTTAGAGGCTCCACCTTCAGCAACCAGCCGATAACAAAAGGAGTTTGTAGTCAGAGCAGGGGGTGTAAGAGCTTACTTTAGTGTTCCACTGCTCCATTAGCTGATCTCGGGTCTCCCTGTGAGTGCCAGCTCATTGATTCCTTAACTAATCACTCTAATTAAAATGCCTTTTATTCATTCAGTGGTTTACATGGCAGCTTACTACTCACATTTAAGGATCAATTGCCACACAAGAAATTTCTGTCAACAGTTTCAGTGGCCTTCCTCTTAGTTTTTTTAGAGATCTGCATTTGTGCATATTCGACACTTCATTAAACCACATGACACTGGTTTGAGGAAAGTTCAAGGCCTGAACAGGGCACAGCATAATGCAGCCACCAGGCTGAATGTTCCCTAAAATAGTTTGTCACCTGAGGAAATTGGTTTCCTGTTTATGCTCCATGTTATTAATTGTTCTCTTTGTCTATGAATGATTCAGGCAGAAAGAATTTACTCCCTCATTATTTGAAGAAATTAGAATAGCATAGTCATTAAATAATTAAATTATACTGCCAAAGAATTATACGTTGTCTCAAGCTGTCTTATTTTGATGGATGTCTGTTTATGACTCGTTCCGCTTAGAAATTCCTACAACATTTCTTTCCTGATAATATATCAATTTATCAGCAGAGATTTTTATGTTAATTTCCTCCCCTCCTCCTTCCCTCCTAAAACAAAGTATCTCACTCTCAAACGATCTCGAACTAATTAAGCAAGCGTTAATTAAAAATTCGAGAGAGGATAAACGCGGTAGAATTGTTATGGAAACGTTGAAGTTAATCAAGCTTCCAAATTATTGATAACATCCTTAGTACAGTGATCGATCGGGAAGACATTAAGTGGCAAAATAAAGCAGCAGCTTTCAGATTTGATGGGTGCCCGTGTGGGTGTGCGTAAAGCAATGTGCAAAAACAATTAGGTCCATAATACATAATATTAGTCCACATGACAAATAGGATATCTACTGTGTCACCCTAAACTTGCTGCGTGTGCGCGCGCGCGCCCGTGACGAAGCGCGCGTGTGTGTGTGTGGAGTGGGATTTCTTTATCCCACAAACGCCATTAATCAAATGTGTGCGTTCAAATTGCGTTGTGGACTCCAGGAGACTGGAGGGATATTGACGTCTGCAGATATGAATATTTCCCCTCTTTGCGCCTATTTCAAAGGCAGCGTGCTTCCCCGTGTGTTTACATGTTTCTCCCCTGCCTGCATGTCTGTTTACGCCCGTGTCAGAGCCTGTGTGGCATGTAGGCCTACTTACAAGGCGCTTCATCATCCCACCAGCGATAGGAGCAATTCACCCATAAAGTGGGTCTTTCGCCCATAAATAATATTCAAGTCGCTCTATTGTTAAGTGAAAAGTTGACTGGTGTTTGATTTTTTCTTATTTTTTTTCTTCTTCTTCTTTTCCGCGGCGACCTCGGGTTAGGACTCATACATCACGGGATGACAGCTATAGAAAGGCCCTAAATTAGCAACTAAATCGAATATTGATCAGCTATGTGCGGCCCTGCGAGTCGCGCCTCCTTGCCGTTTTTTTTCCAGAGAGAAAGAGAGGGGGGGGGGTGAAAACGAGAGATAGAGGGGGGAGGGGGGCGGTGAAAGGTGCTTCCCCCCTCCCTCCCCGTCCCTCTCTCTCTCTCTCTCTCTGTTTGAGTTTAAGTGTTTGTGTGTATTTTATTGTCCATTGCTCTGCACTCAAAGTGAAACCAGCGTGCCCTGACACGGGCTACTTTCACCATGTTTGCATTTATAAGCATGAGGCAATAGCAGCACTAATCTCTGTCTCTCACGTGACAGCAGTCTCCGTTGATGTCACGCTTTAGCTGTCCATCCATCCATCCATCAAGGTTACGACCTCCTTACCTGCCCCGTTTCCCAGCAAGCCAAATATAGTCTCTTATTGTTTACATAAAGTTCAAATGAAGTCCCTCATTACACACTCGCCTATTGTCTCCTGTTTATGGATCATTGGCTGTGTTGGCGCTGTTGAATCGACTCCATCCACCCCCCAACCCCCCCTCATCTTTGCTGCTGGGACGTGTGGGAGGTCGCTGGCGCGCGCATGCTCTCGCAGCGGGGACGCGTTTGATGAAACGATCAAGCCGACTCTTTGTCTCTCCCGGGAAGCGTTGTGTGTCCGGGGCGGCGATGAGCCAAGCCCAAGGCCGGGGGAGTGGGTGGTCAAGGTTGCGCCGGGTCATTGAGATTAGCCCCGGTGTGCTCTGTAACAAAGGGCCGGATCGTCAGGTGCCGCGAAGTCTGGATCAAAGTATCGGGTGTAGGACAAGTGGGGCGTAAGACAGGGATGAGCTGCGGATTACAGCGGCCTAATTGGAAAGGATACTTTCACTCTGTTGAGGGATTGTTAGTTGTTGATGTTTCAGGGCTTTTGAATTCAATTATAGGCTACTTCAAGGACGGATATTCTGGTTGTAATTCACAGTTTTGGTTGGAAAAAGTTCATAGTTGTAAGAATCAGGTTGCCTGTAATTAGATAAAACTATATTAGCATTGTTTCACATAATTAATCAGTTCATACTTGCACACTCATGCAGTCATTGCGATGTTGTGTACATCTACAGTTGCCCATGTCATAATAAATAATAAATTGATCGCTCCGACGCCATTTCGGCACCATGAGTCTTTCGCTGTCCACGGTGCTGAAACTCCAGGCCCCACAGAGGACGCATGTTCGCTGTCCAAGGTGCTGAAACGATCACCACCTCTTTTCTAAAGGGGAATTCATTCATATTGCCAGATAACTGGTAACCACAGCCCGTCCTGACAGTGATCATATGTCATAAACTTCTTTTATCATATCAGCGACCCCTGAAACTATAACACACATTCAGCTAAAGTCTGTCTCCAGTCTCAGAGGATATTTGTGGAAAGATTGGGATATAACCTTGACTTTATAATATATTCAGAACGTCGCTCCAAGTTTTCATTTTCATTTTGTTTGTTTATAAATTCTCTTCTGGATGTTTATTTTATGAATAATTTTATTTTCATAACTTCCGAACTTCGCACATTTTGCCTCTATTAGATTTAAAAAGCATCCATTAGTAAGATGACTTAGATTGACTTCATAACAACGACCTAAGATTTTTTTTTTCTTAGTATCTCCTGAATAATCTGATTCACTTCTCCTGCTCTCACAAAGGGTGCGTTTGTTTTAAGTCCTGTGTGTGTGGTGACCCGGTAGCAGGAGAGCGAAGTCATGTACAGTTATATACCGTTCACACGTGGAATGAAGCAACGTAAGCGCCTCTATTACGTTACTGTGTGACATTACAGCTATCTTAATCAAGCAAGAAGACTGAGATCTACACATGAAGGGAAGTTTGTCGGAGAGACATCTCGCTCAACCCCCCCCCCCCCCCCCCCCCCCCCACCCCCTTCACGCGCCTCTCGGGCTACTCGCAGCTCCTCAGAAGTCTGCTCGAGGACATTCCGGGAACCATCTGTTTCCGCCAGAGCAACGTGCGCGGGCATGCAGGAAGCGAGACTCACAAATTTGCGAGGAAAGGTGGTTGTCTGCCAATGCTCTTGTTATAAAATATCGCCTCCCTCCTCTTCCTCCTCCCCCTCAGCCCTCCACTTGATTTCTTATCTGTCTTATTATACACCTAACAGAGAAACAAAGTGTTGCAGAACAGAGCGAAACATCATCCTAATAACTACAGGAGAGAACATTTAAATGAACCAAATAATACATGAAAAGGTCAGAAGGTTCTCAGTACACAGAATGCGCTTCGATAGACCGAGTAAGTTCATCTGCCTTAAGAGAGAAACACTTTGCTGTGCCCTTTTGACAATTGATTCAGTATTGATGTCAAACTTTAGTTGGGAATCAAAGACGGTGCCCATGTATTTATATGAACTGACTATATCAACTGTTTCCCCATAGACAATGCTGTCTGTTGTGTCTGTCTTGGATTTCCTAAAGTCAGTGACAATTTCCTTCATGTTGGGCACATTTTAATCAAGGTAGCTGTCATCACACCACTGTACAAAGTGAGAGCTGAGCCATGGCCAGTATCTGCTCCCTGAAGAAGAGACAGCAGAGCGGTATCATTAGAAAACTTCACCAAATAACTGTTCTCCTTTACTGACCTACAGCTGTCAGTGTACAGAATAAAAAGCAGTGGCAAGGAGTGCCTGTGTTAGACACCATCGCTTAGCTGGAAACTTACAGATGAGTTGTTTTTCTCTACTCTGATTAATAGAGCCCATACTTTTAATTCCCTGCCATTCTGACTTTACATATATTTTTTCAGTTTTTTCCCTTTTACCTAAATTTTGCTCTCGGTGACGTTTCTCCAGATGGCTCCCTGTATATATATTTTTTTTCTTTTTATTGATAACAGCGTTAAGATCCTTGGTCACCCAGTTGGTTGCTTGGTTGGGATTACTGACTCAGTTCATCAATAATATTACCACAGCTGTCAGAGAAGCACTGTCAGTCCATATAGTCAAAACAAGCTTGTAAAGAGGTGATACTGTCCTCCGTACAGAGCCTAATAGCCTTTGTCACTTTCTCCTGTCATCTGATGCTCTGCTTGTATGTTGGCTACAATAAGATGCTGTTATGGTATGATGCCCCCAGCCCAGGCAGAAGAGCAACCTTCACATTTCCATAACACAAATCCAGCGTGGTGTTTTTTTTGTGTAGTGGGACAGTCCATGTATTGTTAATAGTTCCTCAGGGTCTTTTCTAGGTAGGGAGATAGTCAGGAGCTCAATATCAGGGGTAAATATTTTAATGACTAGTAATGGCTAGTTCACCTAAACAGCTTAGCGCCAGTGTACTCTGCTCAGGATATACCTCCTTTATTCTTATCTGTCAGTTGTATTTGTAATTTTTAGTTAAGACAAATGAATCTGAGGGAAAATATTGACTTTACATAGTTTTTTTCCTGAATTTTGGGACCTATTCCAAAAAAAATGTTTTTCTCTTGTTCCCACTTTACGCAGCCTGTTTACTCCTAACCTCAGGAAGGTGAGATGATGTGGCCTGCAGAAGCATCACCTGCCACCAAAAGACACCCAAACAGTGAGTGAAAAGTGTTAACAGGCTCATAACCTGAGGCCAAGGAAAGACGCTAGTACTCGTGTGTGTTCAACATAACATCATATTCTCCACATGTAGTGGATGGTTTTAATGTGTGTTCCCAGCATGACTTTTTTCTGCACACAACAGGGTTTAGACAGATATTGTTAACCAATCATGGAATAGACTTTAAATAAAAATATTCTTTAAATAGCCTCAATTACAATCATGATACATACATACAATGCCAATTAGCAGCATTTCTCAGTCACAACACAGGTCTGGCAATTAACGCTTTGATCTGTGAGTTTTCGGAGTAACATGAGGCAACTGCCAGAGCTCAAAATAAGAAGAGTGTTTCACAACTGCTAAAGGATTTAATTATTTTAGTCTTGAAAATCACAAAATAAAATGAAAATCAGTCCACAAATACAATAAATACATTGGAAATATTTATACAACAATGACAAGTACTTTTAATGACCGTGTCACCTATAGTTTAACTTAGTGTGAAATCTTCAATGAAAAAATGCTGTTATATTTTGTAACCCTCACATGTGTTCACAAGTATAACGCATATTTGTCTTGGCTATATTGCAGAGGCTCAGAGAAGAATGTTATCACATTTGGAGAGTGATATTGATTAATGAGAACCTTGTTGTCACACACTGAGGATGCAGGAGACTGATCATCAAAGATCAAAACAAAGGAGAGAGCTATGTAAGCGCAAACAAGGAGGAACGATAAGTATAGCTGACAACGGTAGACGTAGTGCTGTTAGCCCGAACATGAGGAGAGAGATAAACAGGGAAGAAAAACAGAAAAAATCTTACAATGAAAAATAGAGTACTACGAACAGAAGAAGGATGGAAGCAGAGAGGAAAAAAGAGGAAGGAAAGGACGAATGAGGGATAATTGTATTAGAAAGAAGAGAGGGCCAAAAGGAAGGAAATGATTAGAGGAGAAGGGGCTGATATCCGATCGAGAGAAGGAGAGATGGAGGAGGGAATAGGCGGCTCACTTACCGCCCGCCGTTCAATACATACTGACACTCTCTCTCTGTGTCAATATACACTGTGTGTGTTTGTGTGTACTACTATAGGTCTGTTAATCCTAGTCTACCATCCTATCTCTCTTGTCCCATCACAGTCTCAGAGGAACGTTCATGTCAGTCTGCCTTGTTACCAAGTTACCAGTTCATAAACTTCCTTGTTGCCTTCTTCAGTTTCCTGAAACTTTGGTTTTGTTGGAACTTACTGGCTCTAATCTCTTATTGTTATTATCATAGTACTTTATAAGTCCTACTATATAAGCTGCATATATGATATAAATCTAAACATCATAAAATATTGTCTCTGTTCATCCATTCAGATGCCATCTTTTAAATATCTTTTCCTAATCTTTCTCTTTCTGCCTCTGTGTGGCACGTCCCTTTTACTTTTTCTTTCACCTTGTATGTCTCTTTCTCCAATGTTGTATTATCTAGTCACATATCTCTCTTGCCTCCCCATCTATCAACCTCCTTCCTTTTCCCTCTCCATCCTCTCAGAGCTCCCTCTTTCCAGGCGGCCTACCTTTTTGTCATTGACCCTTGCCCTGGGTGTCTGGGCATTGACTGGCTCTCTCGGTGTCACTGGAGCTCCTTGTCAATACTTACCAGGTTTGGCCACCCTCTGCGCTGTGGTCAGAGAGTCGGGGAGAGGGGGGAGATACATGAGATGCTCCACGGCACTGAGAGATAAAATAGAAACGAATGTGAGGGGAGAGGGATGGAGAAGAAAATGACATAGCAAGACTGTGTGTGACGAAGCTGGTGTTACACTTTAGTAGTCTTACTTTAGACATATGAAACTTACACTATATATATATAAGGAAATTACACTGTAAGCTGCTTGTAGCTGCTTCAAGTTTCTGAAGTCTTTTTTTTTCTTTCACTTCAACTACCGAGAAGGAGATATTAGCACAATCGCTAATACTAATATGTCATGATTAGCGTAGGACATTTCTAATGTTGTCCATATAGCTGCAGAAATTCTGACACATCCTTTGGCAAGAGATTCCAAAAAACAATAAAATTAGAGATAAAAATCAATACAATCTCAAATATGTCATATAACCTAGGAACAGAAATGACTGCAAAAGCAGCAGTGATGTCTGATATACTGATAATATTGATACTGATATTACCGGTAATAGTATAATTGATCATAAGACTAATTAAACTATAATTTTATGAATAATACAAAGATAAAATATGACATGAAATGAACCTTCAATCATAATACATTGATCATCACAGTGAATTTGCAGATGTCTAATCTTATGTTTAAATGGATCTTTGGAGAAGTAAATGCTTTTTTAGATATTTGGAACAGCTGGTATTGTTTTTTGGATGTAGATGGACACCACAGGGTGACAGGGTGACAAGGCCCAAAAGACCCAAAAGCGTAACACTTAGCAATAGGTGCATATTGTTTGATAGTTTGTGCACACAGGCAAACTCTAATATCCCATCATTGTCATTGTAGCGTCATTCAGCATACTCAGAATTCATACAGTATCATTTATAAACCACGTGGGCGTCAGTCCCTATTTTACAGTCTACTCCATCTGCAACACGCTCGGCCTCCCATTCCCTCTTCCCCTCTTTCCTCTTTACTCTTTTCATTTCCTCTAATCTCTCACTCCCCCTTGCTCTACCTCCATGTCACTTTGATTTCCCTATCCACTGGCCTGTGTGATGTGTGTGTGTGTGTGTGAGTGAGGAAAGAAAGTGTGCATGCGTGAGCATGTGTATTGTCTGTTAAGAGAGCATGACTTAATTGTGTAAAGCAGTTTCACAATCGTAAGTGAATCAGTGGATGTGTCCCTTAGCACATCAGGTGACGTGGCATTGGAATTACACAGAATGGTCTTGTATGTATGTGTAATCCACATACCTCAGAACAGAGATGTTCTAAAACATTTGCTGCTTTGTTTAAAATGTGTAAATATGGACACTGGCAATACACTTTTCATGTATATCTAGTTGTCTTAGTATGAGTGTGTGCTTGTATGTATGATTGTCATTGTGTGTTCCATACATAGGTCTGTGTGTGAGTAAATACATGAGTAAATATATGTGTTTTTTGCACTTGTGTGTGCGTGTGTGCACAGACGCCGCTGCGTCTAGGCTTAAGCCTGGATGGGCCTGTCTATATGAGAGTAGACAGTGTGCGCGTGGAGAGCAGGGGAGTGAGAAGGACGTAGCGGCAGTTGTTGAGGGGGGGAGAGGCAGCGCCAGGCCGAGGGGCCCCCCTCTCGTAGACAGTTTGACTGATGACATGCATTAAACAGTTAATCTGTCTGATTGAATGTTTGCTTCCTCCAAATTGAAACATTAAACAACAAGGCGAGAGAGAGAGGGAGGGGAGAGCCCGAAGAGGAGAGAGGGATATGGCTTCATCTATTGCCCAAATCATGCAAAGCATGAGACTGGAATATATAATACTGTCCTGTGAGCTAGGGAGAGGGGGTGCAAGAGGAGGAGAGAGATTGAAAGGGACAGAGCGAGGAGCGTGAATGAGGGGAAAGAGAAAACGAGTGAGGGAGAGGGATGAGAATGGAAAGGATCAGCGTTATATGGAGGTGGTGCTGAGGATGCAGCAGAATAGGCCCATGGAGAGACATTCTGCAGAGCCAAAGTTCTCCACAGCTGACTGTTTGTCTCTTTTGAAACACACTACACAGATGTAGTGTTAACAAAGTTTCTTTTTAAAAAATTTAAAAGATGAGGCAGTTCTCACTATTTTCTGGTGAGAACTGGTTTTACTTCATGACCCCTCTCGGGCAGCTTTAATGCTCCTTATGTTGTTTCCTCTCTTGTGGGGAGTTAACAGAGAGCAATGTGCACCCTTCCAAATCAAAGCTCATCAATTATGCATTAAACTCTATTTGTATGCTGAATAGTTACAAAGACAATTCTGAAAAGATATATTTAACAGTACCTGACAGATTCATCTTTATGCATTTTGTTTCACACATTATATGAATTCGTGAGCAGAGGCAGAGACAGACATATAAAAGACACCTTTTCAAAGAGCTGCTGCCACAGAAATGCTCGTAGTAGATTGGGAGAAATTAGGTGACCCCTAGCTTGTAATGTGATATGTCATTTAGCCTTAACCCGACCCTGTACCTTCCCAGGGTTCACCACTGTCACCATGCTCCAAATGGGCTTCCCTTCCCTTTGTCTCAAGTGCATATTCTCCTCAGTCAAAATGACCATAATTTTCTCCAACAGCTGATTTTGGTCCAGCTCTAAGACTGCAGTATAATTGCACAAATGGACACCAACTAGCTCTTGATGAGCACATGAGCTTAAAGCCACTTTACCACCCAACAGTCAGCAGCCAGAGAGAAGAAAAAAACAACAGGGGGAAGATGAAAACATTAATGGATAGGTTGCAGGATGGACGGATAAATTGATAGATCTTTTAGAGAAGGTCAAACTTCTGTGCCCATACGCGAGACCATCATGAACAGAAGAGAAATTGATTGCAGCTCACAAAGGCGCTGAAATGACTGGAGAAATTATTTTCTGGGCAATGAACATTCTAGGAGGTACAGGGAGGAAGGAGACAGAGAGAGCCGAAGGAAAGTGCAAACCTTTCTCAAAGGGTACAAAATGGCTCAAGCAAGCTGCTGTCAAGTGCAGTTGTTGGTGAGAAAGCTCATTGAGTGGATATTCAGGAAGATCCCCACTGAGCTGACTTAGGGTTGTTAATGTGTGTATGTGTGTATGCACATTCCTGCATGTATGTGTGTACAAAGTGGCGTAATGTCTAAAATTACACACAATTTACTGAATTCTGAGACCCAACACTACATGTATGATCCTGTAATGTTTTCCAAAGAAAACAAGTGCAAAAAAAATGTCTTGGAGAGTTTGTCCAGTGGATGGTTTATACAGACACTTCCACAACAATAAATGTTCATTCCCATCCATATGAGCTGGTGTGCACATTTGTATGGTGTGTTATCATCACCTGTGAAGAGAGATAAGAAGACGGTAACCCAGATTACATCGGTGTCCTCTTGTTGTAATGTGAATAAGTATGTACTTGTGTGTCCATCATCATCATCGTTTGATGACAGGGTGCCTTTTTAATCTTTATTAAGTGCTTTTGTTGACGAAAGTCTAAACAAATAGAACAAAAAAAAAATAGAATGAAACATGTAAAAAAGACCAACAGCTGCCTCACACTTGTCCAACCCCAGTCTCTTGGCTGGTTCCAACTAACAAAGGCCTTCAGTACCATCATTGTAATGCTATGAGTGAATGCAAAACAATAAACAACCCCAAGAGACTTTAGCTACATTAGTTTTTTTATTACAAGTGTCATAGTACTTTAGCACTCCCCCATTATACCCCTCCCAAAACATTTCGACAATGAATTCATCTCCTTGATTCTTGGGTTTTTTTTGCTAGCACACCTCATTTGACGAGGGATAATGAGTGATCCCTTGACACATGACGTCTTCTTTTCACAACTTATTGTTGCATGTGGCTAATACATTAATTCATTCATACATAAACAAATCTTTCACCTCACATCTAAACACTATCACAAAAATGAGCGATCCTCCTGACAGTCCCCACTTTTTGATGACAATGAGGCCCCTTCCTCCTGCTCAGCTTGCCTAATGACACCCGAATTGATAGAGACCTCCACCACCAAATCCCAACAAATGGCCCAGCATCAGGACCAGAGGAATGGAGTACAGAGGCTGATGTAGATTGTGAAGGGGGGCGCAGACAGAGATGGATCAGGGGGTGTATTCGTGGATAAACAGAGTGAGGTTGATTGCTAGCACAGAGAGGGGCCATTACAGCGAATCCGCACACTAATCATAATGAATCACTTACTTATTAAGCGTTAATTATGGCAGGCAAATACATCCCGTGCAGGCGAGCAAGCGCGGAGGCAGGCGGCGGTGCTTGCTTCTGTTCTGGGGGGTACAGGAGGAGACGAGGAGGCCACATTAATTTATTCTTATTTATTAATTTCCCTAATTAAAACAACAAGGCTGTGGAATAGAAGTGTTTTCTTTGGGTGAAACAAATGAAGGCTCAGGGAAAGCGATATGAAACCAGCCGTGGCGCGGTGTAAACATTAAATCATGTGAAGTGATGGTGCTTGTTCAGCTGTTCATTATTAGAATAGCTTTATCCAATTGGGCTGCCCCCTCTTGCCCCCTTTTTTTTTGTTATTATACCACACAGCAGCCCGTCCTCTGTCATATGGAGCATACACTCATACTCTGGTGATGTGGATGGCAGATTTCATCATCATTATTCAGTAAATGGTTTACTTGTATGACAATAAGCCACAGTCTTCCTTGAACGCATCCTCCAGAAATGCCATAAAATCAGACAAACACCCCATCTTCCTCCCCATTTGATTGTCAGATGTTTATATGCCTCCTCTCCACAACTGCACGGGGCTTTTACTGAATCTTAACTGCTTCTCCCATTTTCTCAAATTCATCTATCTCATCGTCACCCTCCATCCTTTTCCACAGTGCCTTCTCTCAATTTCCTGATCTCTCTCTCAGTCCCAGAGTGGCCCACCTGAGCGGGCGGGGCGCGGTAATGGCGTTAATGCCCGGTAATACGGGCCAGATATTATAATCTCAACACTGTCACATTGCGTTAGCTGCGGGAGACTGACGTGTCAATGCCACAGCGAGCAGGTGACGCGCGGGGCTCAGGAAGCGTGGCCCGGTAATCGCCCAATACAGACACATTTATTTTAGAGAACATTTTCAGCAGCCTGCTTTTGCTGCTGCACAGCAGATATTTAGGTGTAAAGTTGTGTCAGTGAGGCACGAGACCCTACACTTCATGTATATATCTGTAAAGTTTTAAAATCACATTTTTGTTATGTTTGCAACTTGAATGGAAGGTTGCCAGATCAAGCTAACCAAAAATCTTCTGAGAATTTGAACAACATCAGGAAGTATGATTGTAGGTTAACATTATATGGGGCTTCTTCTCTGATACATATAGTTGTGTAATGTGGCATTTATTTCACAGGTCTGAAAGTGAGGTAGGCTCTGACATTATATGTATCAAACAGTGTAGCCCTATAACCACCACAGATTGAGATTTTACACATGATACATTTCTCTGATTGGTTGTATGCCTATCCAAATTTATTTTTATTTATTCTAAAGTTTATTCTGTGTCCATTGGTGTTGCCCCCTGGAAATCCAACTCACATCAACAGAAACCATACTAATTGTTTCTATAGACCAGAATAGGATTAGGATTAGGATTGCTGGTAAGGCTACTTTAAGACTTTACAATCGGTTTCACTGTGTTACATCAGTACTTTTAATCCATATGCCTTAATCACATTATGTTATTGAAAACTTTGCTCTTGATAAAAAATATGAGATTTTTTCATGCTTTATATTAATGTAAACAAACTGCCAGCCATACTGAATTATTGGGAACTCAGGTATAGTTGTGCCTGTTTGACTCCAGTCCTCTGTATCCTGACGACTGCAGAGAATAAAAAAGATAAACCAGCAGCTAAGAAACGGGCATAAGTGATGTGTTCATGATTTAAGTACCCTTTTTCCACTTAAATGTAGAAAACACCCTGTCCCTCCTGTAAAGGCATTAACATATTAAGATGGATAATTAAATTTGTAGTGTTGACACAATGGCATTTGGCTCCTCCTTTCAGGACTGCCAATGAACAATCATTGCAAATATAGCAACACTCATCTGATAACGTCCTTTTTAAAAAAAAATGTGCTGATTCTGAGCTGATGGCAAAAGCCATTATCATCCAATTATAGAGCAATGACATGCCAATATTATCATCCATTCCTACTTAGCAAATCTAACCATACCGGAGCCATTTTACCCACATGTTTCACCTTCTGGTGGTAATTATACAGTGAAGAATGCAATGATACAATGCACTGACTCATCACATCACATTGATATATAACTACATGCAGACAGCAAATCATAGTTGTTCACTGCATAAGCTACGTGGGGTTTTACAATGTTGCCTCATATATATGACTAAATCATATTGATCCATATCAGCACACACCACTGACTCACACTATGGGGAGTGAGTCAATATGAGTCTAAGGGTGTGTTCCCAGTTGTAGTTTGTTTTTCTTGGTCTGGACCAAAGCACAAAATTATTTAAGCCTTTAACTTTAGTTCAGTTAACCTTGCCACCCTCTGTCCCTCTCACCCACTCCACACTGTGCTGACCAGCTACAGAAGCTCATTTAGCAACAGACTCCGACTCCCACGATGCACCACTGAGAGACACAGGAAGTCATTCCTGCCTGTCTCAATCAAACTACTGAGCTCTGAACTTTAACAGTCACTCAGACACTGTACATTCATACTGGTACATTCATGTAATGCTCTTTACAATGTAAAGGTTTTTATACAGTAGCAAATATGTTTCTTCTTCTTTAGAAACAACGCAGGGATTTCAATGCTTTCTAGGTATTTAGATATTTATTATATATTCTATTTCATATTTCAATTTATCTAACAAACAAGAATTTCCCCTCGGGGATAAATAAAGTAATTCTGATTCTGATACAGTTGTAGTCTGACTGGACAGCATCATATCTTTGTGTTTTAGGGGGAACGTTGGACACCTGGAGGTAAAATCGTGGAGAGAACCCTTGGACTTCAGGTGAATCCTGTGCCCAGAACTTTCATGTTGGGACAACACCAAACAAACTGCACATTTGGACCAACGGTTATGGGTGAAGCTGTCTGATTTAATTGTTTTTTCAAGTTGCACCTGAAAACTGTGAACAGGTGCTGCAGCCTCAGACAGTTTCCTCCTGTGTCTGTAGAACACCCTGTTCTGTGCTTCTTCAAAATAATTTTAGTCTATTCTTGAAAGCTGTGGCAAAAGAAAATGATCCGTCCCTCAGATGGCATGTCTCCGGCCTCATGGGTGCATGGTTCGTCAGTGATTTATGCGTGTGTGTAATTGAGTGTTAATAAAAAGTGTGTCCGGACTGCGTGTAATTGTGTGTTTTCAGGACGCACCATGTGTGAGCTTGTGTGTAATTGGGTGTTATCGATGTTGTGAGTGTATGTCGGGGATGAAAGCACGAATGGACAGGTAGCGGTGTGATTGCAGTTTGAAAAGTTGAAAGAATAATCTTTATATGTAGTTTTTTTTTCCACTTTTTTGATGGAATAAGCCTTTTTAGTTTTTTCTTAGGTGACAGTGAAAAGAATTAGAGGAGGAACAGCTGCAGCTTTTATTTTGTGCTCTATTTATTTGAGAATATGGCATTTGGAAATGTTTAAGAAACAAGTACATAGATCAGACATTAATTTATATTTTTCATGTTTTTCAAATGGAACAGATGTATTATATGAAGAGGTATAGGGCTGCAAATATGAAAAACTTAATTCAGTTTTGTGTTTGGCATGTATTTTTGGATGCTTTATTTGTTCATATGTATGTATTTAGTGTTTCTGTATCAGAATAGTGTGTGTGGTGTTGATGGTAGTGGATAGAATAGGTGTGTGTGTGTATATATAGTGCAGTGAGGGTGCTGTTTAATTGATGCGGGCTGGCCATCGATCCCTCCCGCCCAGCCTAATGAAGGCCTGATTGGTTTGTGAGGGCTGGCTGGTTCTGCTTAGCTGCCTCTGCCTGCTGCCCTGACTGCACACACACACACACACACACACACACACACACACACTGAATTCAACATCATTCTTTTCTTTCACTTTCTCTCTTGGTCTCATGCTTTGTCTCCATCTCCCACTTTACATTTTTGTTCACTTTTTTGTGATACTGTCTTTAACTCTGTTCTTCACTATTTTACGTTTTTACAGTGGCGTATCCATTCTCTGTCTGTATCCTAGAATGGCATCTAAATTCCCTATCATTTACAGCAAAGTGCTACACTTACAGATAATAAAAATTCATTTTGGGGGGTGAAAATTTAAGATACAACAATCAGTGATCCATTAACTGGAAACCCTGTGTGTTCAAACTTGACCCCAACTGTGCAAAATCTTCTGATCGTTTTGAAAAACTTGCAGCTGATATGTCGATACAGTGAGTGAAATTATGTTGACATATTCCTGTGTGGAGCTATCCGGCAGCCCTGCAGACAATCACTCTGACACAATCCACGTCCCCTCTCATGTCCCCATCCCCGTTTCCGTGGCGTCGGCGTCTCTCCCTGCCTTTATCTGTCACCACCCTGGAGTCCAGTCAGTCAGTCCATCAGTCAGGTGTCACAGTTCTTCACTTGTCATGGCAATGCCCATAAATGTCTTTTTGTGTCATTCAGCTCACTACAGAGACAGGCATTACACCACCCTGTTAATGGCTTTGTCAGATGGCCTTTTCACAGAGCCAGTCACAAAGACAGACGGCACTCAGCTCCTGTGTGTGTGTGTGTGTGTGTGTGTGAGAAAGTGCATGTATATGTTTCAGTCCCAGTCAACAGGACGTTAAGTAAATAAAAAGCCACCCAAGCATCTGCCACAGTCATGTATCAGCATTTTTTTTCTGAGAGACTTCTCAGTCATACACAGCAGAACAGTCCTCACCACACTGATCTGACATGTTTGTTTAGAAAAATATATTTACCTCAGTCAGAGGAACAAATCTGCTTTTCATAAATCAAAGTTTGCCTGGCTGCATTTTCACTATTCCTCTGACAAATGCATTTGTATAAATACACAGACAATATCACTGTTAAATATATAGTAAATAGTGAATATGATACTAAAGGCCCTTTGCCTTTGCCTGATGAAACCATGACTTCATAACATTTGAAACTTCAACCTAATCCCAGCTGTTGTAAGATCTGTATGATGATGATGGAGCTTAACATGCTGGTGGTATTGCTTCCTTTTCCTAAGTACTGTGGAGCATTTCCTGTTGACTGGTGTGTTTTTTCCCAACATGCTGATGATATGTAAAGAAACTCCCACACTGGGACTCAGTTAACTCATTTGATACCAACTGTTTGTTTTTTTTGTTCTTCGTAGCAGCAGCCACTGAAGCTAGCTAGCAGATGTCAGCATCACTTTTTTCTGCTTTATGTTTTATGGCGCCACCTATTATGACAAAGCAAAATGTAAACAAAAACTACTTAGTTTTATTACTATATGCTATTACACTATTAATGCTCCTCTTCTTTTAGATGAGGCTGGTGTGATTCTGTGTTTTTGTTAGGACGTGGAGACTTACATCAGAGTGTAAGGCTGCAGATAAGTAACCATTTTGTGCATTATGGAATTTTTAAGCTATCAGGACATAGTCAAAATGAACTCACAACATGCCGCAGTGCAGTGAACCGACTCATTATGTTTTTAATAGCATTTTAGACAAGTGGCATCAAGATTTTACTTGCTAGTCAATACTAGGAAAGTGTGTTTAGCAGGATCGTTTTATTTGGGATGTGTGGACAGTAACAAAAATATAGAATATTGACAGCAACGTCCTTTAGGGGCAGACAGCACTGCCTCGCAAACTGTATAAAACAGCAGACAGCACAAAGCCTATTCTACAGTGTCTATAAAAATTCAACATACTCTGTAACTGTGCACATTTGGGCATTTGTTGTTTTTAGAGCATGAGGGTATAGTGAGCGACCAGCAGTGCATTGATCAAACTGCCTTTCAACCTGTGGTGCATCTTTATTTCACATCTGTCGGTCTGGTAAGGTAGCCGACACCTCTGGCCTCATATACCACAGCCTTCACCTCTCCAGCCTTCGCCAACAAATACACAACAGCATACACTGTGATAAGTGGTGTGTGTTTACAGCTTGTTCATTTCCACTCTCCAGCTCTCAGCAGAGGAAAAGAACAGGTGAGAGTGGGGGGAAAAAAAGAGAGAGAAGGGTAGAAACGATAGGGAGAGAGAAGGGGCTATCGGAAAGGAGAGGGAGGGCTTGTGGGGAGTGTTTTTGTCCTGGAGAGAAATAGCCCTCTAGGTTGTAATTGGAGGTAGAGAGAGAGGGACAGAGGGAAAGAAAGAGAGCGAGGGAGAGGAGGGAGGAAGAGACAGGAGAAATTGCTTGGCTGGGGCTGTGTGGGATGATAGTGTTTTTGACAGGTAAATAAGGCTGTGATTGTCGACAGTTACACTGCACCTCGCTGACCCTCACACACACCGGCCTCCTCCATCTATATTTCACTCTGACACACATGCTGAGTCTCTGCCTCTCTCTTGTCTCTTCTGGGGTGCGCACACACACACACACCAATTCACGAACACAACCGTGCACATGCAACACAAACGTGTAAACGGCGATGTTAGCATGACTTAAAGTTTGTTAATATGAAGTAAAATGCACATGTGCTGTGGGAGTTATCACACGCTGAGACTACTTCATTTTAGTTTAAATGTCATCATGTGACTGAGAAGCCTCTTATCATACAGGCCAAAACACACAAAGCAGCGTTTATTGCATGTGTCATCTAAATTCAGGGCACAGGAAACACAATCACACATGACTGCAGTTATTTCAATACCTCTGTGACGAAGCTGACTGTACAAGTGTCACAGATGTTGCACTTTTTTTTGATAAGCTTTTAGATTGGATTGTACAGAGATTTATGTTCTTTTCACACTCATAAGTGTACATATAGCCAATTATCTTCTCCATGTCTTGTCTGTTTTTAATCTTTATTCTGAAAGATAGATAGAGAGATAGATAGACTGCTGCTGTCTCTGCAGCACCACCAGTAGTATTTCTTCTTCCTACCCCCTTTTCCCCTTCCTTCCATCTCCCCATTCTCTTTTATCAAGTCAACAGCCCCCTCCCCTCCCTGCCTGCCCTTGCCTCCCTCCTCTCCTCTCCTCTCCCCTCTCTCTCTCTCCCTCTCTCTCACTTCAATCTCAAGTGTTTTCAATTTTATTCTAGAGTGGAATTAACTACCCCCGATGTCAAATTGCCGACGAAATCGATAATAATATCTTTACAAAAGAGGATATTCCAGTCTCTCGCGTCGGCTTTTGAAAAATGGAAAATTTAGCCGAGATTGATTCATTAGTTGACACGTTATAGGACGGTATAAGTATTGATCGCGGCCTGTCATGTCCCATCTCGGCTAATCGAAGCTGAGGCGCTCTGTCGATGGGCGCATTTTTCATAATTCCGTCGCCGGGGAGAGAGACCAGCCGGCAGAGGCGACTGCAAGGCACAGAGAGAAAAAGAGGAGAGTAGGTATAGGGGGGCAGAAGAAAGATAGACGGGGGGAGAGAGATGACTTGGGGGGGAAATAGGTAGGGGGCAAAGAGTGGGCAAGAGCGAGAAATAGAGTGAAAAAGAGGCATGGGGTAAAAAAAAGGAACAGGGAGAGACCAGTTGTGTGACTGTGCGTGTGAAATAGAAAGGAGTGTGTGTGTGTGTGTCTGTGTGTGTGTGCGCGCGCACCCGTGTGTCCATACAGCCTCTCCAGCCCAGAGGCCTGCGGGTGAAGTAAAGGAGAGTGCCACGCGGAGGAGAGGGTATGTTAATAGTGCAGGTATTGGGGCGTAGATAATTAATGCATTAACTAATTAAAGTCAAATGGGGGAGATAACGAGGTGGAGGGAAGTATAAGGAAGAGGGAAAAGACGGCGGGATGGAGAATTAGGGCGACAACGGGGGGAAGAATGGGTTTTAATAGCGAGCAAGGAGATGCGGAGAGGTGTGAAAAAGGAGAGATGAGAAGGAGGCTGAGAGGAGGTGTTGGGAGGCAGGGGTGGGAGAACTCGAGGAGTGGAGTGTGTGTGTGTCATCGTGGTGATGGGTGGGTGGGGGGTGAAATAAATAGAAATTGAATGGTTTGGGTGCGAGCAGAGAGAAGTTCTGAGGCGGAAAAAAATATAAAGAGGAGTGAGAGAAGACACAACGACAATGATGGAGAAACTTTTGATAGTTGTGCAGTTCGTTTGGAAAGTTGGCATTGGCGTGCTCAAGACTTATAAGTCCAACATAATGCTGCTACTCTGGCAGTCTTGTCACGAGCTCTGCACAAATCCAGGGTCCCCGTCAATCAACAAAAGGAGGTTGTTGGAAAGGGATGAAGCCTACCTGTTTGTCTTTTTGGTCTGAAGCCCCCCCCCCCCCCCCCCCCCAGACTTCATTGTTCCCAGAAAGATTATGGTTCATATTTGCACCAGGACCCATACAGGTTTTAAAATAAAGGCCTCAGCACACTAGTAAACACAAGCAGATTAATCTAATGTGATCAGTTTGACAGCATGTGTGCTACAAATACAGGATACAAGCAGTACAAACAACAACAAAATGTTTCCAGGGACCCCCTGTAACTTTGAGCAAATGGAAGTCTACTACTAGTCACAGCTGTAAGCGTGTTTGTCTTGCTCACATGAGTCTCTACTTTTGCTTATTATTTTGCAGTTCCATCACTTTTTTTGGGGGGGGGGGTCTCCTGGAAACGACTGTCTTGTCACCTGCAACTGCAGTGTGTCTCTGGTTTTGCTTGTGTCTTGATTATATAGCACTTGTATTGATAGATTTGTAGTGACAATATTTTAATATGACCTTCCTCAGCCACCAAGAATCTCCAACTGCACACAAAAAAAAATCAAAATCTGGCCATGTTCTATTAAACTGGGACTGAGCTGCCAAGATTTCATTAATCACAAGACACCTTTGTGCAGAAAACCAGTAGGTTCAAAGACCAAGTAGGTGGGATGAGATCCTCACCCTCTTAGTTAGCAGCTATAGCACATTTCCAGGTAAAGTCCAGTTAAAGATTAGTTATACTGTATGTTTGCCAGAAAGATGAAAGTTTGAAATGTAACTTTCTTTGTTTTGATTTATTGTGACATGTCTGCACATGTTGATGATGTTCTTAAAGACATTTCGCTGCTCATCCAAGCAGCTTCATCAGTTCTGAAAACAACAGTTTTCCTAATTTTCCACACACGCCTGTGTCTGTGCTTGTGCTCATAACACATTATATTTTAATAGCACGATGCTGAGTCAATAAGAGTCTTTGTGGGCATGTTGTCTTCCAAAAGAGATGCTCAGGTGCGCTGAGAAATGACACATCCATTGTCAGAGGGGTGAGGCTGAATCAGAGCGTGCCACTATAGCTCAATGAGCCCTTCGCTTTAACATCTAGGAGGGAAAACGATGTGAATCTCAATCCCATAATTGATTTTGATAAACTAACATGCATGGTGTGAGGAAGTCCTCTTGCATTGAAAGAAAATGGGAGTGTGTCCAAGAGGCCACCCCCAAATCAGCAATGATAAAAGTGGAGCTGAAATAGGTTGTGGGATGGAATCAAGAGAAATGAGATACACCAAATTAGAAGAGATTGGCTTGATGGACTTGGATTAGAAGGAAAAGAGGTATATAGGGAGGGGATGACGAGAAAAGGAGGAGAGTGAGGGAGTGAGAGAGTGCATATGTGGAAGATGGGGAGAAATGGAGGGGAGGTGGGGGGGTCTCGGTACTTGGCAGTCTCTGGGTATCTCAGGTTCTCTCCGGCCGGGAAAGCGGTCGATATTTAATTGTTATTGCTAGCATGGAACGCACGGAAGCGGGGCCTGTACGAAAATTTCTCATTTATTTGGTATTCTTGTTTTCTCTCCTTTTCCTCCCTCCACCCACCGCCCCTCTTTGCGGGGTGGGGTGGAGGAAAGTGAAGGGAGGTGTGATGGGGGGGGGGGTCTTGTGGGGGCAAATGGAGAAAGGGGATGAGATCCTTGGATGAATCTGAAGGGGGGAAAACCACCGCGTCCTCCTTTGCCCAAGTTTAGTTTCTGTCCCTAGACACATCATATCCACCCTCCATCACCTCCACCCCAACCCGCCTCACGTCCCGCCACCCCTCCCCTCCCCATCTACCCCCACCTGTCCAAAATGAAAAATCCGTCATTTTCATCAAACGTCCGACCAAATATTATCTACACTCCATTCCCGAAGATCGAATCTTATTTAGGGTCGACGGGATTCGCCATCTGTTTTCAAATTTCATTCGTCCATGAACTTTATTTTCCCTCGACTTTGGACAAAATTATAACCCGATCGATCCGCTTTCAGGCCACCACCCGTCTACATATATTTTCTTTGTGCAGTCTCTTCACTGTGCAGGTCAATTCTCAGTCTCGGGTCCACACGAACACGTGCAGAACACAGTCTGCGGCTGATAGAAACTTAAATGCAGTCAGACTGATGTGAGGTGGAGGTTCAGGCTCAGCACCTTCTCCTCTACCTCCCCCCTCTCTGTGCGCTCTCATTCCTCCTCTCGCCCGGATCTCTCCCCTCCGCGCTCTCTCCCCTCACACCTCTGTCCGTCCCTCCTTGCTTTCTTTTCGTGCTTAGCTTGTATTGCTCGTGTAAACTAAGTGATATCAGTGTTCGGACAGCAGCAGGGTGCAGTGGGGTCCCTTTTTTCCTGTCAACTTTTTTTGGAGAACTTTTCTCTCGCTGTAGTGCAGTGCGCTGCTTCCTCCTCTCACTCACCGCGAGTCACATCGCCGTTCGTATCATACCTGTACAACTCATCCCGAGTCTAGTTTAATGCAAGAAGGAAGGATGCGCTGTCCGAACCGTTAAATGACCAGATTACCATCAGTTCTCTGGGCACGTCGACAGGATTCCCGTCAACGTAAGTGGGAGCTGCCGGACAAGTCAATGAAGGTGCATCGGTGAAGGTAAGCATCCTACTTCTTTATTCTGCAGCGGACAAGTGGCATTAATTATTAAGAAACACGTCAGAAATGGCTGAGAATCTCGTGAGAATCATAATGCACTTTGGTGAGTGGGAAACATGCGCAACTCCTACACAGATTGATTGATGTAAGCTGTGTACACGCTTGTGCGCCGTTGAGTATAGTCGAACAGCGCATATAGTCTTTCAAAACAGATAAGCAACAATTCCTGCAAGGTTTACGCTTTAAACGTGCGTGTTTACATCCTGCTGCCGCTTCAGGGACAAGAGACATTAAAGAGACAAGACCATAGCAGACAAACGTGAGATGCAAAGTCTGTGAGTGACCTGTGAAGTGGAAGTGTTCGCTCCAAAAGTTGTGCAACCCAAGAGGACACACGTGGGCAGCGTGCACATCTCATTATAAAAAAAAGGCTATTAAATTGTGGACCTGTGCGTAAAAGTGGCAGGTGTTCCCTAATTGTTACCTGTAAATCATGTCCTCAAAGCTGAATGTCACTTGCTGAATGGTGCTTATTCTTTGTGTATTATGGTGCAGAAACATCTATCATGTTTACTTTTTTATAGGTCTCTTATATCAAATGTGGTTAAATTTGATGCGTGGATGCTGTGATAAAAGGGAATTTCACTCTCAGCATCATTCTCCTGGCCTGGGGTGGTCCGCTCAGTTTTGTGATTATTGAGAACTCCTTCCCAAACACAGAGAGCAGAGAAGTGAGACTCATATCTTTGATGTCCCACTGATATGCTGCGGAGCTGTTGCTTTGATAGTAGGTTGCAGACTGACTTTGTGAACTCATACAATGTTGTATTTTTTAAGCTACTTTTTGTGTTCAAGCAAAAACATGGGCCTAAGAGGTCAAGGTCACATAAAAAAAGTCTCAGGATTCTTAGTATGGTCATTTTTACCACCGGTCTCTGAGTTCAGGATGATGTTTTCACATTTTACAAAAAGAAAGTGAGCTGTTGAAGTCCTTTCCTTATGTCCAAAACTGCCTCTGGTTATAATGAGTTAGACCTTTTTATTGATTTAAACATCTCAGACAGCTCTGATGGGTTTCTCATTCAAAGTGTGTGCAGCATAAAATGATATGACATTAAATGTGTGAAAATGAGCAATGTCCTCCATGCCTGTGTAAGCCATGCAGTTAAATAAGCAAAAACAAAGTGTAGTTGGTGAGTGTGGCACTGCTGCAGAGGCAATTTAGATTTGAGTGACTGGAGATGGTGTTGTGAATTATCAAACACTTACCTGTGCTGGTTTAATGATCCTTCTCATCTGTTGCATCATTGCGTCATTACACAGAGAGTAGATTAGAATATGTATCAGTTTATGTCCTACATGTTTGCTTTAGTACGTCATATTTATTTCTGAAAGAAAAGCACCCTTCCTGATCTAAACGACAAGAGTATTCATGGTGGCACAGAGTGTGTGGATCTAAAATACATTGTAATTCTCCTTTAACCAATTGAAATGTAGCAGAGCCACCTTGCTTAAGACCTCGTAAACCTTAATATCTCCCTTCAACATGGGTAGAATCTTCCTTTGTTTGATCGGGGACTGTTTTGATTTCCTGTGCTTGAAGATCCTGGGCTCACATCTAATCTGTAATACTAGCTCCCAACATGGGGCAAGTGACCCTGGTGTAGACTTAAGTCTGAATTCCTCACTGGAGCTCTCAGGAAACTGTTTAGTTCCCACTGCAGCCCTGATATGTGTTTTTTTTTCCACAGCCATCCTAGTACCCCTGCAGTTTTCATTTATTCCTGAAAGAACATTTCCTATTGACATTGATAATGTGATAATCAATATAGTAGTTTTGCACTTATTCTAAACAACGTTCTATCCGCACCCTCTGTATGAATCAAGGCTCTGCACGAGCCCACAGCTAGGGAGTGTCCCTCCATTGATTAGGTATTAGCTTCTTTGCCTCCAACGCCCAGCCACTTGTTCGCAAACGTTGCTCTATGTCTGAGGTATTCAAACGATCACTAAGCATGGGAGCCGATATTTATAGAGGCTTTAACAGCTTCATTATAGTCAGTGGGGACGGTGCCATCAGGGGATGAAGCACTCGTAAAGAAGCCCAGTGGAGTTAGTCGCCATCCACTGAGCATTTGAGCAGTACAGTCAATGGGTCCAATCATTCCTCATCCTCTTTATGGCCGCATCGACATTTATAGCTGTTATGGGGTTAAAATAAAAGCGTTAACGGATGCAAAGGGTAAGGTGGTGCATTTAATCAAGGGTCATTCTTTGTAAAGTCCATAATCCACTTGGTGACAGTTAGTGCCACCACAGGGCTTTGCTTGTGTAAACACATTGTTACTTCAAGGAGGCAATCGGTGAAATGTGCTGTCAGTGAAGGAAAAATAGTGTCCATCAGTCACTTTATTGTTAACGCGTATAATAATTAATAAGCAAACAAAATAGAGAATTTTTGATTCACTTGTCAGTAAACCGTCACGATTTACTGCACTTGTAAAACACTTCAAATCACTTGTGTTCTTGTGTTTTTATGTCTAAATATGTTATTATGTCAGTCTGCTGCCACAGTTTTAAACTCTAACTCTAAACTTTTCTCCGGCTCCTCTGAATCATTAATATTCTCTTGCACCCTTCTCTGTGCCTTCCTCAGCCCTGTTGAGCTTCTGTCTAAGTCTCCCTCCTACTAAAACTACCTGTTTGTGTTCCCACTTTTTTCCTTAATAAGTTCCCCCCAAATTTTCCACCCAAAGCAGCTTTCCTTTTAGACAGCATGAACCCTGTTTTGGAATCACTGACCCCCCTCAGCTCTCTCCTCTCCCTTCCCCGTCTCCCACTTAACCCCATATTTCACAGCTGAACTACGGCTAATTTCCCCCCAGTCCTCCGAACAGCGCTCTCTATACTGCTGGAGCACGCTTAATTACCCACAATTAAAGCCAAACGCTAACGAGAAAATTGCTCTGTTATGAAATGACTTCAAAAGGACTAGAGTAAGTAGAATGGATTGAAGGAAAAGTTGGGTGGTAGCCTCGGGTGGCAGGGAAGAGCTTCTGTGCTGTGTTTTCCCCTGAAGCTGTCTCAGTGGATGGCAGTAAGCAAAGACTCCACTGGCATCACCCAGAGCGGTAGACTGCAGTATTCAACAGCTAAACTCCAGTGTTGGTACTGAGAAACTATTCACTTTAGTCATTTAAGAGTGAATCTTTGTTGTGAAAAGGGGGGGAAAGACTTTGGCTTTTATTTTAGTCTCTTCAGTCACCACAGGTCAAACTGTGCTTTAACTGACAGAAATATACATGTTTCACGACTGCACATGATAACACCTCTGTAGCACTGATGGATTTTCAAATATTGCCTCTACTCTAAATGATAAGAAATCAAGTTGATTCATACAGTGATGCTCAATACAGTGCATTTATTGAGACAACCTGTAATCACTGTACACTCCATGGCATATTGATGTCTTATCTTTTCTGAAATTTCTGCCTCCACTTCAAATCAGATCAGATGGTTATAATACACACTAAGGCTCTATGACGATGTGTTAAAAACAAAAAGCCCAGGTGAAGCTGAGGGAAATGTTGGTGATGATAGTGGACCTGTATTAAAAGTTTTTCCTCTCGGAACATTACATGGAAACTCATCAGGTTTTATTCACACTGGTGACACATACATGTGATCCCCCTGACCAACATTATCACAACAAACCCACATTAAAATGCCTACAAATATCAAAAGGAATCCACAGAAGTTATTGTGACGAATATTTATCTAAAGAAAAACCATTGAACAGTGTTCGTGTTCGGAGAGATAACAAAATAACCACACAAGACATTCACAACAACAACATAATGCTAGTTATGTTTGTTTAATATCAAGGTACTTGCCAAAACTCTGTATATTGCATTGAAACACTTGGGTGAATTTGCATTCATCTCCACTGTATCAGTCTGGCATGAAATTGTGGTCACCTAAAGTCAGTTATCCGGACTAAGAAAATAAATGCCTACAGTATGATGGGGAAAAGTTACAGGCATGTAAAATAAGGATGCATTTAAGAATAATCATTTAAAGCACATGATAATGTTTTAAATGTTGTTTTAAGTAAAATAAAATGTCTCCTGGAACAAGCCCTCCTGAAAATGTTCTCGTAACATAACAGGGAAAACCTGCTGGAACACCTCACAGCAGCCGAGCTGAATTGAGACACCCAGATGTGAGTGTATCCCGGCCACAAACCCCATTCCCTGTTACTGTGGAACAAGCTAAGCCTTCCACAACATCAACCATCCCTCCTCCCTCCCCCACCAACCTCTCAACCCAATCCAATCTACAGCTGGCAAAATGAAACAAATAAACACTAATTCGGATTATTTACGTCCAGTTTACACCACATGACGCAAGGTATGAGAGGGAGGGGAAAAAAGAGCTATATGGTCGGTGGATAATTGTAACAGTGGTAGTAATAAGTGCGGCGGCAACAGTGATAACAATTAGATTTGATTTCATTTGAGAATGCCTCCACAGCTGCTCCCCACTCACCCCCTTAACCCCCTTTCTTCCCCTTTTTCCCTTCCCTCCCCCTCCCCTCACTCCTCTCCCCCTAGATTAAAGTGGGTGTGTTAATTCCGTGGTGTAGCGATCGAACAGCTCTGGCAACAATGGGAAATGGGCTATTGATCAGAACAGCTCAGATTAAGACTAGGCAGTGGAGCTCTTTCTTGCTCTCTTTCCCCTCCTTTTCTCTCCATTTCCCACCTTCTATTGCCTGTCTTCCTGTCTGTCCTGCTTGTGTCACCCCCCCCAGCCCCCCCCCCTTGTCTTCCATCCTCAAAGAAGAAGAAGAAGAAGAAAGAGTGTTTGCATGTATAAAAGACTGTGAGGATTTCCTCCCCATCCCTCCTCCCTTTCTCACTGTTTCTAATTTCTGCACCCCGTCTCAAAAACATAATACTCTTGATGCACAGAACCCAACAAGTGTATAGTAGTCTCAAGCGGAAATACTGTATAATGTGCTTTTTAACAGTTCACTGTGCCGCAGCTTGACATCCATTCACATGAGATTTTACATCAGCCGGTCACACTGAGGCCCCATGCTGCGCCACAATTAAAATCCTCCCTATCAAAACAGCTCACATACCAAAATTAGCTGTCACGATCGTGCCGCGGGACGGAACACATTGAGTTTGCATTGAACAGACATAAAACATACCAAATGTGAGGAGACAGCAAATCCATACAGTGAAAAGTGAGCTAAGAATCCCCTGCTCTACTTATATTAATTAACTCAGTCAATGGGGATGTGATAGGTCAGTTATTCATCCTCTTCCAGCGCCTCCCCACTCTGTCACATATACCTCCCAGGTGTCAGAGGCTCAGGCGCCCCAGCTGCTGAGCAAAGAGAGGGGAAAAAAATAAAAACAAAACACGGGAGCATGTTTGAATGAGCTGGGCTGAGAACAGTGGTTAGAGGTTACTGGCATGTTTCACTGTGTCTTTTACCCATTTTATTATTATTTTTTTTGAGTTGACATGTACAAAATGCAAGACACCACACATGCTCATACAAATCATCACATGCACTAGCACACACACGCACACACACCAATGGACACATCAATATTGCCATGACCCTCAGGGGACTTGGAGTATTGGCAAAGCTTTCATCTGCTGAGTGTGTAAGTGTCTGATATTCCCTGCTTCCGACACACACACACACATATGGACACACTCGCACAAAGCTGACATACGTTTACAAAATACGTACAGAAATATACACACGCTGATATTTTTGTTTAATGTGAACACAAAAACCTCAGAGCGTGGAGCTGGAGAAGGTTGACGCTTCTGTCAGCTGCAGGGGTTAACAAGCAGTGATGGAAGGCTGGGATCAACAGTCCACACTAGAGGGCGATAAAGAGGCACATGCTTGGTATCTGAATGTGTGCAGATGTGTGTATGGCTGTGGCACTGACCATGGCCATGCTGTGCTTATAATACTTTCATTTTGTCCTATTATTGTGGGCAGCTTAACTCGTCGCTGCAATTTAAAATGTGTCTATTGATTAATTGATAGATATTTGTACCGCTTAATTGATTGGACATTTAGTCTCTGCCCACTTCTTTGCCCTCAAATTGAATGTTTTGTGCATTCAGAGATCTTATCAGACATTTATGCTCAAAGAATAGTTTTAGCCACAAACACCTCTCATTTTGCCTTATTCCAACCATGTCTGCTCACAGGGTCATTCTGGTCGTTGCTCTTGATTTTGGCGCTCTCTGTCAACATCTCCTGGACAGCAGATGCCCTTTAGAGAGCACAGCAGCATCCTTTTCTTCCATCCAGCTTCACCCCCCCCCCCCCCCCCTTCGATCTCTGCCCTCCTCTCTCCCCATCTCTCCTCTGATTCCCTTGTCATAGACTCAGGCGCTTTGCACTCAGCTGTGCTCCATAGGTTTACCTAATTGATTATTAAGTTGCTGATTGGGGATCAATTAAATAATTAAAGTTTGTTAAGGGCAGAGTCAATTTACTGGCACAGGAGCTGGGGTATGGTCTGCTCTGCTTTGTGTGTGTGTGGAAGTGTGTGATTTCATTCATGCAAGACGGCTGATGGAAATCATTGGGCTGAGTTGAAAATGTGTGCAGTGAATATCTTCTTGTTTCAGTCAGAATGACAGATGGGATTTGACCTTTAGTGAGTGATGTTTTAGATTTCCTTCATGTGTAAAATTTCATTCTACATATAAGAAATCATAGTGTTTCCTCTTTTTGGGCTTGCGTCCAGCTTTAGATTCTAGTGTCATATACAAACACTCTCAGGCACATAAATCCCATGTTGCCACCTGAACTGGAAACTCCTTGAAGTGTCCACTTTCATTCCTTGTTTGGGGACATTAGTGAGTGATTCAAGGTGAGCAACTTTTGGGGTCAGGTCAGCATGTTTAATGACTCCTCAGTGCAGACAGCGATAGAGAAGGATCCTCTTGTGGCAGCAAAAAGAGCCCTGAAAGAAAGAAACAAACGCACATAGTCACAAACACACAATTACAGTACACACACACTCACACACACAAGCCCCATATATGAGACACAGGAGCGGAAACGGGTCGAATCCTACTTCAAATTCTCTTTCCTCTCGGCTTGTCGACCGGGGAAAACAAACCGACCCGAGGCACAGCGAATGGGGATTTACTAATTAACTACTTACACACACACACACACACAAGGAGGGAGAGAGAGAGAGAGAGAGAGCGAAAGACAGACAGAGAGAGAGAGAGATGCACACCTCCTCTCCTCCCTCCGCCTCCTCTCCCCCCTCCCTCCGCTCGCCTCCTCGGGTTCAGGTTGGTAGTATTGCTGCCTCTCCGGTCGCTGGCTCGATGCGCCGAGTGAATGCGTGTGGATAGACTGTTCGCACTCCGGCCGGTGAGAACAGCACTTCTGTAAAATCAAACGGGAGGTATGTTGTCTTCTCTGCACATTTTATTTATTAGATATAATAAGCGTGCACTTTAGATCGACACATTTTATTGTGTTTTTGTGGAAGCAAAAAAAAGTTGTGTGTCAAACTAACTCGTGATACTGGCAGTGTGTTTTTGTAAAGACTCACTAAAGTCAGAACTGTTGTTTTGTCTATTTTAGGAGTGTAGTGTTAACCTTACAAGTAAAAGTTGGACCGTGCGTAATTTCGGGCTTTGTGTTTTTGGAAACGTTTGGCTTCTCTCTGTAAACACCGTGAAACTTTGAACGCTCCTCGCATGTAGAGACACAGACAACTGAGAATGTGAAGAAATAGATGGTTTCGCGTGTGCATGTGCGTGGAGGTGTGAAAGTGTCGGCTGTACCGGGAGCACTTGGATGCGTTCAGCTGTCCGCTTTGGCCCGGATTAGCCTTTCAATGTCTCTATTTGTTAAGGCGTTCAGCTCTCACCTCCACACAGCCGTATCAATCAGTCAATTAAACAGCCACTCACACGCGGCGAGCTGTACGAGACCTCAGCCGGTGCATCTCTCTGTCACACACATACACATACACACACACACACTGCTCCATTTGCATGTAAGTTTATGTTAGTGGGCCCTTCTTCAAATATGTTTGGAATTCTGTGTGTGTCTGTGCGTGATGTTTGATGTTTACATTTAGTAGTGTCATGCTGCCTGCACGGCTTTGACATGTGACTGTGGTGCTAATATTTGACCTTAATTAAATTAATTAATTAATTGAATTATGTTTTAATTTTTCGGTTTAAAGTTGAAGTTTTTTTTTACTTTGCTTGGCGTTTTTGAAGAATATCTCAGCTATGTAAACATTGTATTTTTTTCCACTGCATGCACAAAAACACACCCCACGCTCACGTCTCTCCCACTACCCCTCCAAAAAAATATCAAGTCGCTATTGGTTGGCTGATATGTAACCATCCATCAATGTGTTCACCAAAGGAAAATACTTAAGTTTACTCTAGCAGGAGTGGAGCCGGTGATTTCGTGTGTGTGTGTTTTTAAACTCGCATGGGAGTTTGTTTTAGGAGTGGGCGCATCGATAGTGCGGAGTTACACTTGAAAAAAAAATATTTGGAATAATCTTTATTTGATTTCGCTGGTCTCTCCCTCATGTGTGTGTGTGTTTTTTTTCTTTTTAGGTGTTTGCTCCCTTACAACTTTGATGCATATTTATGTGCGCCGTGGGTGTACTCCATCAATTATTTGTGCCAGTATATTTCCAGATAAACAGTGTTTGTAAATCAATACATGCATGTAACTATTGCAGATTAAGAGATCGATCAATGGATCCACCCTAACCCCAACCAATGTTGTTTTTCTGGCGTTAGTTATTCGCATCTAACTTTACTCAACACCACTCTGACCTAGGAAAAAAAAGGTTTGTGCGTGTGAATGACAAATAAATGGATTTAATACATATCTTAATTAACTCTTAATTAACCTTAATAATAATATTGTTATTAATAATAATAACAATAGTAATAATAATGTTTGTTTTGTAATAGTGTGCGTTGGCGCCATTGTCACACTGTCTTTCAGCATCGTGGCCTTCAGTTTGTCCTTTCTGTGTTTTCTGTGTGTGTGTGTGTGTGTAAAGTTTCAGGCCAACGTGTTGAGCTTCTCCTCGCCGGTGTCGTGTGTGAGCTCAGGCCGATTAATTGGATTATATCTCGGGATTTTTTTGTGTGCGCCGTTTCTCGCCCGCCGCCTCATCCGTCTTTCCGCTGTCAATACTTGGCGGAAATATTTCCGACATTAAATGGCATTTGGGGAAATTTCTCTCCACGTCACTCACCCTCCCCTCCTTGATCCTTCACCTCTGCACGGCTGGCTTTGAACTCGTTAACCCGTTCAATTTGTTACAATATTATGCTGCTGTTGATTTACACAGAAGATAGAAATTACCTGTTGATTAAGCTGGATGAAATTTTTCCAAAGTACCAATACCCACAAAATAATAATAATAATAATAATAATAATAATAATAATAATAATAATAATAATAATGACTTAAACAAGATAAAGCAAGGATGTTTTCGTTTTCGACAAATTACTAAATTGATAACAAATTAATAATAATAATTATCATTATTATTATTATTATTATTATTATATCGAACGAATAGCGTCCACTCAAGTCTTTATTTTTCGATGCAATTTAATTTGACCTTGAAACTCCACTTTCCTGTACTGTCCCTCAATCGTTTAAAAGCCTCATTTTAATTTTAATTGATTGACAATAATTATATTACAAAACAACAACAAAACGAATTCATGTATTACCTCTTTACCTTCCTTCTTTCCGTTAACCTGTAATTCGCTCCGCCGTCACTGTCACCAATAGATGAATATATAGGCTAAAAAATGTTCTTCTGTTGGTATTAGAGGTTTTCATGATCATTTTTAAATTATCTTTTATGTAATTGATTTTTTGTTTCTTAGTTCGTGTGTCAAATAAAAGCCAGGCAAACTTTCTGTTTCGAGTTAGTCTGTCAATTGTTTGATGATGAATAAAGATTCTGGACGCAGCCTTCCTTTCCTTATCTTTTATTTTCTTTTGTTTTTCCTGCCTTCTTACTTTCTTCTTTCTTGAAATAGACTATTGGTTTTCTTTTATTCATCACGGTAGTGGACCTATGGGGGCCCTCACCTCGCCTCATCTCCATCTTATTCGGAAAAGAAACTTCTGACAGGTGCGAGGGGCGGGTTTGATTTTTTAAAAATGCTCTCATCCTTAATGTGTTGTCATCTGGAAAGCAATTTCGTATGATCAAAGTGCGGCTAGTTAGTGTGGTCAATATCCTTTCCAGCAAGCTTCTCATATATCGATAACAAGACAGCAAAGCCTCTCTCCGAGCTGCGTTCACGTCCTCCGCATATATCCGCTCTGTGAGCCGAAAACCCCGCATTCAAGCTGTGCGTAAAAAAAGAGCAGAAACTTCATGCATTTCAGAATGTTTGAATGTCAATACAGAAAATGTCCAAATTATCTGTCTGGATATTCCAGAGATATTGTTGTGATATAAGGACAGAACGTCGTTCACAAATGAGTGCCAAAGACGCATGAAGTCATAGTATGGGTATTACAGTGAGCTCATGCTGGCATCTCTTCCTCCCTGTCTCTCTTACTGTGTGACAGTAGGAGTAAATAATGTGATTGATCTGTGGTCTATAAGGCAATAGTGGTCCTGCGGGAAAACTATCAGAACAGGAGGTCCGGGCTCCTGTTTCCTCTTGGATTTGCTGTAAATTCAGATTTAAATTATACAGGAAAAAAATACGGTACCACAATAAACGTTATTGTCTGTTTTTTTTCCAGTGCCGCCTTTGTGCAGTGCGACAGCAGCACTCTTCCCCCTTCGCCTCCTCCCTCCTGGGTTGGAACAAGCGCAGCGACGAAGAAACTCCACATTCAGTCTAAGACACGGTGTTCGGGCTTCGGCCTCAGGTGCATCGCTGAGGCGGGGCGACGCGGAGGTCCAGGTGGGTGAATTTCTGTCCTCATGTCACTCCCTTAAAATCTCAGTGACTTTTCTTCAGTTGCGTTTTATCGTTACACATTCTTAATAATAATATTAACACGTTATCATATCACTGTAATCTGAGGTCACTTGAGGTCAATATGTGTTTCAATGGGCATAGTCCTGCTGTTTATTTAAAATTAAACTGTGGAGGTACACTTGAAACAGTCATTTGAAACATTTTTCTTAATGCAACAGTTTAATTTTAAAGATATGTTTCTGCGCAAATGAAATCTTTATGACTGTCTCGCAATGAGTACATTAGGATTCAAGAGGAAGCAACTCATGGCCATGATAAAAATATTATGAGGGAAGATATTTTGATTGTGCCATAATGTGTTGCTTCAGAGGTGATGTTTTATTCTTTATTTTAAGTACATTATTTCTTGCTTTTTATAAATGTGTCAGCACAGATCCATCTGTAAATAATCAAAAGGTGTCCATTGCACCGTGCAGTATAGCCAGTGGCCATTACCGACCACATGCAAGATCCTCCTCCAGCCAGCCAATGTCTGATTGCTTCCTCCGGCTCCTCTGCGCCCTCCTAATTCTTCCTGTCTGATATTAGCCCCTTGGCGCACCTTAAAATTTGTGTTTCATTATTCATTATTCAACACTCATTACTGTTAGCTACTAGACACACTTCTACCTGTTACACTGCAAGCCTGTAGGGCAGTTGAAGGACTCCTCTGTATCTTTTCCAACATCACTATGCCCTTCTCCTACCTCCACTCCCTGTGACTCACCCTCTCCTTCCTCTGGCCCTCATGCCGCTGTCGTCTCTCTCTGCCACACCTGGTAACTACAAACTTGTACACAATAATAACAGCCAGATGTCTCCATCTATCTCTCTATCTAGCCTGTCGGCAGTTAGTGGAGTGGCTGAGAGACTTGCAAGCGTGAAAGGTCAGTTAATCAATGGTGCACAATTTGACAAATCCCAGCGACTCTTATCATCCTCACGGGCGTTTAGGGCCAAGAGGAGGACCACCGAGATAAATGCTTAATCCTGACTGCTCCGTGAGAGAGAGAGAGAAAGGACAAGCGCAGTGAACTAGATAGGCATGCAGAGAGGTGGGGAGTTTTGGAAGAGTTGGTGAGGAGGGTAAAGTGGAAAGAAAGAAGGAGATGTGGAAATGACTCAAAACAAAACTCGAAGGTGAAGAAATATGGCTACATTTAGAAAGGACAGATTCCACTTATGTCTGTCGCAATCAAAAGAAAGGGGCGACTGTAGCTCACAGATCATCCACTTTGCCTCAGGCTGGACAAGCTGTGCACATGCCTTCTGGTCTGACATAGAAATCCTGGTTGACTCTCAGTTATGGCTGTGTGCTGTGTGTAAAGTTGAGAAAAACCTGAGGAAAACAAAGGTGTATGAGTGGTTGAATTCTCTTGTGGCATGTTAGCCCGCCTGCAGCAGTGTGCAACCAAGAGGAAAATGAGCTTTTGTCCACAAGGCTGGCCTCTTTTTTTCCCTCAGTTTTTTGAACTGCAGGGGTTTGGAAGGTGCCACTGCTTCTTTGCCCTTATAGCCTTAACAAAGATCACCTCATCCTGACATGGCATCAGTTGTTTTTTTAACTAAACTGTAAGCACTTCTTTTGATTCTTGTTATGGTTTAGGTAACAACCAAAATGGCATCCTTGTCACCAAAACTGCGCTCTTGAATGTATTACATGTGCACCTCCATCCCTCTGCATCTGCACAGCGAGCTGCTCCTCGAGCAATCACTCAGTCAGATGCTCATGTCCTTTACCTCCATCTCAATACAAGTTCAGTGTAATTCAATTGAGATTAGTTGAACTGGAATGACAGCAGACCCTAGTATTGCCAAACCACTTAGGAGGCAATGACAGGACCACATCGACGTGCACTAACACGTACACAACACTCCATGACTGGCCAACCTTGTAGTGAGACTAAGACACACACACTGGTAAAGTTGAGAACAGAGAGACAGAGCGTGTGATGCCCAAGTCAAAAAAGATTTTTTTTTTTGGGTGGGGGGTGGGGGGGTGATGAAGTTAAAGAATTATAGAGAAAAGATGAGGGGACCCGGATGACGAGCAGAGCTGAGCCATGACAGAGTGCGTTCAAAAAAAGATGAAAGAATGATTGACTCTCAGTGATACTGATAGAGGGAGAGGAAAAAGAAGGAGGGACACGGAAAAGAGCAAGAGAAGGTGACAAAATGAGAAAAGTGAGAGATGCCTGGAGAGAAGGAAAAGAGAAGGATTGAGGAACAAAAAAAAATTGAGGCAGGAAGAAGGAGTGGACCAGAGATAAAGAGAGTGGTGGGGTGGGGGGGATAAAATGTATAAGAGTGATGTACGAGAAGAGGGGAGAGGAAGAGATTTACTAGAAGAGAGATTAAGTCAAGTTGTCCCCGGTCAGTCATTAATCCGATTTAAGAGCAATTAAGGTGAGACTGATTCTTTCCTTGAGAGAAAGAAATAGATGGAGAGGATGAAGAGAAGGGGGGAGAAAAGAGACAAGAGACAAGAAAAGAGTTGAAAGAGAAAAGTGGGAAAATAAAACAGGTGTCTGGACTCTGAATGCCAGTTAGTGGACAGATTAGTGCAATGTATTTTGAAATACTGGCAGGACACACAGGTCGGGGTGAGAGGGGCAGATGTTTTTAAATGGTGGGACAAATTTTGTTTTTTCCAAGACATTTGAGATGTTCCTCTTAGACCTGACCCTGCATTTGGCATGATATAGCTCCCAGCTACCCGTGAGAGTGGACAGAAGTGGTAAAGTAAAGTTTAAAGTCATCAGCATGAGACAGTGAAGGACAGAGAGGAGAGAGAAAGGCTGTTAGATGTGCAGAAAATGAGGGACAAAGTGGACGAATCTCCTTTGAATGAAAATGAAAAGCACAGAAGCAATGAAGAGTTTCCCTCCTCCTCCTCCTCCTCCTCCTCTTACTCTACCTCCTCCAACAAACCCCTCCAATACCCACTTGGTGTGCTCCGTTGTTCCAGATGTGTATCAGAGGTCTCAGGGTCGACAGAGGGGTCCCTCCACCGCTGTAGCATTTCTATGTCTACTGGGAGATGGTGGTCCTGATAGCTCGGCCGTCTGACACGTACACAACAGTACATAAATCAAACGCACACATACACACACTCACTCCATTTATCTCCCACTCAAGCAGTGCGGTGATAGCAGCCAACTCTGCATAGAGTCAGAGGGAGAGGTTGTGGTCTGTCTTGTTAAGTGGGAAAGTAATGGGTAGCTGTAAAAAGGTTTACTTCTGTTGCTGCCATCTCTATTGTTCGGGCTTTCCCTGTGTTTGTGCCTCTTTTGTTTGATGTGCTTGAATAGTATACAGCGCACTCAACTACATACATAATTGCTGTTCCACATAACTGCAGGACAACAGTATGTTATTATGAAGCCTGTTAAAGCAAAGAATTGAGCAAATTGAAAGCTGAGGTCAGAGATTGTGTTGTGCAACTTTCTAGCGATCTTAATGGAAATGGTTTTACGTGTTTCCATTGACTCTCATCAGTGCTGAATGCGTACACAGATCACCATTATAAGAAGAAAAAAAATCACCTTGTGCATACCTTTTTATTATATTTCATGTTTTGTCACAGCTTTCTATTTTTCTGGGGCACATCTATTGCAGTTTCTGTGTACCAATCTATGGCCCATCACTAGTCCCAGATTGAGAGGCCATTTGGCTGCTGTTGACAGGAGGGAGCAGCTATTGACAGGGCCCTGCCGGGGGAGGCGTGTCTCAGGCCCCACGTCCAAAGCGTTTGTGGCGTTTAATACACTGTAGCAGTGGTCCTCACAGCTCTCACCCTGCATGCTACTGCCATAGGGATCAATATGCACTGGGTTAGAGAGAAATGGACCATCTGATGCACACTCAGAGAGGGGGATGAAGGGAAAGAGAGTGAAAGAGACAGAACCAGCAGGAGGGGTGGGGTAGTGAGGGATTTAAGGAAAAAAGAGAGGAAGAGACTTGAAAAAAGGGGGAGATGGTGAGACCAAAAGAAGAGAGGAAATGATTAGAGGCACGATTTAAAAGACATGGAGGCAGAGCGCTGCCCAGCACCAAGATAGATAGTGAGGGAGAGAAAGTGGTCTGCGGTTGAAAGAGACATTCAGCTGGGAGAGAAAACAGATTGGAGAGAACGGGATAGACACTGAAAAAGAGGAAGACTCTAGACACCAGGGAGGATACACACAGGAAAGGAAAAAAGACATAAGGGAAGAGACGAGTGGGAGATAGGAAGGGAGGGGGGGTTAGAAGAAAAGAGGGGGAACAGAGAGAGAGAGAGAAAGGAGGGTGCAGAGAAGGATGAGGTGGAAAGGAGGGGAGGGGGTAAAATTTCCATCAGGTTTTCAATTGGGGCGGATCAATAGTGTATTAGAGCTCACCTTGACCCCGTCTCTCCCCCCCTCTCCCCGGCCCAGCACACAGGCCAAGCTACTCTCCCTCACAGCAGGGGACGGAGAGGGGGAGAGATTGCATTACGGGCTCCCTTTCTTGGACCAAAGTGGCAGAAAATGGCACAATAAAAGCAAGAGCGGACAGAAAGAAAGAGGAAAACTAAGGCGCGGCAGGCAGAAACAGAGAAAGTGTGAGATGAGGAGTGTAAGAGGAAGCGGAGTGAGATATAGGAGAAACCAGCAGGTGTAGTCATAGTTGTTTTGACGGAGGAAACTTGTTGGGCGCAGCTGTGTGTGCATGACTCGCATGTGTTTGTATCACTATAACGCTCAGATAGGGCAGATTGCACAGCAAATATGTCATCCACATAAAACACATGCAGGCACAGGCACACACACACACGCTCACATGGAGAAGTGGATAATGTGCATGCTTCTGACAGGCAGAGTGACTGTGCAGCTGTGGTCGTACTTAGTGCAGGGCATGGTAAAGAAGCAAAACAACTTTAATTATGTAATAAATAAGTGGACACCAAGCCAGAATATATTCACACTATATTATTACTTTATGGTGGATTTGTTAGTTGTGGGACAACTAAGGAGCTAAAACACACCCAGAGCTGCAGGGGTTGACTGATTTTTAGGGTTTGACACAAACATTTATTTGCTTATATTAATCAGATTTTATAATTAAACCACAAATATATCAAAATACTAACATGAGCATGCTATCTGTGTACAGAGGGGCGTTTATGTCCTTCCTGACTGGAGGACAGAAGGACTTGAGACTGTTTTAGAAGGACAGAGGCAGGGGCCACATGGAGGGCGATGATTGGGGGGGGGGGTTGAATAAAAAAAATTGATCCGGGAGTTTAGCATTTAGACACAGTTTACAAAGCTATATAGAGGAGCAGAGGGGACCATGCGGGGGAGGACACTTAACTTTACAATAGGTCAGCTTTGCTCCTAACACTGTTACCAACTGTAACCCAGGCGTCCTGCTTTGTGTGTGCCGCTCTTGCATATCCCGAGAAAATATAAACGCAAAATCCTCAGACTCTCTCAACGATCCATTTTTGGGTGAGCATGTGATTTAGCTGTTTAGACAGCAGCTTGTTTGTAAAAGCGCAGACCTACTAGCAGCACCATCCTCATTTCTTCCCCACATTTCCTAATGCTGTTCCTATTGTCACCCATCCACACTCCACTGCACATGCACACGCCAAGACGCCCGACAACAACACACAAATGCGCACGCAGCCCATGTCAGACGCACACACACACACACACACAGCAACACACAAACTCTGTCCCACTCACTGAGGGGGAGAAAAGGAAAGAAAAAAGGAGAGAAAAAAGAAATCGATCGCCGGGGATAGCGGTGCGCGTCGGAGGATCGTATCTTGTCAAAATAATATATTACCCTCATCCCCGCCTGATCGATGCGGTGGATTAGGGACGGAGGGCTCTCTCTCTCTCTCTCTCTCCCCTCCTCTCTCTACCCTCTCTTCCTCCTCGGTGCTTGGTGCAGTTTAATATTTACCTCCGTGAAAGAGCGGCCGCGACGGCTCTCAGCCCTAATTGATTCCGACACATGGGGCTCTGTGCTCAGGCTGCGGATGAGAGAGGGAGGGCCGGCTGGAATGCAGGGGTAGAGAGGGGAAGAGAAAAGAAAAGAATGAATGTGGAGAAAAAGAAAGGGACGAGGGTGAGAGATGGAACAGTGGGGTTAAGACAGCAGTGTAAACAGCAAAATGGAAGGAAACTGTGGAAAAAAGAGGCCAGGTTAGGAAGTAGAAAGAAGAGAGAACAGGCCAAAAGTGACAAGTATTCATTTAATGGGAAAGGGTTACAAAGGTGGAGGAGAGATGGTGACAGATGGACTTAAAAACCTGGCAGGAAAACCAGGGAGGTCAGAGGAAATATAGTTAGAAAGGTTTAAGATGGAGGTAGAAGGATGGGGATGTATGTGGCACAAATAGGAGGCAGAGGGATGAATGGAATGGATAGCAGAGGGGAAATGAATCAGGAAGAATGAGGGAAACGCAGAGAGTAGGTGGAAATGGGACAGCACGCGGAAACAGCTCCAGGAGAGCAGGAAGAGAAACGGGAGGGATGAGGGCAGAGGAGAGCAAATGAGAGGGGATTAAGAGAACGACATGAAGATGGATAGAAATGGAGGAGTGAAACATGACGGCTGGAATGTAGAGCACCAATAAAAGCATGAGAACGGGGAGGAAAGAAATAGAGGGGGATGATGGAAAAAAGAGCCTGGCGCAGAGGTGACAGAATGATATCAGGTGGGATAGACAGAAAACAGGAGTGATAGCGGTGCGAGAGGCGGGAGGGTAGAGAGGGACCATATTTTCCGTTGAAGGAACTGGCCTGTCATGCTGTTCCGCCAGCGCAGAGCGGCTCTATAAAATACAGGGAGCAGGCAGGTCGTGTCGGGTGACTTATGTGTATATCTAGGCTTTGTCAATATTTCTTTCTGTCTTCCTTCCTCTGTGCTTCCTCCTATTGCTCCCTCACTTTCCCCACTCCAGTTGTGCTTCTTCCATCTTCCCCGTGTGCATCTGTCCCACTTAAGTGTTCTCGTCTTCCCCAGCATTGTTCGTTCTCTGTTCCGGTTTTCTCTATCAAGTGGGTGCATGAGAATGAGCCTCAAAAGTCACTTGCACTTGGCTTACAGGCCTGTGGCACAATGGCTCGGGGGCTTGGCAGGCTTATATTCCCCAATGATTCTCCATTATAACACAATAGAGGCAGGATGATGAGCCTTGCAGTTAAATTGACATCGACAGAGCGCCAACACAAACATTCTCATTGATGTTCACATCATAAAGTCTGTCTCCAGATTTAAAAACGGGGAGGCAGCCACTCTTGGTTCATGTCTATCACACCTCCATACTCCCTGTTTTACAGCTTCTAAATGAATGCATGTGTTTGTGTACATCTCTAAGTGTGCTCTTCTAGTCTGCCTCAGCCCTGTTGCAAAAGCACCGGGTGGTAGTCTGATTTATTCATGTGGTCCCAGGGAGGATTGCACCTCCTCTTCCTCATTTGGCATGGTTTAGTATCCTGAACACAGGCCTGCGGAGACCTGAATCCATGGGGGGGCTAGACTTCCTGCAGATATGCTGCTCCGGTCTACAACTGGTGGACACCCACAAATTACCTTGCTCTACATTTCATGTATATTTATTAAGAAAACACATCAGAACTTTTGTAGAAGCTTTGCTGTCTTGCCAAACATGTGAGGTCCGAGCCCTGTGGCCTTTATTTTTTCTGCCTGTTTAACCATAGCCTAACTTAGAGAAAAGACTGTTTTGGTGTACAGACACATAGTTTGACTTCTGCACAGATTGTGATATGGATCTATTTTGAAGAGCCATCATAGGTCTTTAATAACCATGTGTCACCTTAGAAACACAGAGGGGAAAAAAGTGATACAGGACAGAGAAGTTGCACTCGAATGAAACAGAACGTATTTATTTTTACAGAATAAGCTGAAAATCACCAATTTCTCTCCATGACTTCCTCTGTCTTTCATACTATTGTTTTTTTTCCTTGCCACCCTCTCTCACTCTCTCTCTCTCTGTGTCGCTGTGTCTGTTCTTTATTTACACCTCTCCCTTGCTCTCTGCAGTGGCTCAGGGAGCGGTAACAGAAGTGTCACTTGTCATTATTGGTCTAATTCAGTAATCCGTCATCGTGCACTCACTGTATGCAGCGCATTATACGCCGGCACAGCAGGTGTACTACGCACCGAGGTGGAGATTCGATTTGACACACACATACACACACACACAGGGCGGACGGGGGCCGGGGTAGACAGGCACTGAATGTGTGTAACATTTGTTTGTGTGTGTGTGTCTAAGAGAGTGGAAAAAGGGAAACACAGATAGAAAGATGGAGAAATTGAATTTTTGTGTGTGGGAGCATGCTAGTTTGTGTGTGTATGTGGATATAGTATTATAGTTTGTAGACTTAGTGTTGTAGTTTCAATAGGAACACAGTCGTCCAAGACATCTGTCTGTATTGGGAAGAGCAGTCAGACAGCAAAAACAGTAAAGATGGAACGGAGACTAGAAATCCTGGTATAAAGGCACAAAGGAAAGAGAGTGCAGTCATTTTAAGGAAAGTGAAGGAGACCCTGTATATTACGGGGGCTGTGAATCCACTCATTCACAATCTGTGCTCATCAGATGTGGTGTTTCTTTGGTGTAGTTCGTGTTTGAAGTATTTCTCATGACTTCAAAGTTTATGTGTTCATCCATGTGCTGAATACATTTTATGGACTGAATGCCCATGAAACCTAGTCAACAACCAACAGGGCAAAATAAAGCTGCCTGCAGTCCAAAGTAACGCAATTTGCTGTAAAAACCAAAACATGATTCTCACTTGTGGTTCAAGATTTTTCATCTCCTGACTATCTAAATATTATTAGTACTACTCTATTGTTTGTTTTTATTCCAAGTACTGATGTGCCGCATTTAGATTTTTACTGATACCTGACATGTCAACATGTTTTGGGTGAATATGATATATGCACATATTTTTCATATTTTTACACCTAATTACAAGAAACAGTCTCTCCTGTAGTGGAATTAACATATTAAGAAGCTGAAGAAATGCCTTTTGGCTTCTGTTCACGTGACCATCCCTGCTCAATCAAAGTGCTCAAAGTCTCTTCACACGAGCAGTGATGTGTCCCTGCCAACATTAGTCATAATCAGCATTTAAGTTGATTACATTTTAAATCTTTTATCGGCTTATTATTATATTATTATGTGCTGATATTTGCGCATATTTGATTAAAATGTTACCAACTAATGATTGTAATGAAAAAACAAAGAAAGTCAATACAGCCAACAAAATGTTTGTTGTGCTCATTTCCACTTATTAAACTGCTTCCCTCCATGGTTTCTGCATATCCAGGAAGAGCAATGACTTCATGTTTACATGGTCAGCATCTTCAACCCCAAGCTGGCAGACATTTAATTATCAGGTCATGGACACACTGTGCCACATCAGTAATAATTAATAAATATATAAATGAAAGGAAAGATTAATTGTTTCACTGGTCAGCTGTCCCTCATGTAAAGTCTACAATAGAAACACAGGTCTGTGTTATGAGCCGTCATGTATCCTGCAGTAGTAGAATACATCATGACACCCCCATCAAAGTTTCTCTTCAAACTCAATGGATTCTTCTACAATACAGATGAAATTTATGGCTAAGATGGCACATGGTTGCAGACCGACAGAGGCATAAAGTAGTGTGTCCACCCTGGTGTCGTGTTTTTACCAGTATAGGTAACACGATTCTTATTTTAATTGTGTAGGTTTGGTTGAACAAGAGGCTAACTCTGACCATAGATTCAATTCACCAGTTTAGCAACCCTATCTAGGGGTGGGAGCCTGGCAAGCTTTCGGTCAAGGTAACAATGCCGAAGCACTGTGTGTATAGGGAGTGTGGAAAATCAACCCAAACCCAGAACGCAGCTGGACAGATGTCAGGTATGGATTAAGCAGTGTGGGAGGCCTCATCAAAGATCAGTAAGAACACCTGCTTTTGTTCCAAAGTAAGTTGTGTTGTTAGCGATTTAGCCACTATGGCTAGCTAACCAGTTTGGCTTAGTACTGCTGCAAACTCTCGTTTATTATGCATAAATTTAATATTCAATCAATGGTGACATGGAGGCTCATCCTAACACTCTCAGATCTATTAAAGCATTTTTAATAGATAGATAAACGCGGGATACTGGCTCATTCAGTAGTTTCTATAGCTATCAGCTGTTGTTATTGATGCATCATTTGCATGATGCTTGCAGTAGGACCAGTGTGCTTTTGCATCAGTTTTGATGATATTGTCTGATTGTTGACAAATAATGTCCTGGATGTACCCTTTAAAAGCATACTGCAGTATGTGATATCTGTCGCTAGCACTGTTGACATGACATACTGGCCTATGCTGAGTTTGCGAAAGCTTGCCAGGGGTAGCAACAGTAACTAAGGAGGCTTTTTGTTGAGAGAATCAGAATCATGCTACCTGTTGGGTTGACCTAACTACAGTTACCTTATGATGAGGGCAATATGCAGTAATTATAACGTCTGCCTTTGTGTCGCCTGCTGCATTCTGGGTAGGAGAGTTTTTTTGTTGCGTGTGTGTCTGTGAACCAGTGTGAGAGTGATGGGGCTTTAAGGTTTGTGATGGTGGAGCTTCCCCTTCTCTCTTTATCAATGGCAATTTGTATGAGAGCGCACACCTCTGTGGTCCCAGTGGACACGGCGGATTTCATCAAGTTCTTAACCCCACAAGGCTACAAATCCGGTTACCACTGTAAGTCTTTTAAACTGTTTAAACTATCACAGTGCTCCATGCTGAGTCCCAGGCCGTGTACAAGTCACGCCCAGATCACACTGAACCATATGAGTCTAACTGCATTTACTTTACTTTTTTCCTCTTATTGTATTGTTGCTTCATATAACACCTGCCATTTCCACCATCTTATCAAAGCCCAGCTCTCCGAGGGGGATCAGTAGTATTGTTTTTGTGAAAAGTTTTCATGGTTGCTTTTATTGATTCATTTTCATCATTCCTTTTTTCATTAAGAACAAGTTAGTAAAATATGAAACACTTTTATGTGATTTGACTGCAACACAACTTTTGGGATTTTTAGCAGCTTGTTTGCTGTAGACTCAGTTTGTGTTTTGTGGTGGGACTCCCTTACTGACGTCACTGTTGTTGTTATATTCAAAGCAATAATTAAAAATTGGCCCAGATCTGCATAGATGTTAATGGTATTACATTCTAATCTCAACAAATTAGCACAAGCCTAAATATATATGAGGAGGAAACTGTCCAAAAACACCAAGGAATCTATTCTTAAAAACACAATATTCACCGTTGGGTGATGATGGGGATTCCTCTTTTAGTGTACAAAATTGTGTGACCTCTCTCAAACATCGCGATAACTCAGCTGGTAATCTTTGTCCTGATAAACTTTTCAGTTTTAACAGTAAAAGACAGATTGAAGATAGAAATAAGCTGCCCGAATCAACTTTTTTGTTCAATTTACACACGATACAGACGTCACCCAAGCCTGAGAGCGAAGAATGCGTAAAAGTTCATTTGGATCGAATTTGCAGAAAAGGGACATTAATAAGATCGATAGATTCATCTGACCGACGGATTAGCTCACTGCTTGATCATTTAGCCTAGAGAAGGGGGCCTTTGATTTTATCCATTGTGGCTGCTTGTCGGATGATGATCACAGACTGGGGAGTTCCTCTTTTACATTATGATCCATACTGATCAATACTGATCGATAACGCCCCCCCCCCCCGATCCTCCTCTCTCTCTCTCTCTCCATCAGCGTCATGACACGTCCAACAAACTCTATAGTGTTGATTATAATATTGAACTTCAGTTACAGCACCCTGGAGTAAGAGAGGAGTGAAAGAGTAACAAAGTTGGAAAAAACTGGGAGGAGGAGGAGGAGGAGGAGGAGGAGAGGGAAGTGAGGAAGGAAAGTGTTTGAATTATTATCCTGTATATGCTTGAGTGGGCATGAGACAGAGAGCAGGCGGGGTGGTGGTGTCGGCTGATATGGCGAGTTGTTGAAGAAAAGATGAGAGGTGAGGGGAGGAGGGCTGATGATGAATGGAGGGAGAACAGGGATGAGAGACGGAGCAGCATGAAAGAGTAGTATACGGTGCGCGGTCCCGCTCCGAGGATGATGAAACGTTAATTAAAGTAAACGAGCTACCTGTGCTCCCCGGCTAACCTCCCCCTGTCACACTCTGTCAGGAGACAGCAGAGGAAAGGGGGAGAGGGTGGAAATTTAAGGCGCAGAGGAGAGAAGTTGGGTAATCCAGCTGTGGCTTTAGTTCAAGGCTGAGTGCTGTCACAGTTGGAGGCAACTTAAAATGCTTCATTCATTTAGTGTTTGATGAAACTGCCAGTTTTTTTCTAAAAATGATGATTGTAGGATACTATGTACTTTCAGGGTGACTTTTTTTTATTCTTGCAGGACTCCAGACTTTATCATATAACTGCAGGTGCATCTAAGATGCTGCAAAATATTTCTGGACAAATAAAAATCATGTCCAAACCCCTTCGCATGTATGTTCAGGCCTGCGTTTCCTCTGTATATTTAAGCCTTATTTCCCGTTCAGTCCACGCAAGGTTTCTCCGCCAAGATCACCTTTGTTTCTTTTTAATGCTCATATTCATTCAATTAATCTGGGCTCTAATTCGTTTATATATTTATTTACTCGGTCTCGCTATCACCCCCTTCTTTTTTTCATCTCTCTCCAACGATTATCCTGGCGTCTAATTAGAAATCGATGCTGCTGGGCCGGCGGGTATTTGCAATGTGTTTGTGGACGTTGAGAACAATTCCCCGGACAGAAAAGACCGGGAGAAGAAAGAAAGAGAGAGGAAGAGGAAACGCTACACTGCACTGCACTATATGCACAGACACACACACACGCATATACTCTGACAACCGACTTTACTGCTTGCAGCTATTCTTCTTTCTAAAAAGCAGTAGACTGAGGAAAAAAAAGAAAGGAAGATTGCAAGGAAAGGAAAAATGAAAAGAAAATCATTTTTTAACAACTGACGCCAGGGATTTTCTGTGGAATTGTTGAGGACTGTTTCCCCCGTCTTTTAGGAAAACAAACAAATCTCGAAGTGGAAAAGCACTTTAAATGTGATGGCCTGCATCTAACCCCAGCCAGTGCTTTGCCAAAAGTGTAAGGAGCCAATTCATCACAAGGTTACAGCATTACAACGCGCTCTCTATGTCCTATTATTATTTTTGTTATTATTATTATTATTATTATTATTATTATTATTATTATTATTATTAGTTGATTTTGTTTCTTTATTTTTTTGTTTGGATGTATGCGTCATCATCTTATCCAAATTAGCCTTTTATTTTATTTTAATTCTAATCTTTTTTTTTACTTTTGAAAATTTGTTCAAGCAAAAAAAAAAAGTTTTTTGTCTATTATTTTCTCCTTCCTCGTCCCCGGATCGTTCTCTGCCGGTGTGTGTCTGTTGCTCTCCTCTCTGTCGTGTCCCGTGGAGAGGACTCGGTATATAGAGGCGACGGGTTAGCGCCATTACCGGAGCCAATCGAACCTAACCGGATTAGCAGCTGCCAGATGAAAAAAAAAAGAAAGTGTTCCAACCAAGTGAAGAAAAAAAATAAATGTAGGGAATGAGAGCCTCGCACTTTTATTAGTTCAGCTTTACACCACGGTGTGTTTACCGTCTGTGCCCAACGTTTTATTGGCTCGCTCCATAATCTGTTTTTCAGATGCTCTCTGTTTTCTGTGTTCATCATCCCAAACGAGATGCATTTTCTCCCTCTCTCTCTCTCTCTTCTGTGACTCCGTGGGTTCACCACTCAGGAAGTGTCATATCGGGAAATGTAGTGTTGGAGTGTCACCCCCCTCTGCATGATAAGGAAAACTGAATAACTTGCTTTTTCTCGTTATTGCTTCACATTTCATCAACCTCTGTGATGCTTTACTTGTGCCAAAACCATCAGTCTGCGCTCCCTGGTGTGTATGTGTGTGTTGTAGTTCTACATATCAGTGTATCTTTGTTGCTGTGTGCAGTAAGCCATATTTGAGGCTCCATCCTTGCATTTTCTGTCAGTCCATCTTTCCATCTTGCACGCTCATTAAACGTCCCTCTCTCTCTCTCTCTCTCTCTCTTTGGGAGACTCTCCCTCTCCTTCTCCTTCTTCTTCCTCCGCGCCTCACGCTCCCCTTGCCCGTGGCTATATGATCGTGAAAAATGTGTTTACAAAACTCGCTCTCTTGCAGATCAAACCGTACGGACGAATCAAAGACTTTGGAGAGAGAGGCAGAGAAGAAGCGAGGGAAGAGAGAGAGAGAGACAGAGAGGGAGAGAGAGGGAGAGAGAAGGGGTTCGAGCACAGGGTGTGCAGAGGCCTTATAATTTTTCTCTGTGTGTTATTCCCTTTTTTCTACTGTGTGTGTGTGTGTGTGTGTGTGTGTGCATCTCCTTTGGTAATACAATATCTTTAAGGCCCCCAAAACAACTATCTGTGTCTCACAGTTAAACATGAGATAATGCAATATTGATGTCTCCTTGTCTTTGCTATAACGCAATACTGGACCCATTCTGGCTGGACCAGCTAACATGGTGCCTCTGCACTTAAAAGAATTACTCTGTGCTCCTGTAATACATTTTAGAGGGATGCTGCACAAATATAAAGTCATTAAAAATACTCCCATCAGGTCTTATTATTCAGTGAAATTTCAAGCCGCGTCTTAATGAATTTGTTCTTTGGATTTTCAGCCTCAAGTCTCTGAGTAGGTGTCAGGATAGCTTTGTAAAGTCCTCAGAGTTATGGCGACTGCCTGCACACTTCTATGTGTGTGTTTGTGTGCTCTTGATTTCATCATTTGTTCATAATTTAAGTTTCTAGTTCTTTTTTTAGCATATTGTGTTGAAGACATTTCTTTATACCTGTGCATTTTAGTGGAAGTTCTCGGACAACAATAGAACTCTGTGTCCAACATTCAAACCCAATACAACCAAAGAGTTTTAAGAAAATCACTGACAGCACAAAGTCTTCTTTTTTGTCATTTTGTCAGATGAGTGCGTAATAAATTGTAGGTATTTTGATTTTGTGTGTGTGTGTGTGGGGGGGGGGGGGGGGGTGTTGTGCGGTTTCATTCAGAGAAAGTGCATCTCTTCTCTTATAATTGCTCAGATCATCTCTTTTAGAGACAGAACAGGTATGAGGACCTGATCTCGAGGGTGTCTAAAATTATTAGCAAAGGGTCAGAAAAGACATTTAGAAAAGGGAGAGGAGAGGAGAGGAGAGGAGAGGAGAGGAGAGGAGAGGAGAGAGGGGGGCAGACAGACAGGCAGGGGGAGCGATTATAGCAGGGTTTATGTATGAGCTATTGATTGAGTCGGTGGTGACTTCTTGAGTGGTTAATTCGGGAAGTGAGAGCGATAGAGAGAGTAACTCACTGACCAAAGAGGGGAGGGAGGCTGAATGAGAGGGGGGGGGGCTGTGTGTGTGTGTGTGTGTGATGAAGATGAGTGGAGAGATGAAGGAAATGAGAAGTGTGTTTCCTCAGGTGAATATATGTAGAAAACAAAGTACTGGTTTTATCATTATTATTAACTGTGCATATAAATACTTACAAAGCATTGCTGTTACACCACGCGTGATATATTTACATACTGGTATATTATTTACAACGTTCAAAATATAAATATACTGTAGAGGTGTCTTGTAGTGTTAGACCACTCACAGGGACAAAAATAGGAGAAATACAAAATTACTTGTATTGGAGTTTGCTGGGTGTTTATTGATTTACAGCTCAGGACCAAATAAATATGATTTCCTTTTATTAGAGGAAAAAAATGTAATTAAAAAACACATTTTCTACGTCCAACACTAAATGCACCACAACATTACTGTTGAAATTATTGTTTGAAGCCTCTTATTATTGTCACTGGGAAATAACACAATTACAAAAGTTTTTTTTCAACTTCCACAAATAAACTTCACTCTGTTGCACTGTTTTTTTTTTTTTGTTTTGTTTTTTTTGTTTTTTTTTTCAGACAAGCAGTTACCTCCTCTGCACCATCACCCACACACACACACACACACACCTTTTCTTCTCTATAGGCGTGAATTTAAGCCCACAGGACACTCATCTGCTCCCTGGAAACAACAGATGGCTCCCTTGTTCTCGCTGTATCACCTTGTCTGAGGAAGTCAAACTCAAGAGCAACACAACTTTGGACTGTAGGAGGCAAGGTGATGTGTGAGTCTGCGCGCGTGCACGTGCGCGCGTGGATGATGTCAGATATAAACCCATCGGATTGGTTATTATTCCGCTCGGTTTCAGTTTGCCATGCATCTCTTATACTTTGTTTGCTGGTAGGATATCCTGCAGTCAAATTCCTAAAAGCTGCGCACGTGAGTAGGCTAGTGTGGGCTTTGCGTGTGCGTGCGTGCTTGTGCGTGCTTGTGTGTGTGTGTGAAGGTCAGCTCTCCGGCGCAGTTTCTTTTCCTATTTCTCTTCCCTCTCGCGCAGGTTTTGATCTCTCAGCCGCGAGATCAAAGGCGCTCTCTGGCTATTAGTCAGCGCGAGCCATTGATCCCCCATCGATCCACGCGAGACACAGCCGCCCCGTGAACACCGCGCGAGGCTCCCCAAAGCTCCTCCCGCGCGTCAAGAGAGAGAGAGAGAGAGAGAGAGAGAGAGAGTGAAGCAAAGGAGGGAGGTGGAGTAGTGTGTGTGTGTGCGTGCGTGTGAGTGTATTTTTCTACTGGCGCGGGCAGAGCCAAACTCGAGCTTTTTCTTTGCCGCGGGACATGAAACAATGAGGCTCGAGCCGGTTTTAATAAAGCGCGCTTTCCCTCCTTTCAACTCTGGCGCGAGGCGGACGAGCCGGCAGCGGAGAGCGATCGATAATTAATGACGATGAATAATTTAACCCTATCGATTGATACTTTTTCTTCATCCTTTTCCCCTCTTCTTTTCCTTATTTTCTTAAGGCCGGCGTTCTATATCATACTAATAGCATTTTCACGCGCCTCATCTCCACTGGCCTCGTCGTAAACTTGAAGTTCTTCACCTTTCATGAAAGTCCGAAAAAAAACAAGTTACCTTTAGCCTTTACATCCAGGTGTGTCCGTGAATGAAACTCCGCATAAAACTTGTTATTAGGAATGTTTCTTATTATCAACAGCAGAACTGCACCGAACCTCCACTGTTGGTTATTTTAAAATAATTTAAAACATTTATAAGGATGACTATATTTTCTGATTCCACCTCACCTACGAAAGTGAACTATTCCGCGTCTGAAAGTAGTCCCCGCATAAAACCCAGGAGAAGCCCAGCCGTTAAAGGGGCAGTCCATCCCAAAATCACAGGTTCATACTTGTCCTGTTTTTTTTCAACCAACTGATGGTTTGGCGTGAGTTTCAGAGGTTTGGATATATGAGCCAGAGAGATGTCTGCCTGATCTCCAATATAATGGAAGCAGCTGTGGTGCTGAAAGCAAAAAAAACTCAACACACACACACACACACACACACAAAAGAATCTACAAACCTTGTAGTAAGAAATTTGAAGTTGGCACCATTTTCTACAGAACCAAACATTTTGGTCATGATTTCTGACATTCCTATGAAGTTTTTCAGTAGTTTTTTTTGCACTTTGAGCACCATCTAGTCAAAACAGTCAAGATAGCACTGAATAATAGAAATGTTGCGTTTTTTTTTTTTTTGGGGGGGGGGGGGTGATTTGACATTAAGTGACACCTGGTTGAGGCTAAAGCCCGCCTACACAATGGAACAAACATTACAGGACAATCCATTTCTTAAAACACAGTTCTATAAATCTGGGTATTTAAGTATATTTATCAGCCCATTATTCCCTGTGATTGCACCATGCACTGCATTTGTTTTAACAATCACTGTGCCAAACATCACATCCTGACTGGGCAGTCCTGTCAGATGATAACCTGGGTGTGAAGGACTTAGAATTAGCTTTGCCCCTGCAGTGTGGAGAAATGGGTGCTCTGTGGGAGAACAAGTGGAGTGACGGAGCCTCCTGTAAGTATACATCTTGGTTAGATACACTGACAGTGCTGCACCGCTGTCTGTTTCTGTTGCACCAGCTGCACTGATTTCTCACTTTGATATGACAGTATGATGGGTGTATGGAGTTCAGGGTACAAAGGAGTGATCATGTGGAATTTTTGCTGCTACAGAAGTTGCAATATTATCAATACATTCTTTAAACCGTATTTAACCTATTAGTAAAATTAATAGGTATTAAAACCACCACAGGATCATTTGTTTTTTGAAGAGTGCCTATTTTTAGTACATTATAGCCCCTTTATGTGTATTATTCTATATTTTCAGTTTTCTTAGAACGCTTTGAATTATTTTTCAGACAATATCTTCCCAAACTGGTAGAGTTTTGAGGGTGTTTAATTCAGTTTCGTCATTGATGTAAAATTGTGTTTTTTCAAACTTACACAGTGGTTGAGGTTGAGAAAGCTCTATATCTAAAAAAAAAAACCCCACCAGACCAGCCTTTAGTACATGAAATAATCATCTTTATCTGCAATAATTTCACAGCATGTGCTGCAGATACTCACAACACAGGCAAAGAAATGAAACACAATACAAATACAAACAACCACGAAACACGATGCAAGTAACCCAGATAATAGTGGAAGTGTTTGCAGGACCCTAAACAGTGTGAGGCTGTCAGATTATTTGAATTGGCAGGCTAATAATAAGCAATAACAATACTGTTTAAGCCAACCCAATCACACACTGACAAGCAGCGATAGAGCCACAGAGCACTAAGTGTCCTTGCCAGGTCCGTCAGGACTCCCCCTGAAACATGCCTGTCTGTTTGTGCTACTTGCAGCATGTTTCTGTATTGTTGCATTGTGAACATGTTGTTAAGCTGATGATGAGGCTTTCTTTATGTTTGGACCAGTTTATTGTACTTTCTCGGCCACCACAGATTTGACTAAACGTAAAGAATTATAGATGACTGCGAAGATGGATTTTGATTCAGTGTTGACTTTTCTCTTTAACATTTGGATAGACAGGTTGCTTTCCCTCTTCCTGACCCCCCTTCCTCTCCTCATCCTCCTCCTCCTCCCCCCTCCTCTTCATCCCTCCTCGTTTCTCCTCTCTCTCCTTCTTTCCATCTCCTCTAACAAACCCATAGCAGAGTCCCTCTGTTCTTCCACCCTGAGGCTGACCAGTGTGTCAGAGCTAACCAGGGAGAGGAACAGAGAGAGAGGGAGAGACAGAGATAGCAGGAGAGAGGCAAGTAGAGAGAAAGGGAGAGAGAGAGGGTTCAGTTGGGCCTTTTTCAGGGGCAACCCAAAAAAAAGAAGAAGATGAGACAGATGTACAGAGTCCGTTTCATCTAGTGGAAAAAGAAAGTGGGAGAGGCCAGACTCTTCATGCTTCTCACATTTTTCTATCTTTTTATATCATGACCCATCACTCTTTCCTTCTTTAGACAGCACTGGAGACATAATGTTGCCTGAATGTCAGGCTGCCCCCCTTCTTTCCTCTACCCCAGTCACACTGCAGAATATCAAAACATAGTTGATACTACAGTGTATGCCTCGCACTTGTTTCCTTTTCACTCCCGTCAGTGGCCTACTAACCTTGGCTCCAGAAGTATGGCAGTTCTGCTGATGGGCTGACTCCGTCAGATTACCAGCCTTGTAGCAAACTTGCATCAGTGTGTACCCGTCAGCCCTGTTAGGGTTGATAATGTTATGTCCCAAATACAAATCCATGACCTCAACGTGTGGCCGATGAAATGTGTCCTGCAAACAAGATGTTTTATAACAACATCATTAGGTCATGAGAAATAAGTAATCATACATCATTGGTATCAGCTGATCGTGGCTTTAATTTGAATTATCACCAGCATCCCAAATGTGGATGCATCACACTGACTCATACTCATACTCAAATACACACATCACAAAAACGACACAATTGTGCTGGTGAGTGTAAATAAGATAGAAATGTGTAGGTTTGTGTCAGATATACAAGGAAAGCCACAGCTTTCGGCATTTATGCATCCCAATATAGCCAAAAACAAAGAGAAATTTGTTGCAGATCTTTGCTTCATAAAATGCCTTTGATTTTAATACAGTGGTCTCTTCCTGAACCTATAGGCAAATAATTTTATAGCTACCCACACAGAAAATGAAAAGCAGAGTACACAAACTCCAGCCTGCTGGGTGAAAGCAAGGTCATAGTAACCTTTGATACATACCAGCAGCCGATAGCACCAGCCACCCAACCAAATCTGTTGGCTGTGAACTTACTGTGAATTGTTGTCGTCTTTGACGTTGCCTTTAATTGTGTATGAGGAAGTGTTGGTTGCACTAATCAGTCTTTGAGAGACCCTGAACCCAATCTCTGACATTGAGATTGCATTAGAAAAAAAAAAAACAGTGTAAACCTAATAGAAATGACAATAAATGACACACATGTTACTCCAAACAAGCAGGCAAACTTTATTACTGTTATCTGAAGTAAAGCTGCACAACACATTCAGGAAAACCCCAGTTTAAGATGGCGGCTCCTCTGAGGCGCACAAACTAGTCCCCCCATTCTACTTGCTATGGTCACTTTATTTAAACTCATTATTCCTCACAAAAAAAAATATTTTTTTAGTGAAACACATGAACGGATTCATATCAGATGTTTGCACAATGAGCAAAAATAACACCCTTCCAGCCCTGACCTGTAAGTGTGTGTCCTTGCATGGTTTTTAAGTCCTAAAGATGCAAAACAAAAACAACAAACAATCCCTGTCACAAAACCCGCACACTCTTTCAAGATGGGCTGCGTTATCATGAGCATCTGAGTCATCAACACACCAGAGGGTTCCCAGCAGTAATGATTGCAGGCCTTATACTTCACAACATGTGCAGGTTTACTTTGAGCGGTGAATGTGTTTTTGTCAAGATGGGACTGCGCTCAGCAACTCTGTGCCCCTTATTGTATGTGTGGACTATTGTCACCGTTAACTGTGCTATCCATCATCCGCAGTGGGCTTCATGGTGACCTTTTGTGGGAGTGAGGTCTTTTGTTTGGACTGTTGTGTCCATGGTCACTCCATGCAAAAATAAAATACATTTGTGTTTTTGTCTGCCCACATCTCTTTATCAGTCCACCAGCATCTCTAGTAAACAAAGTGCATTCCGTTCTTCAGCTTGGTGGTGAGATGTGTGTTAGTGTGTCGATATTGATTCAGTCAATATCTATGGGCTCCATGTCTTATTTTGTGTGCTGCTTCTCACTTTGTCTGTGTGTGTGACTGCTACCTGAATAGCTACCTGGGTATTTGCGCCATATCTGCCCGAGACTGTGTGTTTACTGTGCATGTACGATCCATTGCAATCTGCAAGAGTCTCTATCTGACAGTCTGTGCATGCATGCGAGTTTTGTGTGTGTGTGCGCGTATGAGGAACAGTATTCCCTGGGCTGCTAGTTATAATGTTTCTGGGGGTGATGGGGGGAACTTGAAAGCCCTGTGCTGCCCAAATCAAAACTAACAAGGAAATGATGGGGGCTCCTTTATCTCCTCTCTGGCCTGGGGGGCCGAAGGGGGGCGAGAACGGGAGACTGGGCAGGGAGGGAAAGAAGGGGGGGGGGAGAGAGGGAGGGAGAGAGTGAGGAGAGGAGAAGGAGGAGGAGGAAGAGGAGGGGGGGCAGCCTTGCTTCCTCTTTGATTTGTAAAAAATGCATTACCTCCGAAATCAAACGGAAAATTACTGCGCCGAAGCAAAACACACAGAGCAGGAGAGAGGGAGAGAAAAGGAGATGGGTGGGGTGGGCAGTAGGGAGGGGGAGAAGACTGTGGATAGGTGTGTGTGAATAGAAAGGAGGTGGGAAAGAGGAAAGGAGGATTCACCTGTATGGATATGCTGTTGGACAGGAAAAAGGAGGACGAGTATAGATTTGAGGTAGTATGCGTAGGTGGTACAAGAGGAGACCCTGACAGATAGGAGCACACATATATATTTTCCTCGAAGGAGATATGCTTATACATGCTGTGGACCATGAGAATATGGCAAATGAAAGAGACGATGCAGTATTGATGACCTGAAGCCCACAGGGAAGTGGAAACTTATAGATTACTACCTCCAACACCACAAATATCTCATTGTTTAAAAGCTGATCTTGGCAGAGGCCTTCAGTCGAATGAGTGGGTTAGACGTCAACATTTTAATGGAAAAACGTGCATTTTCGAAATGGTTTCAAATCATCTGAAGGCCAGTGTGAGATTTGATATCCCAGTGGTGTACAGAATGGTCAGGCGTTTGTGAAAGATCCAGTTTATAGCTTGTTATGTGATCATTTTAACTTATTACGGGGAAGGTGAGTGCAGCTACACCACACACAAAAAAAAAAATATATGTGGAGAAAAAAAAATGCGAGTAAGATAGGATGAATGCCAAGTCTATATCTGAAGACAGAGGGAGCGGCTTGAAAATAAAGGAGGATGAAGAACGGGGAGGAGAGAGAGCAGAGAGAGAGAGGGGCCACAATCCAAATGCTAGAAGCAGGGTGAACGAGAGACAGATAGAAAGAGAGTCAGACAGAGAGAGAGAGAGTGAGAAATGCCTGGAGTTAGCAATAATAATTTATACAAACACACCTTAATAATTCACGTTCCATTTCAATGCTGGAGGGAAAATCCAAAATTCACAGAGCATAATTAAATAGAGGCAGAGAGTGAAGGGAGCGATAGAGAGGCCAGCGTTAAGATACAGTGTCGCAGCAGGGCATCTCTTCCATCTGAGCTTTGTAAAACAACCCTGATGAAACTGTGATATCCAAAACTAGATCCCGTCTCATAGTCCCCGTGTTCGTCTGGGGAGCTCTGAAATCTCCTACCTTCTCCGTCAGCAGATGTCTATATGCGTTTATTTCAAAGACAATCTCATTATAAGCGCTCATTTAATAAAGCAACCCCCTCCCTCATTCACACATGCTATTGAATACAAAGCATACGGAGAAATAATATCAACAGTTTTTATGCACACCTGTGGTGTTTGTAAAAACAAATGGAACAAAATGCCACAAATATTTCCATTATTAGAGCTTTAATTCAGCTGCTGTCGTCTCATGCACCTGTTTATTTCTGATTTATGTGTATTTGTAAGTGGTAAATTGCAACAGGTTTTTGTATTCTGTGTCTTCTCAATGTTATGTGCCTGAAAACAGCTCAAGATTTAAAATTGAATGTATATAATGGGCTTACAAAAATATCATGCAGTTTAACTACCTGAGTATTAGACTATTTTAAATTATATCATCACCAATATGTGTCAAATTATTTCTCTGCAAAATTAGTGCTTCTACCTCTTGATCTGTATCTTATTTGTTAAGGTGTATTTTAAAACTTCTAAATATATTTCATAAAAAACTATAGTTCTGTAATCACCATATAATAAGTGAATGAAAAACACCCTAATATGGATGTTGCAAACAACCAAAGATTTTCCTCATATGGGAGACCATTAAACCTCACCCTGTGCAACCCTGACCACAAACTTTGATTTTGGACTTAATGTGTAGTTTCTACTGACTTCACTAGGGAGTAACCAAGCCTTGTTATATATTTAAAACCTTTATTTTTAATGTATAATGTGGCTCAGCTTTTAAGTTGGGTTTCAAAAGTCTATTTAATTCCTCCTGTTCATAAATGCACTATAGGGATGTCCACCACATTGCATCAGCTGTAGCCTCGGGTGGCCACACAAGATCACATCCATCAAACACCTGATCTGCACCAAAGACATATGAAACATAACCTTGCAATATTTCACATTGATTTAAGGTATCATTTCGCCTTTAGACCCTTATGCAATACCTTCATTTTCAACAAACTTTCCGCTCTCCAGTTTCAACTCACAGAGTAATGACCTGGCTGGATGTTTTTTCTGCCTAATTTTCTATTAAACATATGGTTACAAAAGCATTCCCTTTGTTTTGTTTCAGGTTGTTGTGGAGGCATGGACTGTAACTGCGTCAGTGATCTGCTGCTCCCCCCGGTGCCCGCCCTCTGGACGCCAGGTCAGTTCTACCACTAGTTCACTGAAAACATTTTTTTTTATTTAAAAGTTTGAACATTTGCAGAAATATTTTTCAAATCTAGTCCCAGGCCACATGTATAATTGGGTAAAACAAACAACTTGCGAAACCATCGTCAACAAACTCTCATCTTGAGATTCATCTCAAATATTTAGAGATTAAAAAGATTAACCATACACATGCACATTGCTAAACAAATTGAGTCTCTGGTGGTAATTGGTTCTATGTCTAATGTTTTGCGGGGCTAGTTAGTGCCAGATTCACTTTGGGCTGAGTCAAAAAGCTGCTTAACTTCATCTCTGAGTGCACATAGTTGGCTTTTAAAAATTCAGACCTGAGCAGCATCAATCTGATCTCTCCCAGTGAGCTGTCATCATCCCACTGACCAATCTGTTGAGGCTAGAGGGCATTAGCTCAGACTAACATTGCTCAAGGCACGTGCTGTGATATTAAACACATCATCCCTCACCTCCATCACTCATCAGTCATTCAGACAGCAATCCCCCTCAGCAAGCGGGGGGACAAATGACGGGCCTTAACCTCATCCTCCTCTTTTTCCTCCTTCTCTTCCTTCTCCTCCTCCTCCTCCTCCTCCTCCTACCACCCAGGGTTCGCCTTCCCAGAATGGGCATACAAGCCAGAGTCGAGCCCCGGCTCCAGACAGATCCAGCTGTGGCACTTCATCCTGGAGTTGCTGCAGAAGGAGGAGTATCAGGGGGTGATCGCCTGGCAGGGAGACTACGGGGAGTTCGTCATAAAGGACCCAGATGAGGTGGCCCGTCTGTGGGGGATAAGGAAATGCAAACCTCACATGAACTATGACAAACTGAGCAGGGCGCTGAGGTGCGTGTTTGTACATGATGTGCTGAATGTCAAGCAACAACAAATGATGTTTATCACAGTTTACATACATTGTTTATCTTGCTTTGACTGAATCCTCCTGAAGCATCTCTTTCTTCCCTGTTAGTAAAAATGGAAAGATAAAGATGGGACTTTTTCCTTAGGAACGTCAATACCCTCAATTTCTCCTTATCTGTGGACATCCTAATGGAAGTTCACCATTGACCTGCCAAATAAAAACTCAATAGGGATTTCAAAATAAAGCCCCAGTGTGAAATTGCTTGGAATTCTATAGAATAGTGAAAGTGCTCAGCACAGAACTTGATGAAGGTGATTAAAGCAATGCCACCCTCCATACCTTCAGCTTTTTTTTACACCCCCAGCCGCACACACACAATTTTCTTATGCAAATACAAACTATTCTGACTTGTTCCCCTACACTGCCCCCCCTCCCTCTGCTTTCCTTTGGCCCCTTGTTAATGGGGGCTGTCGTCAGAGTCTAATTGTTATGAATTGGCTGGGGCCACAATTAGCCTTCTTAATTAGCCTCACTTAATTGCTCAATTAAGGGCCACGGCACAATTGCCACGCAAAGCAAAACATGTACACATCATTGCACTGGGCTCAGCCAGTGTGGTTCCACTCTGATATGTACATGCTGCTGTGTTTGTTGATATAGTGCATTGGCATAATGAGGTGCTGCTCACCACTATTTAATGCTGACGCTGTCTAATGCATTCTGTATTTGGTCACTTTGAAACAAAGAAATCCAAATGCAGAAGGAAATGCTGTCTAAGACCTAAACCTGCGTCTCACATTAAAGTATTCGCAGTTTTTTTTTTTTTTAAATTTGTAGCATCCCCCTCCTCACCCCCACTCTGAACGCTCTGCCTTCCTTTACCTGAACCAGATGGCTCCATGTTTTTCCTTTACTGCTGATCAACCTGGCATCCTGGCAGATTGTACATTGTGACACCTCTGTGGGTGGCAAAGGAAACTGGCATGACGACGGTTTGACATGCCCAGCGGGAGACACCGGAGGTCGTTACCATGGAGACTTCTGTTGTTGTCCCGCCTCTTTGTAAATGTGCTTTGCAGTTGGAAATGCTGACAGCTACTTGATGTCATGTATGTTTACAAGACAGCTTCAGAGCCCAAAATGGCTTCTGATTATTCAAACTAAATATTAGAGTGAAGGTGTTTCTTAATCTTAATTCTTGATTATCCTAAAATGATCTATATTATCTTCACTTTAACATTGACAAATTTGTGTTTGTCTAAATAAGATCACCTTGTTTACATAGTACAAATACTGAGTAAACAGTGGTACAAACACCTAAAATACCATACACTGCCCTCAAACTGTATAATCTCTTAACCTGCTAAATAGCTTTGTACCTACTGAAAGGAAATGTTTGGTCTTTATGTTAGGGGTTCAGAAGGATTTTGACTTTTTGATTTATTTTGTTTTGATACACCAGTTAACTGCTGAATAAAATTTCGCTTTACAAAACCACATTGTATTGAATAGAGGCAGTTCAGACATGAATTGATTCGAGGAAGGAGGAGATGAATAAAAACAGTGGGAAATCAGCATATCTCCTGCCTCACAGCACCAGAGTGTTGTTACTGTCTTATAGCAATGAGGCGCAAAACCTTGATGTGAGCATTACATTAATCCTTCCCTCCTCTTTCCCCTCTTCCTTTTTCCTTTATCCTTTATCTCCCCGCTCCGTCCCTCTGTCGATATCTGTTCCTCCTCCTGTGCAGGTACTACTACAACAAGCGTATATTGCACAAAACCAAAGGGAAGCGCTTCACCTACAAGTTTAACTTCAGTAAGGTCGTATTGGTCAACTATCCAATCCTGGACATGGCAAACTCTCCCTTTTTCCTGGCCCAGAACCACTTCAACAGCGGCTCCACCACACCAGACTGCAGCCCAGAGGTACGGAGGGCAGGAACCAGGGCCATGGGGAGGGGGGTGGGAGGGATAGAGGGATATGTTTTGTGTGTGTATAGAAAATGAAAATTTTTTTCTTTACAGGGGGTAGAAATAAAATTTAAACTGAAACCTGTAACAACGAAAAAGTGATGGTAGCAAAACACCTTACTGTACTCCTTAATTTTTTATTATCAGGGATTTAATTCAGTAACTGAAATCCATTCCACTCGAGTGATTTTGTTGTTAGATTTCTCAGGCCCCTGCTGTGCATTCCCCTTTTTACAAGAGAATGCTGGTGCTATCTTTTATTCACTCTTTCTAATGGTGATCATAATAGACAATTCTCTTATTATTTGCCTGGAGAGGTTGTAAAAATTTTAGAGGGGTAAATTGTATCAGAGGGAAGCATGAACTAAAAATGTCCTAATTTGGTTTAAAAGTAATGTTTTGACAAATCAATTTAAATGTTTCAGATTCTATACTATATTATGGATGTATCTACATACATATTTGTAGAATACTTTTTTTAGATGATTTTAATGTCCTAGAAAGTACATGTAACTTGAAAGTACAGTAGGAGAGACTCATCCATCATGTGCCTGTGCCATCCTTAAGACGGGATAAGGAGACACAGACTCTGAAGGAGAACGCAGAGAGAAGAGAGGGAGGGAGCGGTTTTAACTTGCCCTTAAAACAAAAGAAGATGTTATCCTCCTCCTTCTCTCATCCCTATCTCCAATGGCGTATCCATCTGTCATCGATTGAAAATGAAAGAAATAGAAAGCAAAGGGCTGGCGTCAGATCAGATCAATGGCGGGTCATTAATGCGGTTTGTTAAGCAACGCAGATCTCACAGCTTGGGAGTACAGTCTCGCCTTTCAAACTTGGGGCGGAGGGGTGACAGATACTATTGATCCGCAGTCATGCTAGGGGAAAAAAAATCCTCCCTTTGTCCCCTTGATTCCTAAGATTCAACTGCTTCACTTCTCTTACCTTGTCTCCCTCTCTGTCACATATTTTAGTCTGAAAAAAACACACACACAGCTGTCCTACTTCCTGTATGGAAGGTATTCTCTCACTGCTGTTCGTCCCATGTCCCATTACACGAACTGCCCGACAATCCCTCTTTCCCTCTCATCATTTATCCTTTGTGCCCACAATCGTAATCGCTGGTCTCCATTTGACTCTGTACTTTTCCTGCCTTTGAGTCTTTGAGCCTCTGCGTCCTCCTACCTCCTTTTTTATCACCCGAGTCCCATGGCACCCCTTTTTATCCTGTCCTTGCTATGACTGTGTCGCTGTTTGCATCACACTCTGCAGGAGGGTGCTGTCAACATATGACTTTTCCCTGTGCAGAGCATCAGCAGCACACAAGCTCTGTTTGTAGGAATACTTGTCCTTATGTTTTTTTTTTTAAAATCCTATCTCTCTGTCACTCAGGCTATACAGTCCCTGTTTCCTCGTTTGCCTGACAGAGGAGCATCTCTGTTTGATCGAGGGACTACGGCACCAGGACCCGAAGGAGACAAACTGAGACTGGACACGTTCCCTTTCCTGAGTTCAGGTGAGCAGAAGTTACATGGTGTATGAGATGTACAAACAGAAAACAGGGAAAGGCAGGAGGAGGAGGCATGAACATTTATTGTTAAAGGAAATAAAAAGAGATGGCCGTCCCATAGCAGCCCGCAGTCAGGCTGTGCTCCAGGTGAGGGAGGCCAGGTTAGCTTGTGAATTATGCATATCAGTGGTGGTAAGAAACAAGGTGAGGGCTGAAGAAGCCATCCGCCTTTCCTTTTTAGCATGATTGTTCACGTTTGTCAGATTCTGTCTCAACAACACAAAAAGTGTCAGCAAATGCAGCGTGAAATCTGACCCACAGTATGCATGCATTTGTACACATTTGTTTTTCTTAGCGTGCACACTCTATACATGCATCAGAAAGCATGCGAATCTGCACATCTCCAGTGTGTAAACAGATGTACTCACAGTCCTCATCACACAACCTGATTCCCCCCTCCTTCCTCCCCACTCTTGTTTGTCCTCAGGTCTTTCTCCCCCCACCTTCTTCCCTTCTCACCCTCCTCTCTCTCCCATGTGTCCCCGCTGTCCTAATCCCTTCCCAGGCAGGAAGGCCCTAATTGAGGGTGCAGGCTTCAGTTTGTGGCCTGTGGGCGCCCATTACTGTGTTTTCATAAGCAAGTGAGGCCTGCCTGACTGATTCAATATTCATGTGTCTGCCAGCTACTACTGGCCCAGCACGCAGAGACTTCACCACTGTCAAATTAGCCCTGCATAGTAAATAACAGAGTGAAAAAGAAAGAGAGCAAGAGAGTGAGAAAGCCTGGGAGAGGTGGAGGGTGCAGCACAGAAAGAGACTCTTTGAGTTGGTTGTCATTTGGAAGGAAGTACTGTAGGTTGAGAGGCAATGTTTTTGTTTGTTCATTAAAATTGAATTCCAGTATCACCTCGGATTTACCCCCCCCCCCCCTTTCTGATATTAAATGATGCTTACAAGGAACTGAATTCAAATACGGTGCAAGGTTTAATTTGCTGCACTGTAAGGTTCCCCGATTAATCTGAGATGCTACAATGACAGGAAACCTCAGCTAGACTTTTTAGAGTGTCTTCAAATAATTATCTTTTAACATGAAGAGTTAATGAGACATTTGGAAGATGTGCAGAATCTTTGTGCTCACATCTGCTTTGCAGCAGTGTGAAGTGGGTGTACTCCACAGTACTGGCATGCATAAATGAACCATCAGGTTTTTTTTGTTGAAAGCAACTGTGCCAGAATTAGCCCCTGTGGCTGTTGATTAGAATTGCTAATACCACTGACTATAATTAGTGAACATACTTAGATGTTGTATGTCAGGAAACCTTTGGCCCTTTCTGAGAGCTAACCTCCTCATCTCTGGATTTTCTCTGTCCTAGGTGCCCCATGCTACTCCAAACCCCCGTCCCTGCTGGGCCCATACCCGCGCACCCCACCCTTTGACTACCCTTGGGGCTTCAACCCCTATCTCCCAGGGGCCTTCTCTCTCAATAACTGCCCCAAACTGCCCCCTGGCTCCCTCTACCCCTCCCAGTTTTACCCCAACCCTTTGCAGAGCAGCCTTTCACAGCTGCCTCACCCCTTCTCCTCCCTGCTTCCTCCAGGGGAGGCGGGTGGGGGTGAGAGGGGAGCAGCAGGGCAAACTGCTGGGACAAACGGCACAGTGGGTGGTCAGCCAGCCAGACCGTGCCTGCCCCCCTACCCGGGCAGCCTGTCGCTGGGTCGGACAGACATAGGCAACGGGGCAACATTGGGAGAGAGGGAGAGGGTTGAGGCCAATCCTCCGGGCACGGGGCTAAGTCTGGGGCTAGGAGCGGTAAGCCTAGGAGCTGGAACGGGGACAGGCCAGCAGAGCCCCACAGAGAGGAGAGGAGGGGTGAAGCAGGACCCGGAGTCAGACTCAGACCTGGAGATAACAGATCTGAGCGACTGCAGCTCAGACAACGAGAACGACCATGAATTTGGCATTGGGAAGGAATCAAGCCTGGCAAACCGATCACAGATCGTGCTGGATGGAAAGAAAGGGAGCGTGCTGCCACCCATCTCCTCTCTCCCCCCGCCTGTGTCACCACACCCTCTGAAGAGCCTGATGCCCATCAGTCCTCCTCCCCCATCCCTGCCTCCTTCACTTTCCCCATCCATGGCTCTGCATGAGAGACACAGGGAGACAGAGACTCTCAAAATGATCCACAGCTAAGACATTTTCTGATGCGTCCACCATCTTGCCAGTCTATGCTCTGATAACTCTCTTCTTCTCTCCTTAAAATTTTCTCTCAGATGATTAAAATCACTCTTGATGGATACTTTCCCCCCCAGGAGAGGCAGTTTAGTACTTCTGAAACTACCCTTCTCCTGTTTGCTGTGTAAGTTTATAACTTGCCAACAGTCCATTACACTACTGAATAGACCATCTTGGAACATATGGGGCATACAGTTTTTAGGGTGTTGGCTGTCTGTATCGCCGTCTTGTCCTTTCTGTTTTGATCGCTCACACTGAATGTTCGCTCCATGGTTTGTAGACTTGTCTTACGCCGTATGCAGCTGAGCTATGAAAGGAGGCAGCGAGGTGGTAAATTGCAACACAGCCATGCCTGCCTTGACAAACATTAACAAACAACATCCCTATACTAACAGACAACAGAACAACAAATAATGCTGAGATCGATCCAATTTTTACAGATTTGTCCTGTAATTCTTGAGATTTAGGCTACACATATACTATATACATAATCACTAAGACTTTTAAGACATAGTCAAATACTGCCACCTAGTGGTCAAAGATTTCTCTCATCTCTGCAGCCCTGTGAGTAAAATTGTTCACTTTACTGTTTTTTCTCTGGTTAATTTAAATGCTAAAAGAAATCCACATTTTTTTGTAGTGTTGACTGTGACTGTCTGTGAATATTTCCTTCCTCCTGCACATTTTCTACACGGAAAGAAAAAGAGAGCAGAGGGAGCTGGACCAATCTGAGAATTTGTATGAATATTTCTGTGTATATATTTTAATATGGTGTACATGACATTTAATTATTATTCACTATGATAAGATTTAGCTGTATTGTTGTGATTTAATTCAGTATTTAAACATGTTGGAAAATTATAAGCTTAGGTGTATCAAAAAGTTTAAATTATTAATGGCAGAAGACCTGCACTCTGAAGATGTTTTTCTATGGTGAGGAGGACAGAGTTCACTCTGGGAATTGTCTCTGATTTCCTCAGCCCCACTTAATTGTGCCCTTTGGTCATTTTTTCACCAGATGCCCAATGTACAAAAACCCTTTGGGTTCAAAAAAACATGCTGGTAGACTTATTTTTCTAGTTAGCATTCGCCCAGTGTAACTGTACTGTAATTAGTCAAATGAAATGTGAATAATATTGGTCTTTTTTTTTTCTTTTTTAAATCCTCCCTCCCAAATCTGTTTTGATTATTTTTCAATCAATGCTTTTTGTCCATGCCAGCAGCAGGGCAGTTTGCTTGAGGACATTAAACACTTGGGGGAAAAAATATTTATAAAAGCTGTTTTGTCTTTGCTCTACTCCGATCTAATGACCAACATCCTTCCTGCAGCCCAGTTTCTCAGCACAGAGTGAACACTAAACCATGTTGTACAGTTTCATAGCCTTTATAGCCTATGGTCTATCAAACAGTGACGGTATTACGGTTTAATTGTGAAAGCTCTATTGTAAAGTCAATGTAAAGCTCTATGTTTGTTGAGTTGCTATGAGAAAGGCGTCCTCCAGTCACCTCCGCGCAAACTCACAGCTGTAAATACTGTTTACTTTGTGTGTGTATGTGTGTGTACACATCCAAAAATGACAATGCAGTGGTTTTACCTGTCATCTTTCTTTGTTTTACTGTAAAGAGGAAAAATGGAAAGTGCAAAAAGAAGAAAAAAGATTAATATCTTCAAAAGCAATAAATATTATTCTGGATAGTTGACTGTGAGGTTGTTGGATGGCTTCATTGTGTGAGAGCAAAGATGGAAGGGTAAGGACAGGCAACCACAACACCTAAGCTTTATTTACTCATTCAAATTACACTGTTGATATCTGATCTAATCAGAACAGCATCCATCCACATATTTTTTAACATCCTTTAAATTATGTTTTATTATCTAGAAAAATTAACTAGAAAAGGGTTCTTATGATGTCACTGCAGATCGACATAGATTTCTGTTAAAACACTTTGTATACATTTAAATTGGATTTTATTCCTAAAATGAAAACGTTGATTTAGAGTAAGACTAATGAAGGTAATGACTTATGCTGAGAATTTCATGCATGTTTCTAAAAGTAAAAAGCAGCAGCAAAAAAAATCTCCCACACTAGTTTAATTTTAATTACTGAATTTTATATACTGACTATACGTCAGCCATATTTGTATCTTATATTAAGTATTTTATTTATTTATTTTCAGAACTCTTTGTTTTGTGGTTTCCTTCTGTGCTCACCAACTGACAGGAAACACAGGACACAATACTGCAACAATGAGGACACACATGGGAGCTGCTCATCATATAATATTCAATACTCTTACAATGTAATCATTGTTAATGGTCTAACAATGAAAAGGCTGGACATAGATTACAATTAACAGAAGGTGTAAAGGAGCAGTGTGTAGGATGCAGGAGCAGAACCCTGCATTTTGCCTGACTGTTTCAGACTGCTGTAGAAACATGGCGGGTTGTTGTTAACGCTCAGATCAAAAGCCAGCATCTGTCATCATAGCGATGCATATTATAGGCTACATCTAATAGCTACACCACTCATGTTGAATGATGTACACAGGTTTTAGAGGATCTTGTTCTGAGAAGCCATGATTCATATCAGTAAACCTGCACTTATCACAGCAGTGTGGCTCCATGCGAGTACATAATGACCCCTGTGGAGTTTGTTTTTATTACATATCTGCCAAAGAACGTAACCTTTTTTAAATAATATTTAAGTTTAACCAAATAGGCTACAATTAAATAGATACAGATGAGCTTCAGCTCAGTTTGGTTCAGCTTGGCTGAGCATTACCTTTTTTGCCCAATGGGTGGCGCCAAGATGTTGGAACAGGAGCAGTGAGCAGGGGAGTGAAGTTTGATTTAAACTCTCCTCTCTGTAAACAGCTGCCTGGATTTCACGCAGACAGATGTTGTGTGTAGTTTATTTAAGTTACAAATAGTTCATTATCTAACGCTGAAGAAAATATTTGTTCCTTTAGGAGGATTTTGTTTTGTTCGATGGTAAAAGAGGGATCAGGCTGTGTTCTCTTTAACAGTTGATTGTTTTATTGGTATCAGCAAATCTGATATGATTTTTTGTTCTTTAAATAATACTTTTAATTAAATTGTATATTTTCTGTGACAAATCAAATGTTTAAAATAATAAATCTCACTAAAATGTAGAGTAGCGCTGAGTGGGGACAGTTTACTGTGTGACACCGTGCGGAAACAAGTCGTGTAGAGGACTACTTTCTACATTTTTCACTGTCGAACATCAAAACGCACAAAAAGGAAAACGAAAGAAAAGAAACAGAATTACTGGCTTATGTATTTGTTTTTCGTTGATTAATTTGGAAACGATAATCGAAAATTTGCTCGCTTCTGCTCACCCTGACTTTTTTTTTTTGAAGTGTACTTCCGCATACAATGTTTTTTTCCCACTGACACACGGCAACTTTCGAACAGGAAAGCTATTAGTCTCTCCGCCTGTCGTTTTCTCTGTATTTACGGGTGAGTATATATATCATCAAAACTTCATATTGGCGAACATTGTGTCACATTGTGACACTTTTTATGTCTTTGTGTGTTGTATTTATATTTGTTTTACCGAGAGTAATGGCTTATCCGCGCCCCCTCCTCTCCGCCTCGGTCTGCAGGCGGTATAGCGTCCGCGTACAGGAATGCTGCGCTCGGCTGGCAGGCTGCACGGCCGCGGCGTCTCCGTCTGGTTCTGGATGTATTGTTAACGGGTTTATTAACGCTGTTTTTTCCTGGAGCAGCACAGGAACAAAGTTTCTTTTTGTTGTCTGCGTGTCAGAGGCGCTGAAGTTGCTCAGATAGTCTAACTTGAGGTAGCAGTTGGGACTTTGAGGGTTTTTTTTCTTGCAAAACCATCGAAGATATTTTATGAGCCGGTTAGGTTTTTATCCCGAACTACAAATCACTTTAATATTCCCAAAGGGGAGTTGTGGTAGTCAGAGAGGGAAGTTTATAGCTGGTGACCTTGTGTCATTTTATGTATTTTATGTATCTTTCGGCTTCATATAAGCAGTTTGTCTGTTTCTCATTAGGAAATACAGATATATATCGTGTCACAGCACGTGTATATGAATAACTGTGATTTCAGAGGCTTTTATTTATTTTATTTTATTTGTACAATATAAAAGAGGCCCGCACAAATGGAGTCCCCCCTCCCATTCTATACCAGCCTATAGAGAGCGTGGGGGGCTTCAGTGCAGACAGTGTCCCATAATTAGTCTCTGCATATAATTGATTTAACTCTGATGATTTCTGAGTGCCTGTGCGGAGAAGCTGAGGGTTTCCTGCGCTCACAGGAAACTCATTCTGCACAGAGTGCAAATGTGACTTATTTCAGTGTCAGTCTCTCCTAATAAACAGCAGTTGTTAGGCCACTTTGTGCGCATGTCACTCCCACGCAGAAATAAAGGGCCAACTTTTAATTCAGTGATCGTTAATAGGTGTGTTGATTATTGGACTTTGTGGATGTGTACGTGTGTGTGTGTTTGTGTGTGTGTGTGTGTGTGTGTGCGCGCGCAAGGGCGTTGCAGCTGGCGGTTTTTGAGACTGTCTATGACGTGTTCCCAGCCAGCCGCTGCACCCCAGAGGCCCTGTGTGAAGCAGGCCTCTGCCACTTCCTGTTACGCTCTGTTAGGGGAGCACTGCACTTGTCATCTCTCCCTCTTTCTCTCTGCACACATTTTACAAGTGCAGGCTTGTCTGGAGCCCAAAGGCTACCTTCTCTTCCTTTTAAAGGAATGTTGGCTATTTAATTGTTGTTGCTGAGCCTCTCTCTCTCTCTCTCTCTCTCTCTCTCTCTCTCTCCATGTGCCTCCCTTTCTCTGTCATTTCAAGACTACATAAACTCACCCACAACCGCTCTTTCACAGGGAGCAGGAAGATAAACTCGAAGCACATTAGAGGGAGACGTAAAAGTTGTTGTTAGCCTGTGTGAGAGATAACCAGCTACCACTGGAATGACAGGTAATGGCACCCACCGTGCAACAGCCAGAGGGTGTCCTAAGGGCCTGGAGCTGTGTTGCTGGCAAGCTAATAATTTACTGTAGTCAGGCTCAAACTTCAAAGGGAACACAGGTATTCTTCTCTGGCTGCAGTTAGTTTGACGAACAGGCAGCAGATAATGAGAGACAGAGCGGACCAGGTTGCTCCTCTTCTCTCTGCAGGTCAGCAGTGAAATCTACTGATTCCTCCTGAATGAGTTCAGTGGGTGACGTGGGGTGAAGTTACATATAAGGAAGTTACAGATACAGGGGCAAGCTGTGACACAAATATACCTGAAACCACAGTGTTTCACTGTGTGGATTTTCTTTTTGTAGGGAGGTGTAAATAACAACAGATCATACTAAGAGTGATGCAAAATTGACATTAAATAACAAAAGGAAGTCTTTTTTAAAGGTGATAGCCACTGTTTACAATTTCACCACATTATGCTAATGCTGTCTGATTAGTGGGGTTTCCTTCATTTGCCATAGACAAAACATCAACTCTGGTCTTCCTGACTGTAATTGGACTGCTACACCATAATAACATTGTTGACTTGTCACATGGTATGAGCTCATTCACAGAGCACTGCTTTTTGAGCTGAAGTAGCTCACATGGTGTGTTCACCTGCCTGTCATTTCCCTGCTGTCACTCAGGACTACTAGATAAACTAGACATGGCCTACTGCCATGTGTTTAGCTGAATGATGCCTTCATGGTTTCAAATAAAGCCAATCCCTAAGTGAGGCCTTCTGTCTCTTAATGATTAGATGATTTTGTACAAGTTTAACCTGGATCACAGAGGCATGTTTCTCACACAGGGGTAGAAAATGGAAAGAGTTTCATCCTGTTCGTCCAAGTGTGAGTCAGAGAGGGATGGCTGGAAAGCTGATGTGACGGCGAGAGAGCGAGTTAGAGAGTGAGGAAACGGAGAATGAGCTCTTTCATTTGAGGGTCAGGGTGGAAAAAGCAGGACTAGATGCCACAGATGATGTTTACTCTTCAAGAGTGGTTTGGGGGTGGGGGGGGGTGGAGGGTGGAGGGGCGGCATTGGGGTGAAAGGTCCTTCAGTCATGTGAGTGTGTGAAGACAGTGTGGTAGTGCCGAGACAATTACAATCAGAAAGGAATTGTGGATACTTTATAAAACTCTTTTTTGCTGTTTAGATAACTGATGTTGTGATTTGTGGTTCTACCAAAGAAAATCCTGCTGACTGGAATCCTTCTGACACTCACTCAACTGATTAGTTGAGAGAAAAACACATCTGTACACATCTAACCACAGTACACACATCCTCTACTCAGCCTAAGGCTGGGGACACACGACTCTCACAGTCTTTACAGATTTTGAAAACACTAGGAGTACACACTGACAGACTGGTTTCAGCAGAGTTTTGTATGACGATGGGGGTCGTCACACACTCATGATGAGGGATCACAGACTACAGGATTGGTCAGATCAACTAAAGCCAAGTGAATGCAGCGAAATGTTGCATAATAATAGCATAATAATAGCAGAAAGAAAAAACCCATACACTGGTACAGACTTTGTCCAACAGGGAATCGTGTGTAAAATCGGGCAAAACATCGTGTTGTGTGTCCCCATCTTAAGAGAGCATAAACCTGATGCTTGGTTACTGAAATACAGATTTTATTCTTGAGTTTTTGGTTGTTTGACAACGAAATGCTGCCGCACGCTTCACTGTCGTCCTGTCAGTTTGTTGCTGATATCCATGTGTGGTCATATGGGATACTGTAGTGCATGTCAAATGTTTCGAGCAGGACACATTGAAATGTCAATCTATACAGCAGAAATAAACATGTTTACAGCCTGGTAGAAGAAATACAGCAACACCTGAGGGTGAGAAGTGAACAAGCAATAGCAGACTGCTTTTCCTCTATATATCAAAGGTGTATATTTATAACAGGGTTTTAAAGTCACAGGTGGGTGCCATCTTAGATTGCAAGCTTCCTGCAATATGATCGCTATCTACTTCAGTCACTTTTATTCGCTTTGCTCATGTGAATTAAGCAGAAGTACATTGGACTGGGGTGCATTCAAAATGGCTAGAGCCTTATACATTGACCTTTGACACTGCTGTTGTAAAAATATATCCTCCACAGTTTCTACATTAGCAAATATGCTGGACAATGAATGTCAAGTACTGCTTCTGGAAATGCTGGCCAAAATTAGTCTAAGTAGTACAAGGTGTTGCTTGTATTGCCTGTGTGGATGCTTTGCTGATCAGTCGGTCATATAGTGTCCAAGAATGCTGCTGTGGACACAAAAAGAGTCTGAATGTTTTTAAAGGTAGGGTGGGAGATTTTGAAAACTCAGTGAGAGTCAGCCAGATTTTGAAAGTAAACACGCCCCTTTCTCTCGGAGTTCACCCTGAAAACCACGCCTCCCAACCAGTCTGTGACTTCGGCCATCATGCAGGTACCTCTCTGGTGCGTGCAGAGCAGGAAGAGAGTGACAACCAGCCAATACTCCGCGCAGGTGCGCCTTGTAGGATTGGCTGACGTTTTTAGCGTTTTATAGCTTCCACAGATGATTCATATTCTTCCTTTTAATTCAAAACTGCCAAACGATTGCTATCGAATTGCAAAGAGAAGTTACAATAATTTAACAAAAAGTTTATCAGAAGGAAATCTCCTACCCTACCTTTAGTGTTGACTCTCTAACACAGGAGTTATCGGTCTCATTGTGGGTGTTATCAAATAAAAGCTCAAACTTACATTTGAGTTAAAACATTGTGGTCAATGCAGGTAACCGCCTGGGCTAAGGAACTGCCGCTTGATGCTTTATTAATAGGTCAGATCTGAGAGAGTGAGAGGGGAAGAATGTTACATATCTGAATTGCACAATATTGGCATGAGGTTTCCACCGACATCATGAACCAAGGTGTGCCTGAGTGCAAATGCGAAGGTATTTCTGGGAAACGTCAGCCTCAGAAGCTTTGATTTTGGGCTGTCTGAATTCCTCGGAAATCTTCAGCATTCATTTATATTTGTGGTAAAAAAAAATCTGCTGCAATAGGAACACTGGGTGGTTCATTACACAGACTGAATCAGGAGCAGTTTTTTGTCTGAAAATGTCAATCAGGGGTCTCTCTGTTTAGTCATAGAAATTACTGTTGTGTGCGCGTGCACACACACACACACACATGGAAGCAGTTAGCTGGAGGTTCACAGTGAACCGCCGATCCATGCAGTCGATTTGCCCTGGCCTATCAACTGTTTCCATGAAGCCAGTGACCTCTATATGGGGATAAGGAGAGAGAGAGGGGATGGGGGTGGGTTTGGGTGGGGGTGGCACTTAATCACAAAATGAAGTATACTTTAGCTCTAAGGAGAAAAAACTAAGCTTTGTAAATATGCATGACTGAGTGCATGAAGACGGAAGGAGGTCATTACAGTGAATACCTTGTTTAACATCCTCAAATGTTAACAGACGCTGGGGAGTCCTTCGCTGAGATTTAGATGAGGGGGGGATGGGGGATGTTCAGTGTCATTAAAAGACCTCAGAGACTCTATGTAATATATGAAGAGTGGATCATTTATTCTCTGCAGCAGTTGTGTCCAAATAAAATCACAAAATGTTGTTGTAGTAAAAGAGCAATATCCTCCTCAACAGTACAATTCATGTATTCCAACAATAATAAGCAAGACGTTAGGTAGGGAAGGGATGAAGCCATGAAGGAACCTGCCTGTGTTTTCCCTGCGCTGTTAGCCATAATCTTATTTTAGCCACTACGTAATGGTTGTTAAATTACATAATTGGCCCTTGTCTACTGGCTATGAATGGAATGGCTGTCTTCAAGCCATGGTACAAGGAGCCACTTTATTTTCCTCAGAAGGTGGAGGACATGAAGGAGGGAGGATAAGGGAAAGAAAGGACGGATATTCAAAGAAACGGTGGAGGACAAAAGAAAATTTATCACAAAGGGCATGTTTCATACACCCCTAGCACAGTTGAGCCACTCCCTCTGTCACACATACAGTGATGTGACTTCCCTTGTTGTGCAACACTATCTCCAGTATCTCACAATACACCCTCTCTTGTGTTGTTTACCTACCGTCAGTGCTCTGACAAGATTTCTGGGATAAGTTTGCCCCCTGTAATGTTCAGACTGTTCTGTTGCCCTGTTATCTCTCTGAGCTCACATTCAGTCACATTAGGCCTAGCTATCTTGAAATGCCTTATCTCTGTGAATTGGTAAGAGTCTTATCTTTGATCAAGCTGGTGTTTGGAGAATAATTTAAGGTGCTTTGTTGTCTGGAAGCCCGATCTGTTTAGAAGTAATACCCCCTTTTTTTAAGGACTAATCCAACAATTAGCGCTGTGCTTACATCAAGTTGAGAAGTCCTGATGCTGGATCAGTACAGTACACATCCTTAAAATCCTAAAATGCCCCTGTTGTGGCTTTATTAGAGTCTCTGTGGCCACATCTTGAACTCAATCCAGGATCCGGCTAATGACATAACTAGGAGTGGTTCTCATTTTGGAGAGAAAGGTTACATTTCAACAGCACATCCTTATCAAGTTCAATGCACTCAGATGGCGCAAACATGGAGGTCTGAGTGAATTGGATTCATTTGGAGCCAGTCTGAAGTGGCCTTATGGTGGTGGCCTTTGTTACTTGGAAGAACAGTTGAAATACAAAATGCGTGTTGTTGTTCTATTGCACTGTGCAGTTGAGGTCAGAGCTGTTTCAACAACCTCTGATTGAACAACAGACTCATTTTTTAACATTGGAAAATGGATAACCTAGATATCTGGTTAATGCTGCTGTCACCGTCCAGCTGGTTAACACAAAATACAAACATTTTGTACATCATGACTATGCTTTTTTGCAAATTTCTAAACCGTGTCTTTATGAGCGAGTGTTGCCAGTTAAATACAATGACATACACGCACATATGCTCCATAGTCAGAGATGCCTTTGGGTCTGTTTATACTAAGGTGCTAACTCGCTGTAACTCACCCAGCTGCAGCCAAAACCATTTGGTCAAGGTTAGAGGAGTTAGTGTGTGTGCTTGTTTATACCTTGCTGCAGACGTATAAGCCTTCAGGTGTCGGCCTGTGCTTCAACACAGTTTCTGGATACTCATGTGCTTAGACTTTCCAGAGCATCTCACATCATGTATGTTTCCATTGCATTCTTTTTCTCTTCTTTCCACTGCTGCTGGCTTGTTCTTAATTTCCTGTGGCAGTGTCCCCGTCTTTTTAATTTCGTATCCACACTCCGTCTCCTCCTCCATCTCGCTCCACTCTAGGACTCTTGCATTTAGTTTTGTCTCTATTATTTCATTATCTGTCAGTATAATTTTGTGCTTACAGCTGCAGTCAGGTTTCACAAGTGTATCAACTGTGTGGCATGTAGTCATAATGCATATGCCTGCACAACATGCATCAAAAACCTGCAGGCCACTCTCCTCTGTTCACACTCTTCACTTGTGAGCTGTGTTCCTCATCAGGTTTTGTTCACACTGTGCAGTAACTTCCTTTTCTGCTTCCCATGTGAGCAGAACGGACCCTGTAGGCTTGTTTGATGCAGTGTGTCTGTCGTGTTTCTTACGGAAACATTTGTGGGCTTTTTTTTTTAATTTCTTTCTTTCTTTCTCACCTTCTTTCTTCTTCCTTGCTTTTTCTCTCTCTTTTCTCATCTGATAGGTCATGCAGGAAACGGTTCTGATAGCTTCCTGAGGAAATTACACCCACTTCCTGTCTGTATGCCTCTCCATTTGCCACCTTTTTTCAGAGAGCAGCCACTAGAGTGGAGGAGCAGCACTGCTAGTAGGAATCCCCCGGTCACTGCTAATGAGGCGGTGGCCTGATGTGTGAGCCAGATAAACAGCAGTACAAACACAGCAAGCTATAGCCATTAGCTGCTGGGCTATTTTTGGATGCTGTCCTCATAGCATATAGAGAACAGAACACAGCCTATTGTGATGTGGTATAGAAGGAGGATAGTGACCTCTGCTTGCACAATAGATTCTGTGACCAGGTGTTCCTTGCATTGAGCAAATCTCTAAATGTAGTGTTGGACTGATTTCTAACTCCCATTTAACTGTTTACATGTGAACAAACAGACAGAATCAATTTTCCATCGCTTGACAAAAAAATGAAGTGGCAAAATTTCCCTTTTACACGCTGCAGCTGCATACTCCGAAGTAATCAGATCAGATAACCAAATCTGCATGTTATGAGGGAAGTCTGCAGCATCCAATTTTGTCACATTATTACTCTGCTCCTGGCACATATTTCATGCTCCTCAGAGTGATTTCAGAGGCTGTATAACAGACGATTGCTATCTCTCATACACTTTGGGAAGGTTAACTCCTAATTATATATATGTATATGTTCCTGATTGACTTTGTGTTCACACTTACCTTTCTATTACAAGCAAAAGGATGCAAAATATAAGCTTTGGCAACTTTTGTCCAAATAACTCTATAGACATTCAAAATAATATTGTGCAAAGGGCTTGGTCTGCTGGTGAAAACGTACTTGTCGGGCTAAATGTTAAGGTGTAAGAAGTAAGTTGTAATATTGTAAGTTAAGAAAACTTTGGGAAACCTAAAAAAAAACTTATAATTGAAGAGTGATGTGTTTATACTGTTGCATGCTAACCAGCTTGCTTTGGACAATATCATGTGTCATACCCCTTTAAACTGCCAGATAGGCTAGAGAGCCAACCTAGTGTCTGGTCTGTCTTAGTCCTATAAGTAGTATCAGAGTTACTGGTGTTTCTGTCTAGTAACCATCAACCAACCTATGTGATAAACTGTGTATAAACTGTATGATCTTTGCTCTCTGTGGGGACAAAGCTTCTGTTCCTACATGGTTTCTGAAGCAATTTGTGCTTTCCCAAGAACAAACCCCAGCCAGGCATTATATCCTAAACTTGTCCCTCTGGAATATATTAGAATAGAAGTTGAGAGATTGATATGATATGTTCATATTTACCACATTGAAAGAATTTCTCCTTGGGGATAAATAAAGGAATTCTGATTCTGGTATTTATGCTAAACCAGCTCATCTTAACTCATAAGGGAGTGCAACTGCACTGCAGAATGTAGTCCAGCTCTATTAAACTCATCACACTCTCCTGTTGACAGTCACCATCATGTGATTGCAGGAGTTTGGTTCAGAGGTGTGGGGGGCCCTCATCCAGTTGCAGAATGGATGCTGAAGATGCCCACTCTGTGGCGAGGTCACACTATGCACCTAATCCCTTTTTGTCCAGAAAGCTTCACTAAAACCGTTGTTTGTTTGAGTGGTTTCACAATGGCTGTAGGGTTTGCATAAGAGCTGATGTAACAGTGATTTGGTTATAATTAGCATAGCCTGGTGGAAATATGAAATGCTGACCTGTGCCCGAGGCTTTGTTTAAATGATGAAGGGTGCTTTTTTTATTACTTATAAAACAGATGGAGATGAATGCTCTCGTAGAGAACAGTTGTCATAGAACAAACGCAGGAATACATCAGCAGCTCCACACAATCACATAGCAATGACCTCCCTCCCACATGTGTGCTCAGATTTAACCCACACACACACAAAGGCACGTACGCTTGATGGCTATCATTAGATTGATGCCACCTGACACTTAGTTAGTACTGGAATGTGATGGGAGGGAGCAGTGAGGAGGGGGCAGCTGCCGACTCTTAGGAGCACCAAAGTTGATCTCTGCTCTTCTGTTCAAATACTGCAAACTCATGGTCTTCTCCCAATCCAGCCATCTCCTCAGCTTTATAAGCCAGCCCCACAGTGTGGAGCTTTTAAACCAGCTATCAGTGGAGGTGAAGGTTCTGGTTACTGTTGAAACTCAGACTGCCTCCATCTGTTGCCTAAACTGTGCCATATGCTGGAATGCACCCCTTGGCTCTTTCTGGTTAGCGGAGGCTCCCACTGCTGCCCCTCGGTGCTCTTTAAATCCATAGTGGATTTGACCTTCCATGCTTCCCCCTGTGCAACCGCAATTAGCTTCCCCATGCCTACTTCAATTTATCTCCCCAAGCATGAACATGTATTACAGTTTCTCTGAGATCAGCCGAGACATAACAATAACAAAGCATTGGCTGCAGCATCTTGTGTAATGAGGAGACTGAAATGCTGAGTAGCGGCTGCAAGCTTGCCTCAAGGTTTTCAAAGCACGTTCTGCAACTTAACAGAGGTTTAACAGTCAACTTGAGAAGGAACAGAAGTAATTCACTGTCAATGTACTTATTTTTGAGCTGCAGCAATAAGTCCATTCACCCATTTTCTTAACCTTTATTATTAATGCTTTATTCTACACACGGTCGTGAGGGGCTGAAGTATGTCCCAGCTGTCAATGGGCAAGAGGCAGTGTATACCCTGGATAGAGGCACAACATTCACACTTGCAGTCACAACTACGGCCAGTTTAGAGTCCCCAGTTAATCTAACATGCATGTCGTCTGAAAAAAGCTGGAATACCCGAAGAAAACCCACACATTCGTATGTAGAACATGCAGACCTTGCTCTGAGGTGACAGTGCTAACCACTGCACCACCATGCCACTGCCAACAACCAGTCAGTTACAGTATCTATTGACCACAGGCATTTTTACAAACTTTATTATCTATTTCAAGCAAAAATACTTTTGAAGAATTGACTCATTGTAATGTTTACACGTTTTCCAGAGTAAGACTGCTTAACACAACACACAGAATATGGTTTCAAAGTAGGTATGAGTAATGCACATGTTCTCTGTTTTATCACTTTTTCGGTCATTAAAACTTAAGGATGTATTAGTAGGCTATAAGCTTTCACAGCATTTTGTCTTTTCACCAGAAACAGACTTCTGTTTTTTCTGTTGTCATGGTGACATAACTTCGTCATGGTGAGGTGGTTGCAGCGGTTTCATTTTGGTGTTGGTTACTGTATGTGTTAAAAGGAGGTGTGTCCTTGTGTGTGTGTCTGTGTGTGTGGTGATGTTTGTGTACATCAGTGCAGATGTGGCCCTGACAGGCCTGTGTCTCTGTTTAGCTAACCCCTCCTACGCATGTTACTCCAAACACTGGCCTTTCTCAGCTCAACAGCCCACTAGATACAGCCATGAATGAACACATTCTCTCGCCCTCTGTCTGTCTCAGAGTGTCTGTTTCTCTCTCTGCAATCCTACCCCCTCTGTTTAAACTCCTGTCCTGTACAACCCAACTCACCTTGACCTCAAAACATTCATGAGACAGCTATGCACATTCAGTATTGAAGCCAGGCATCAAATCATTTCTTCTACAGTCACAATTCCTTATAAATTATAACCACTAAGTGAGTTTCAGTTCCTAGTTTACAGTTCTAATAGACCTTCTAACCGAACATTATAATTAGACATGCTGTGTATGTTGAGGTATAAACTGAGGTATAAATGGCTCAGCAACATGGCTGGAATTTTTACACACATACCAGTCATTATAATCTGAATTTGAAGCCTAGTCACACTAGGGGTCTGTATGCTCAATGACTGTGGGAGGAGTCAACATTAAAGAATAAAAGTGTTAGGTTTGTGAAAACTGCAAAACCTATTTACCCTATTCAATGAAAAGCCAAAACAGCCACAACAGGGAAGTAAAATAGAAAATGCAACAAACTTCAAACATGACTGTTAAAATGACAGAAGAATCCTGTCCGCATGTCTAATCTAATCTAATCCAAAATTCTTTGAAGCTGTTTATCATCAAACACATACTGAATGAATCTTCAGGTACAGCCATTCAGACACCATGAATATTATGTTCTGTATTATACATTACAGAACCTGGCTAGTTTGCAGGGGTTATTGACCGCATTTCTTCTCTTTACTTTGATTCATGCTCGGACCTCTTTGGCTTTACTTACACACCTAGGGGTGTACAGTGAGCTTTTTGATGTGTGTTTGTGTTTGGGTGTTCCCTGGTGGCGGCTCTGGGTCTGTGGCCTTCAGAGGACTGAACACAAGGACTATGTGTTGTTTGTGTGTTTTGTGGAAGAGGAAACTGTTGTGTGTTGAATGGTTGCTTGGCACAACCATTTTAATGTTTGATTAAGTTACACTTTAGATGTGAAGTGTGTTTTGGATGTACATCATGGCTTCTAGGAGAAGAGTGTTATACTGAACTCAGCATGCATCTGAAAAAGATCAATGTGGCCTGGGGGAGGAGGGCTTCAGCATTTCACATGACACTCTAGTGTTAATGAAACTACAAGCTTAAAACCTTTGCATTATTATTGTTATTATTCATTAAAAATAGTAGTTGTTGTGATGTTTGTGGATTTCCAACAAGTTGTCACGTGCCTTACTTAGTTATGTAAATGGGATACTACTTAAACTCTGTTTCTAATTCAAGGACCACAAGTAGTATGACACATGTGGCTTGTCTCTGTCTCACTCCAGGAGGCTGGATTGGAAGCTGGGACATTTTCCTGTCTCTCTGCTTGATGTTATTTTACACTGGGAAAGTTCACTTTGTCCAAACTCTTATCTGGTTTTATGTCTGGCTCTGCTCAGCAGGGGCTTGGGACGTTGAAGAGATATCCTACCAGTTCAAAGTATAGCCCATAATGGCTGCTAATTGTCTTGTTTTCCTCCCCCTCTTGTCTCTCTCTCTCTCTCTCTTTCTCCCCCTCCCTTTCTCTCTTTAGCAGGGTGCGTTTGGAGCTCAGTGCTCTAATCCAGCCATGAGCATCATCGGGGCTGAGGATGAGGATTTTGAGAATGATCTGAATGATGTGAGTGAAAGACAAGACTGTTATGACAGCTGAAGCCAACTTTGTAGCATCTTCCATCTTTATAATTTAATCTCTCCTTTGCTTTCTTTTTTTTTCCGTCTCAGGTAAATGATGACCAGTGCACGCACTTCAGCGTCATAGAGCAGCTGAAGGATCGACCGACCCACCTGCTGGTCTTCATGCAACATGTCATTCTACAGTTTGACCCTGCTCCCCTGGTGAGAACTGCAGCTGGTGTCGATGTAACATCCTGTCTGGATAGGATGTGTTGCAGCTACTGTTGTCCAGTCTGTAACCTCTTATTACGTCCAGCAATGGGAATATCAGTGATGTATTAGTGTGGTTAGCCAGCTGTCTCCTTAGACAATTTATCAGTCTTGTTTAGATTAATTGCCATTATTCATGCGGGGTGCATTGGTTTTAGTGATCACACTAGCATTAAAACAAGATAAACTTCTGCTAGCTGTAATTTCTGCACTGCATAAGCTTGACCTTTGCTTCCTGCTAATAAGTCTATCTTTGACATACTAATGAAGAAAAGCCACATTTAAGAAGGGCAGAACACAAACAGGAACAATAAAATGCGAACTGCAAACTCTGATCTGCAAAATCATTTGATAATAATCATTAGCTGTAGCCATAGTATGTTCCTTTAGATAGAGAGCAGTCATATGTATTAAGGCAAGTATTCATTGACATATTTTCTTTCATTTTTTTAAGATTAGTTCAAAACAATATGTACACATACAGATAGGAAATTGAGTCTGACCACCCAAACATTTAACAAGATATAAAATTAGATAATTGACATTGACATAAATAGTTTGGTTTTTGAGTTTATTCACTGAGATGTGGGTAAAATGGGAGCTCTGCTTGTCAGCAGAGTCCATCAGGAGAAAAGCAAAATAAGTAGTCAGACAGGTTCCAAAGCAAAGGCTTTTGCCTGCAGCAAGCCAACTTAGGACACTGAAATAATCCCAACGGCTTAAAAACAAATACCTGTCAACAGACGAGTAACTGATCAATTGCTGCAGTCAGTAGTGCACCTGTGAGATATGATCTAATCTTGAACTCCAAATAAACAATGACTTATTAGTAGTGTTCTCTGGGACTTTATCATATGTTGGTGTCAGTGTTGACATAAAGCATGCCTGTCCTTTTGCCTTTGTCTTGCATGCAGACACAGTGACCCCACCCAGGTACTGTTACACTTTTAAACCCCTCCCCGTGTCATCTTCTCTCCCTTTCCTTCACATCAACATGTTTATAGGTGTTCAGATGTTATCAGTGGTTCAGATCAGTGGCTGTTTGCTCAGTCTGCTTTGGGCCCCCATTATCCCACAGTCATTAAAATGTAAGCTTAAAGGTTATGGTAGATATTATATGAATTTATTCAGCTAGTCTCAGTCATTTGAGGGTTACGTTTTAGGGTCTATTTGGTGAAGGCAAAAATTCTGTGTGTCACATATGAGTGTGTGTGACCTTTGGTGGTGACATTCTTTCTCTCTTCACTCAGCTGTGTTACCTCCATGCTGAACTCTTCAAGAATCTCAGTGCCAAAGAGACCAAGAAACAGTTTGTGGAGTTTTACAACACCTTCTTGGACAAGGGTGCAGTAAGTATTTTTATTAAGATATGCAAAAGCATATATAAAAACAGGGTTACAAACAAGAATAAGGTCTTTGTACTTGAGCTGACGGTTTAACCCATGGAAATAAAAAATGCACAAATACAATTAGTCTGCATAAACCAACGCACAAAACCTTTAAGTAGCAGACAAAAAGATGCACACTGAAAACTTTTTGGCTACTTGACTGTATCATCCAGAAAAATAAGAAAAAGACATAATGAGTGCAGTGTAAAGTCACGTTTTTAAAATGGTTTTACCTGTGTTTAATCAATCTGGGTACATGCTAATTTCTGCATAAGTAAAGAAATTAGAAATGTATCTAACAAAGGTAAAGCACTCCTACTGTGGTTCAATAGGAATTTAATATACTGCTCAGCTGTATTCTATAAGCTGGCCTCCTGAGAGAGGAGTACATTGTGTGCAAATGGTTTGTTTGCATGTGAGGCAGTGTTGGTTCTGTTTGCTCCGTCTTGACTGCCTGCAGCAGCGTCTGTCTTTTTACATCTCTCCTCCATGCACACCTGGCCTTTGTCACTCCTCTGTTATATTTTCTCCTCATACAGCTCGTACACTGTACGTCCCTCAGCTCAGCTGGTTTATGGTGCAGTTTACTCCTTCCCTGTCTGACTCCCTGTCTGTCCAATCCCACAGCTTCCTGTCAGGATCATGGGAAAGCCCTTTAGGAGGGATCATCTTCTCTTGGCCTTTCTCTCTCTCTTTTATTTAACCCCATTTAGTTTGTATTGGCGTAAAGTTGGCCCATGTGGCTATTTTTATACCAGTGATAGAGCAATGTATTTCCCAACTGAAATGTCTGTTGGAACATTTGTTTTTGTTGTGTTAAAATGACCCCTTGTGGTAATATATAGTTACTGCAACACTAAGTGACTCCTTTTTTTTAAAAAAAAAATGTTTTTGTCGTTTTCTTTAATTTGCAGATACTCAGAGTTTCAATGCCTTCACATATGTCCTATGAATTCGGTAGGTTCTTTTCTAACAATTATTTCTAACAGTTATTACTCATTCTTCAGTATTTGGTGTGTGTGTGTGTGTGTGTTCCTTTCTGTTTAGAGACTTCATTCTTACTTCTTTCTCTTTTCCACCTTCTAAAAGATCGGACCCGTCCAGATTTGCTCTCAGATGACCTCCAAAAGCGCTACGCTCTGGAGATTCAGAGCCTTCAGGTTTCTGAGTTGGCCAAACAGTTGGAGGATTTCAGGTGAGATTGTGGTTTCCATTGCGAACTCGGATTGAGTTCGCAATGGAAAGTGTTTATTTTAGTCAAGTACAGTAAAGATTTTTGGCATTCATGTGTCAACACTTGGATTAAGTTTATTTGATTAATAATTTGCAATAATATTTTGCTTTGTACACTCTACACAATCACAAAGGTAGGGCTAAAATTGAATCTCTTCCTCTTATTTTCCATCATGTGCACTTCATTGCTGCGTGATGACCTGTTTAAGCTTTAAACTATATCACTTTGTTTCTGCTTAGTCCTATATCTCTGTGGAAACAGCATAGTCAAACTATAGATAGGTAGATTTTTCTAGGTGTCCAGGTAATCTTCCTGATATTCCCCTCTATAATGGGAGCTCAGCACAATAGAGATAATAAATATTTATTAATTGTGTTTTTGCATTTTTTTTTTTACGTGCCCTACATTTATTCTATATTTTTGCCAACATGCCAAACACCTGCTTTTTTTTTTGCACAGGCAAAAAAGGATGATGGGCATGACCCCTAATGAGGCCGAGCTGGTTGATGTGGAGAGCCACTATCCCACCGACCGAATCCCAACAGAGATGAAGGAAAAGTCTGTAGCCGAGAACCTGCTGGAAAAGATGTCTGAGACACAGTGAGTGTTTGTTTATGCTTGTTTTACACATCAAGGTTCTGAGAGTGAAAGCCTGATTCATTCTCTGTGTATACCCTCCTCTGGTCTATCAGATAAGCACACTTGTTAGATTTGTGTCCTTGGATGTTGTCACCAAACTTTCTATGAAACTACATTTGTAGCTCACACCAGCTGTGCACATATACAATTTGAAACTAAGCACCAGAGAGGGATGCACCAAGAAATGGAGAAATTCAAAATCACTGGATGAGAAAGCTGGAGAGAGAGCGAGAGCTGTGATTGAAACTGAACACAACAGAGCAAGAAGGAAATGAGGAGGCAGTGAGAAAAAGATGGAGTCAGCAGTGCCACGCTGGCAGGAAGGCTCTCTCCCTTGGCATTGTGCCAACTGGCGTGAGGGGTGGCGGCGGTGGAGGGGGTAATACAGCAAAAGAGAGAAAGGGCCAGAGGGTTATCAGTGCTGGATAGCTGCTTCCCTGGGCACAGTTAAAGAAAGAAAGCAAGAGATCTAGGGGAAAGTTAATCTATCCTTGACCCCGTGGCCAACTACAATATGCTAGACAGAGAGGGAGAGAAGGCCAGGGAGAGGGCAGAGGACTGTCTAACTTCATCTTGTCAGGACTGAGAGGAAAAAACCAAGAAGAGATGCACTGTGCAGAAGCAACACTTGTCCATGAAGGCAGTGAAAAAGACACAAAACATCTGCTAAGCAGTCTGTATCAAAGACATGATCATTCAGTTTTTGACTCACTTACTTACTAACAGTTGGCTCTCTGTCCCCGCTGCACAAACATTTTATTCAGCCTCACTCCATTCACTGCTCCTGACAATCATCCCTCTATTCGTCTCACTCTTCGCACCCAGTCACCCCTACACACTTGACCACCACACAGTGCCCTCGCCCCATCTGTTTCTCATTGGTCTTGCTGGTGATGCAAACAAGGAAAGCAGACCATTTGATTGGATTATTCAGGGAAATCCTGGGGAAACCCCTCCCATCCTTTATAGTCATTTCAAACATGAGTATCCAATTTCCACAGTCTTGCCTGCATGTTGCATCAGACAAAAACATGGTTAAATAGACATTTCCGCTGTGTTGGAGCTTTTCTGACTTTGGATTTCCTTTGCAGACAGCTTACTGGAGACATAAACCAGGGTAGCTTTGGACAATCTGGAAGCAATAGCTGGACTCAGTTGCAGATATTTAAGTGTGATAGTTGAGGTTTAAATTGTTAGGGCAGACAAAAGCGCATCTTTTGATGCATCTTTCAAATTTTTGATATTTTTGTAGGTTTTTTTTTTCTTCTCTCCTTTTTTTGGAAATTTTAGAATATGATCAATAGCTTCAGCTCTGAGCACAATAACAAAATAGTCAGCTTTGAGTTGGATCAAGAAAAGTGCTGTCACTTCAGATTCCACCGACCTAAAACAGAGTTAATAATCAGTCGTGCAAGAGAAAGAAAAAATGCTACTTAAAAGGAAGAGGTGAGCGTGAGGCTGGACTAAGTAACTGTTTTTCCCTCTGCTGTGCTAACACCTGTCTCTCTTCTTTCAGACCTTCCTTTGATGAGGAAAAAAGGTGAGTTAGATTGTTTTTAATGAAGTTTTAAACTGGGTTCTTTTTGTGTTTGTGCTCATGTAGTCTATTTGATCTCTGCATGCATTTTCACAAGTGTGGGTGTGGTCCAACTACAGGATTTTTGCATGCATGTTCAAATGACATACACATTTAAATATGTCTTTAGCTCTGAAGGAAACACCCTGAGCATGGTGCAAAAATGTTTGAAAGTGACTAAAATGCTTCCTAAGTTCTTTAATATTCCCCTGTTGTACATGTTTGTGACTGAACGAAACTTCTGGACACAGTTGTCATGCACACAGTGGGTTCTTTGTATTTATATGCCTAAAACTTCCTTTGCAGTTCAGACTGTTTCATTTTATTCTTTTGCTCTATAAGACTGTCTGGTGTCCTGTAATGGAACAGACTTTTGTTGTGTGCACATTCCCAGAGGCTCCTCCTTTTTTTTCATCTCATCACCATTGTCATTAGTTTTGTCCCCTTCCCACAATTTACAGCTCCTCCTCCTAAATGAGGTCAACTTTCCTGTGCCTATTTTTATAGATGAATCAACAATAAAAAGGATTTATTTTTAGTTTTTTCCTGTTGCAGGGCTTTTTAACACATTTGAATCAGCCACAGTGCAAAAACACTTTTTCTAAATACCATTTTATTGCTGCGATATGTTTTTTTTTTTTACTCTTTTTTATGTTGTCCTAAGTCTTACTTTTTCCTTCTCCCTTAGCCAAACCATCTTTAATGCAGTGACCTACTACATGAAGCACCTTGGGGTTAAAAACAGGACTGTTGACAGTAAGAAGTCCAGAGGAGGCTTCTTCAGAAGACAGCTGGTAAAGGTGAACCACCTTTATTTATGTAGAAAGACTTTATCCTGAGCAATACATTGAAACTTTTTTCTTACTCCCTGCTTCACAAACTTTCCAGAATAAGAAGGAAGAATCCCAGAAGGGCAAACCCAGAGGGGTGTTTCCTGGCATCCCCAGCTGGATTGGAGGCAATAGTAAGGGTTTTGCTTTTCATATCAAATGTTGTCTGTATTTATTATCTGTTTAGTTACAATATATTTTATATATATATATATATATATATATTCAACTGTTTGGTTGATGTCTATAAATGATGTGCATATGAGAACCTCCTGCCCTTCTTTCCTGTTACAGCTGAGCTCAAACCTAAAACGGAGGCTGAAGGTACTCATTGTTCAGAGTCCACCCGCTCCCTTTCCTTCTTATTTGTAGAATGGTCACATCCTTGCTAATCAACCCATAAGCATGTCTGCATGTTCCAAATCAAACTGGGAGAAGGATGTGGGTGGGATGTTTTGTTGATTTTTGTTTTCCTGGGTGGTTGTTTGAGGAATGAGTTGTAGTGTATAGGTTGTAATCACCAGAAAATTTCACACTCTGCCTACTTTGCAGGTTGGTAGATGTTCTCTTGTACCACACTAACCCTCTCATTTACTGCACAGGCCCTGATTGCACCCTACTCCATCCTGTCTGTTTGTCCGTCTAACATAGTCCCTGTCTGTTTACTCACCGAGTTTGGGTCATGTTTTATCTATCTTTGTTTTGCCTAATTTTATGGTTCATGTCTGTTAAAGCTGTCATGTTCTTTCACCTCTTCAGCTGAAAAAGAGAAAGTGAATGTGGATCGTAAAGGGCAACTTCCTGGCAGAGGCTCCTTGACTGACCCTGTAGTCCCTCCCTTGCCTAGAGTAAAGTCAGGTTCGAGTGGAGGCCCTAGCTTGGTTCCGGGGGTAGACATCAACGATGGCTCAGGCAACAACATTAACACCACCAACAGCCCAGAGTCTGTACACAGTGAGGGTAAACATGCTTATTGCCATTGATAATTCAGCAGCTCTGTGGGGCTGCCCTCTCACAGTGACAGTGCCAACATTTTGTTTGCATGCTAAACACTGTAAATGATACTGTCAGCCTGATTTGTGTTTGTGTTGTGTCACTATAATACATCAGCAACTGAAAATACTGCTAATTTTGATTGTCTAATCTTTTAGGTGTCTCCAGCAATCGTTTGGAACTTCCGACTGTGTCGGACGGAGGCGATGTGTCCCCTGTTGGGTTGGGAGGTGGACTGACCATCGGGGAGCCCATCTCACCCAGTGACATCCCCACAGAGGAGACAGTGGAGAAAGAAAAGTGAGTATCATCCAGGGAGTGGGATTACAACTGCAATGTAGTGACTCACTAAGAGAGTATAAGCATTCACAGGATTACAGATTGTAATCAGATTATAATTAGACCGTAAAGAGCAGCGGCCAGGGGAAAAAGGGGAAGCGAAATATGTCTGAGCTGCTCAGAGTGAGGGAGCCTGGTAAAACTCCCCCAGCTGTCTGTCCCTGCTGTGTGCAAGCTTTTGTCATGCTGCCTGCTGCTCGCTAGCTAACAGAGCCTGCGGTTTTTGAGAAGGACCCTCACCAGGTGAACATGGACCCAGTCCTTCCCTGCCTTCCCTCTCCCTCATACCCTTCCTCTCTTCTGCACTAGCACGTGTGCTCTCTCTGTCGTAATATCATTCTGTCTCTTTTTTTTTTCTCCTGTGTCCTGATTTGTGTCTCCTGATGTCTTCTGTCAGAGCTTCGTTGCAGTTTTTGTTGCATATTTTGTACACATCTGACTGAATTTCTTTGTTGGAGTTAGGTACGGTACATGTTGGCAAAACAGTGATGTTCTAGACTGAGACTTGTGTAAGTGTTACAGTTCCCTTGCACTGATTTCATGAATATTTGCGAAGATTTGGCAGTTAAACTGCTCCGTCTACCGCTAGGCCTTACACGAAATCTTAACACTGTGTTTTCAGTCCATTCTAGCTGCTCATTCCATGTGCTTTCCGAGGTGTCTCAATGTATTGTGGTCAGGGCCTGTGTCCTTTATGCTGCTTGTTTCACTGGTCCATGTGGTTACATGTTGTTTGAGGCTTTGGCATGATACTACTTTGACAGTGGTTTGTGTAGGTTATGACGTTGGGGATGTGCATTTGCATGTTACTGTTGTTACTGTGGCTGACAATAGTTGTGTGAAGGCGAGTGTGTAATGATGTGGTATCCCGTGTTTTTGCAGACGGAAGACAAGGTGGGTGTCAGCGCCTTGACAAGAGTCATGGACATGCTTCAGACCTTATACTGATTACACAAACACTCACAGGCATACACACCTCAAGTAGAGCCTGGTGCTCATTGGCATATACATAACACAAACATGGCTAAGTATTTTTTGAACCTGCTTGTGAAGGAACTGGAAATAGTTTGTTTAGCTGGATTATTCCGAGTCGGAGTGTTCTTAGTGTGAGACTCTTCAGATACGTGTTAAATGCATGGCTCCTTTGTTATTATATTTTTTTGTAGATTGGCGGTCAAACGCTGCCATGTCTATAGTGTTATAAAACTATGTTTTATTGTCTAGTATGCATGTTGTGCATATTTACGTCACTCCTTTTCTCTCCCTCTGTTTTCTTGTTGGGATTTATTTTTTCCTTTTTAAATAACACCTTATGTCAATCCTCTGCTGTTATTATTTGTGTTAACTCTTATTATTAACCCAAAATTCTGTCTTTACCTTGACTGATACTTTCACCTCTACTACCTTTTGCATTTTTTCTGTTGTTTCCTCCTTTTTCTCTTTTGCCTGTCCCCTCTTTATTTTTTCTTATCTTCCTCCTCTCCCACTCATCCTCTCCCACCTTCCCCTCCTCCCTTCAGTAGGAAAGTGGCACGCAGTGAGAGCGCCCGAGTGGACCGGCACTCATCGCGGCGCCGTGGCTCCTCTAGAGCCAAACAGTCGCGCTCCCGTAGCGATGTGGACCTCCAGCCTCCTTCTTCTACAGCAACAGCACCTGCCCCGCTCACCCCCCAGCATCTCCATCCGTAAGATGGGCACACCCCCTCTTAACGCCTCTGTGGCTGGCGAGATGCACAGCAGGGACAGACAGGATGTTAAACAGTGATAGATAAAACACATTTATATTTATATTTAATCAGAAGTATCAGAAAGTTCCCCCTGGCAATGTTTGCATAAAGGAGTGGTATTTAATGTGTTAAATGGTACTTATTTTTAACAAGCACATATCTGTTGTCTCCTGTAAAACACTTAGGCTGACAGCTTTATTGACTCTTGATTGACTCTGAGATAGATCCGTTTCCAAGAGTCGACCTGTGCTGTGACTGAGAGGGAGCAACCATTAAACGGCATCTCATTTCCAGAGTTAGGCAGACAGTTAGCTCTTTGGGGAAATGAGTATTGAGTTAGCACTAAATTGCACATTTTTGTGAACATTGAGCACTAACGCTGTCAAATCAACAGTAAATCCAGACAACACAGTCAGTCACACTGTAAGGGACCATTGAAGGAATATTATCAACTTATGTGTTCATGTTTTTAAAACACAGAATGATGTGATTTTGTTTTATCCTGGTGTTTAACCTGTTTATGGTGGGAAACAGTAGTCAACTGGCTGATTTTGCATCATCTTGCTACCCGCTATAACGGAGGCAGTCCACCAGAAAATATAACAGACATTTTACATAATAATATATATTTTTGGTATTTCTCTATCTAGAGAAATATTGTACAGATTTCTGCCCTTTCTCCAGTAGAAGCAGACGGCATTCAACTTGTGATGGTTACAGTGCCACAAATATATCTAAATATATACTATACATTCTGAACTGGCTTGTTAGGTCTCGAAAATTGTACAGATGGCAGCTTACATCTCCCTACGCTGACAGTCTCTTTCTTGTGATTGTTATGCAACGGGATGTAAATATTAATGCTGTTCCCAGGATTGAATGGTTCCCCCCAAATCAGTCTAGATGAATGAACTAAACTGCAGGCCTTAAGGCAACGTGAATATTTTTGTGTGTGTGAACTGCACATTTAAAAGTCAGAGGCTACTTTACATCATTGCAAAGCTGCAAGTATAATATGACATTGATATAGAGCTCATCTGATAAATTATCTGTGTAGGTTTTTAACCAGTCTTACATCATCTAATATTAAGATGCCCCTGGTGTAAATTTACAAAGACGAGCAGCTGTTCACACTTACTGTTGTTCCAAAGCCAACAGCCTCCACTCGGCCAGGATGTGTTTCACACCACTCGATAGCCATGTGGGTGGTACTTGTATGTTGTAGTAAGAAGCCTAAACTAATCCTTCTCCTGCTCTGTTCATTCCTCAGTGTTGAGGGACCAATTTTAGTTTCAGAAGGCCCTGGCCACTCCCCCACTAGCCCCTCCCCACAGCTAGAGGAGATGGAACCACGACTCCTGGAGTTTGAGCAGGACCCACCAAACTGGAGGGAGCTAGCCCCCCCTGTAGCTCTGTCCAGCCTCAGCAAGAAGGAGATTAAGAGGCAGGAAGTCATCAATGGTGAGGAGAAGTGAGACAGATCAAAGCGGCATGGAAAATTTAAGATCACCTTTGGTTGTAGTATCAGAAAACATCACTATGCTGTGCCTACTTTCTCCCCTCTCAGAGCTGTTTGCCACAGAACATGCCCACGTGAGAAAACTAAGTGTCCTTCAGATGGTCTTCTCCAAACCTTTGGAAAGGGAGGAGCTCCTGACAGCCACAGAGCTGGCCACCATTTTCCCTAACCTTGATGAGATCATAGAAATGCACTGTGAGTGCTGCTGCAAAGAAGCATCTGTGACCTGTGTTTATCTCGTCTCAGAGCCAGACACATGAAACAAATCCTTTAACAAAAAACAAAATATTGTGTAATTAATAGTACTGGGTCATCTGCATCTGTTATTGAGAGAATAGTACAGAATTGAAAGTCTGAAGTGTGTTTTTCTCTTTTGCTCAGATAACTTCTATGAAAACCTAAAGAAACTGCGTTTGGATGACAACTTCATAGTTAAATCCATCAGCACCACAGTGCTCAACAGGGTAAGTCTATTGTACAGTATTTATTTTACATTTTTTTCACTTCAGTGTGTGTGTGTGTGTGTGTGTAACATTTTGTGTGTGTTTCAGTTTGGTGGCACAGAGGGGGAATGGTTCCAGAAACTGACAGCCCGGTTCTGCAGTCACCAGTCATGGGCCCTGGAGCAGATCAAGCTCAGGCAGAGGAGAGAGCCACGCTTCAACTCCTTCATACTGGTACCACACATATCATTTGGGGGAGGGAAAAAAAAAACGTTTTATCCGAGACATACAGATGCCCTCACAGATACAAGGCCATGCATGAAGTCAGATAAATGGTCTCATTTTGACTCCGTATGTGTGTTTTTATCCCAGGAGGCAGAGAGTAAGCCCCAGTGCCGCAGGCTGCAGCTCAAGGACATCATTCCCATAGAGATGCAGAGACTGACCAAATACCCACTGCTGCTGGAGAATATCGCAAAGAACACAGGTGTGCGAGTCTGTCCCCTGCCTGTCTTTTGCTAAGTATTTACACACAATAATGTGTTTATTACACTGTAACAATCCTCATAAGATTATTATTATTATTAGAGAAATGATTAACTAGAAAGCATTTTGACATATTAAAATGCTTCACACAGAACAAGCTAGCTTTATTTATCTATATAATATGCAGATACATATATTAAAGGTGGGACAGGGTTATCTAAGTTTCCAGGCATTCAATGATTATAAAACAATGCACAGAAGTGTGCTTGCGTTCATGATGTAAATACTGTGGATGACCTGAAGAGTTTATTCTTGGTCCTTAAATAGGCATGGAGAACCTGAGAGCCCTGTAAAGGTTCAGCACAAATAGTACAGCAGCATATGCTTCATGGTTTAAGAAAAACATATTTACTGATACGCACTCGCATTTTATTAAGACGTAAAATTAAAATAAGAGTAAAATTGATTGGTTTTACATTAAAAAATAAAACCCAACTGATGCCCTGCACCAAAAACATTTGAACAATCGATTCCTTTTCTGTCCTGCAGAGTGTGTTATCTGTGCACTCATGATTTATGGCTTTTGTTTGGACTCTGCTGTGAAACTTGTATTTTCCTCATCTCTCTGTTTTCTGTTTCTCCACAGAGAACCTGGCTGAGAAGGAGAGGATCCAGCAGAGCGCAGAGTGCTGCAGAAAGATCCTCAACCATGTCAATGAGGAGGTCAAAGTGATGGAGAACTTTTTGGTAAGAAAACACACAATCCATCACACAGCGAACGGTTATGTAGTAATTGAACACCCACTGGAGTCCAGTAAATTAATTTGAAGACTTCTGCTTGTTAGACTATTTCTGCCTCAGTTCTGAGCTGTCAGACAAGAGACTCTCTGAACCCCTAATCCCTTTTTCTGCTCCCAGACTCTGAAGGACTACCAGCGTAGATTGGACACATCAGGGCTCAAACCCAGTAATGAGCTTTACACTGAATATAAGGTACATTTCTTCCAACAGACTTGGAGCACTTTTCAGATATTTTCACGCTGTTTGTTGCAGGATATTTCTTATTTATTTCCCCCTTTTTTAACCAGAACATTGACTTGACTCAGAAGAAGATGCTTTATGAAGGCCCACTGACCTGGAGAGTCACCAAGGAGAAAGCTATCGGTAAATATGTGCTTCCATGTACATAACATGCATTGAAACTAGCGTTTTCAGTGCAGTTCTTTCACAGCAACGAGGTCAAACGTCTAAATGAAAAATTCCACTTATGCTAAGCTTGCTAAATATTTAATGTTCAGAGAGCAATTTGTGTCTCTGTCCCATTCTTTTGAACACATCATCTTAGAATGTATTGATGATTGATTTTCTTTGTTTGTTTTTTTGTCCTAATTTGTTCTAAATGTCCATGTGGACTTTGTTTTGCCAAATAGATATCTCACTAATATCTCATTAGACCATAAGGTGTATGGTCACCTTAAGAAATGTTCAATTATGACAGTGTTTTATGTTAATGTCTTTAGATGATGAGATATCCAAAGTATACACTAAAACATATTAATGCAAACATATTCAAACTTGTTACTAATAAATATCTGTACTCAAATGAGCCTGGACACACTGCAGTGTGATTGGTTAGAGCACGCGCATAACAACAGTGTTCTGTTTTTGAGCTAAGTTGATGTACAATTTACTTATTTCATTTCCCTTTTTTGGTATATCAAACTTGCCACAAATGGAAACGCAGCTGTACTGCAGCTGGTTGGGAGAGCTCACTTTTGACCTTTGGCTTCCCCTTTTCTCAGTTTATTCTTAGTATGACACAAGAAGACAGTAAGAAGATAGTAATGGGATAACTATAAAATCAAAAAAGTAATTAAATAAATATTGAAATAATGAATTGAGGAAATGAAAATGTGTTTTATTTGACCTGTTCCTTCTGCCTGTGTGTCTCAGAGGTGCAGTGTGTGTTGCTCGGGGACCTGCTGGTACTCCTACAAAAGCAGGACGACAAGATGGTCCTCAAATGCCAGAGCAAGAGCAACATCGCTGTCCAGGAGGGCAAGCAGATGCTGAGCCCCATTATTAAGCTGGACTCAGTCTTCCTTCGTGAGGTGGCTACAGGTCAGCTGCACACATCAGCACAGGGGCTTTTGATGGAGAAATACGAGTCACTTTTCATGTGAGATTAGTATAACTTACTGTATTTTTTGTCCTGTTGTGTCAGATCGGAAGGCTTTCTACGTGATATTTACCTGGGACAGTGGTGCTCAGATCTATGAACTAGTGGCTCAGTCTGTCGGAGAAATGAAAACGTGAGTGTCAAAGGAGATTCCACTCTGGTTAAGTTAAGTCAATGGATGAATTTCTAGACTCATTTGTGTGTGTATTTTTAGCTGGACTGACGTGATAAAGTCAACAGTGGATGATCTGAAGAAGAGTGGAGCACCCATGAGGTTGACACTGCCTCCTGGAGGTGGAGGAGCTCCTTTCAGTCCCACGTATGTGCCATTGTGTGTGTGCATTCGATTGGGTGTGGCTGTATGATATATTCATTGCCTGCCAAAGTTCACCCATCTCAAAATATCTAATTTCTTTGGTCATTTTCTCTCTGTCAGGCTGAATGCCCCTTTGAGCCCGACTGAGAATGGAGGTTTGAAAAGCAGCAATGGTAAGACCACAGTGCTTTATCAGCCTAACGCTTAAAAACAGTACATATTTGCCGTTGCCACACACGTCTGATGACACTAGCTTAAGTCAAACCTTGTCTCCATCTGTAGATCGAGATAAGGACAACTTGACGGATCACAAGTCTACTGATCCCAGGCACAGGTTGATTGATTTCCTGTCAGACAAAGGCTTCGACTTGATAGGCCACTCCAACAGTGATCAGGAGAAGTTGGCCAACAGTGCTTTGGATGAAAGTAAATAATCTTTGTCTGCCTGTTGATGATTTATGTCATTCATAGCAGATCCAAAAACTACTGAATCTTTCTCCTCTCTTAGTCATGTCACTGAAAAGGCTGTTGATTGGGAGCATCAGTCTGTCAGAAGACTCCCAGCCTGATAAAGAAACTGAGGAGGAGCAGGCAGCGAGACCTAATCAAGAAATGGATAGTTGTCAGCCAACAGGTAGGAGTAATGTTGTGTTTAGGAACTTGTACAGCCCAAGCTTTTGTTAGTGATGATCATCATATGACTGCAGATTTCAGTTAAAAACACATCTGACTGCTTCTGTTGTTCACAGAAGAGGATCAGGCCACAGACACGGGGGCTGAGGAGGTAAACAACACCTGCGAAAAAGAAAGCACAGAGAGGAAAGGAGATGAGGAGAGAAGCATCAGTGCACCACTGGTGTTGTCCCAGGAGAGAATGGAGGAAGTCTGCAGGAGGCTGCACAGCCTGGAGGAACAACTTAAAAGGCTACAGGTGAACAGAGGAGAAAAACCTGTGGGGAGGCAGCAGGTTGTATGATAGGACCAGATAAAGATGTAAGACATAACAAAAGATGCAAGGTGCCTGGAAAGAGAAGCAGAGTCGAGCATCAAGGATTGCAGTGAGGATAGCTTAAGTAAGGAGTGAGCTGTGGACAAATGGGGCCAAATGGCACAAAGGAGAAAGTGGAGAATAGAAAACCATTTAACCACTGCTGTTATTGCTTTGCTGAAAATTGCCTTGTGAAATTGGACTTCTCTAAAAATGGCTATTATGTCCAGCGCTTGCAATGGGATGTGTCAGAGAAGCGGCGAGGGAGACGAAGAGGGGATGTTAAGAGGAGGAGGTTAAATTGTGTGTGTATGTCTGCTCAGCGCCTAAGGTGAAATACATGTTGTCTGTTGCAGACTGTAGAACAGGAGCACCACAGGCTGCAGGAGGCCCTTTCCCAGTTTTCACTGGAGGGGCGTAACTTCCAGTAAGAAACCATCTCGCCACCTGCTGGTCACTAGGTGAGAACACAGTTTGTTTTACCAAAAAAATGTTAATGCCATTTCTGTTTATCCAGAAAAAGGCAGATTAAATTATGTGTGTCTTCAATCAGCTGCATTATTAAGCTTATATGTACACTAAGGGGTGATCTGTACCAACAATTCTGTAGCATCTTCTCTTAAGTCCTATTTTTTACTTTTGTGACTGAGGATTGTGTGTTAGGAGAGGGGGACATGCAAACCCTAGTTCATCATCACTCTTATTTACAGATGTTGTCTCTTCTTAAGGTTTTAACTGGTGCTGGTTTGGACTGAGTGACTTTCAGAGGCCTTCCTGGAAATTCCTACACCCTCATACATCTCGCCCAGGCCCTCGCTGCAATCTTTGTTTGTGTCACAGCTGTTGGCAGCCAAGCAGGAAGCCTTCTACCTGTTGGAGCAGAGGGCGAGCTTTGTGCACAGCAAAGTTAATCAGTGATGGAACATGGGAGGTGTGTGTGTGTGTGTGTCTGATTGTGTGCGTGCTTGGTAGAGACATCCTTCTTCTGACTGGGAGGCTGTTTTTGCAAAGCGGTGCCAAAAAGAAATGAAGCAATTTTTTTTTGCTGTGAGAGAGATGCTGCCTGAAACAAATGTAGTGATTTCAATCTGCTGTAACACACATACGCACACCAGAGGCAAGCACGCTGGAAAATATTTTACCTTAATGCCAATAACGGATGTACAGTAGAAGAATGCCTTAGAGGGCTAATGTAGCATTAGAAGATGCATTGAAATACTACTGCTGATATATAGTGTTTTATCCAGTCTATGCCAAAGTACAACAGAGAATTGCACTTTTTTCCAGATCAAAAAGAGTTGAATACGCATTGTTTTTGCAAAATGTATTACTTTGATTTTTGAAAGTCAGGCTTCATGTAGGCAGCCATCACTATTAAAAAAAGATGCATGCAGTAATGTGTGTGTATGTGTGTTACAGAGTTTTTAAAGATACGGAGGCCTCTTACTGTAATTAGGTCACATTAAAAAAAACATTTATAAATAGTGGCACTATAGGTAATCATGTTGTTAATAATGGAGACTTGTTTGTATGTATCGCTTTTATTTATTCCTCTTAAGTCTTCTTAGGTCAGTGAAATTCCTGATCTGAGTGAAACTGTTACAAATCTGGGCCAAAAATAAGACAAGACAAAACAAAAGAGAGAGAGAGAGAGAAAGAGCTGTGTGTGAGAAATGTCGGGCAAGACAAAAGAAAGCAAGCCTGGAACGTGTTAACATAGAGAAGGAAAAAACAAGAGGCGCTGGCATAGGAAGTGGGTTTAGAAGACGTTGCTGCTTTGGTTTTGATTTGCTTGAATTAGACAGCCGCGAGAAACAGAAAATATAAGGTTAGGGTTTGTGTTCGCTGTAGTGAAGAAAGATGAAGATGCACGCACATACACATCTGCAAACAGACCAGATGTGCTCACCAGTGCCAGCGCATGTGTGCAGTGTCAGCTGCCCCCAGAGAGGGTTGACAACTTGTGATCCAAGAGAGATCATGTAAACTAAGAGATCCTAGAGTTTGGCTTATAAACTGTATTATATGACATTAGATGCATGTGTTATTAGTGAAAAATAATCTCTTCTTCCCTGGTAGCAATATTTGTATCAAAACTGAGCAGCTTTTTGTATTTTATTGAGCAGTTGTTTGTTAGTATAATTAATGTGGCATAACTGTGGCTGTGCACGCAGGACCAAAGACATAACAACACCGTTAGATCCTCATTGGAGCTGTAATTATTCTTAATTTTGTGCAAAGTAGCGTGTCATAAAATGTTGATACAGAAGCTCTCCTCTCCTCAAACATGCAAGTTAGGTGAATTCAAACTTTTTGAACGAGTATAAACTAAGATAAAGAACGTTCAAGTCTTATGATCAAACCCAAACAGGAAACACAAGGTCCAATTTCTTGCATACTTGTCACTGACATTCACCAGAAAATCATGGGTTGGGTTTAGGTCTTAAAAGTGGACACAAAAGCTGCCACAAGCTGTTCTGTTCAGAGGACTGGAGACCAAACACCACTAACACCCCTGGTACTGAATTGGAACACACAGGGCCTGGAACAAAAACAAAAAAAAACAAAACATGAAGCCAGATGGGGATACAAAGGAAATGCTGAAGGTTCTGGTGGAAGGAAAACAGCAGTTCATTCTGAAGTTGCTCTTACTGTTGTCATGATCACTTCCTGATATACATTCTGATTGTTGTTAACAATAACAACAAATGCTGCCTATGAATCTACCTACTGAACCTCAGTAAGTTGACTCAGTTCAGTCACTTGAGTGTCACAAGTTGCAAAATTACGTTACTGCCATCTCCTCATGTCTTCTTAAAAATTGTACATGCTTATGAATAAGCCACTGCCTCTGCTTATTAGCTACACAGACCTCCTGATAACATGCCCGCCTCTCTTGATAGCATAATCGCCACATAAGATGTGTAATTCATTTTATGTCATGGAGGTATTTATTACAGTTGTTTCCCATGTTTTTTTCTATTAGCTTTTGTAATCATGTACTATGCATTTGCTGTAATGGTGAGAGAAAGGGCTTGTCCCTAACTTGTCTATGCATGAATAAGTTTAAGAATAGTGCAAATAATGTAACCATGGTCAGTTCCTCTTGTGTCAAACCGGCTCTGTACTGCGACTATTACATTTAAAGATGTTTTCTAAACCTGCTGTAACTTCAGTGGTCAATAGATGAATGCGGTTACCACGACTACTACAGGCAGTTCTTGCTCTCTCTACCCATCTGAAGCTTTTCTTCATGTATTCTGTATACCCGGATGTATAGAAAGTGTATTTATAGAGAGGTGCCTTGTTCAGTTGTGTGCTTCATAAAGTGCTCATTGTCACACACAATGACTGTTGTTTCCCCACGGAGGACCAAATAACAGAATTAACCACCATCCCAGGATTCTGATTGGGTGTAAGGGCTGTTTTTTTTTATACTGTAATTCAATACAATCTGTATGTGTCCATCTCCATTACATCAGCAGGATGTGAGCCCCTCTACCTACTTATCCAGCTAGTGCCCTGTATAGAAAAGAAACTGCTCTTCGTCACACTGGCATCAGCCACCATTGTCTATCTATAAACACTGAATATGCAAGAACTATACTGTGTATTTGGGTTTTGATTTTTATTGTGTAAGAGGCTCTTTAATGATGTATACCTAAGGAAAATTGTGGTACGTTCTGTTTTTTAATTCTTCATTTTTTAAATAAAACTGGGGAAATAATCGCCTGTTTTGTCATTTTATAGTTGGCAGCCAGTTAGTTCAAGTATATGTATACTCACTAAATAATATTATTTATGAGGAGATACATATTAAATGTATTCTGACACAATGATTTGCAAATATGGGGTGGTCCAAATTCATTCAAGCATAAATCCTGAAAAAAACAAGGAACCGATGCGCCCCTTCAAAACAGAAGACTGTTGAGTTATTGACTTAAACTTGACATATTTCTGTATTCTTTTCTTAAATTGAACATTTCAAGACCAAATGGAGATTCCCATTATCTTTATCCTCTGCTGTTTGGGTGAGTAAAACTATATATATTTTAGGCACTAAATTATCTAAATGGTGACATTGAAAAGAAAGTATTTATATATATATATTACCTATATATGTTACATACATTTCATTATATTATTTATCTTCTGGTAATATTAGGAAATTCTTTTTGTCATTATCATTTTTCTTAATTTATCATTTAGCTCTAGCTGATTTGCTTCAGTGAATCGTATTTCCTGTCAAAACAGATGGCTCACAAATGTTTGCTCTGTTAGTTTTTGATATGTGTGCTGCCAATTTGAAATTATTTGTAATACTTTTAATACCTCATATGTTCATTGTAGATACAAGTTTTGTTGAAATCCACTCCAACTCAGTCATAATTGCTGTTTCTTCCACAGCGGGCATTTCTCAGGGTGTGGTTTTAAAGGCGGACAGACCATTTTTGAGGGTGCAGCTCTCAAATCCAGCAAAACTGTATTGCTGCTACAGTGAAGGAGACGAAGTTACACCTACTTGGACCAGAAATGATGGTTTCAACCACAGTATAAATATGGACCGTGTGACTATGAACACCAGTCAATCGGGTGACGAACGGTGCGGCATCCTAACCTTCCAGCCAGTGCAGCTGAATGACACAGGAATGTACTGGTGTACACTGAGTGGCAACGAAAACACACATGGCACCTACCTGCAGGTCTATCGTGAGTGTGTGTGTTTAACATATAGAAATAGAGTGAAGAGAGCCCTAAGCAGCACTAACGCCTCATAAGCCCTAAATCCTGTTAAACTTATCCAAGAGCTGTGTGTGCATGGCAGTATCATAGTGCATTTTTATATCACTGGGATGGTGCCATTACAAATGGCTGCCCACTACTTTGCTTTAAATAGCATCAAAATTAGATCAAGTTCCAATAAGGCTGATATGCAGCGACATTAGTCACACTGAACTGCCATTTTGCATATTAATCTCATTAAATACAGACAGCAGATGGAGAAATGTGAGTCTGCTGAACCCTGGGGATTATGTGTGTATGATAATCTGCATTAGTCCACAAAAAAATCTTTACTCTGACCTAACAATACCATCAATTGTATATTAGATTGTGTTCTTTATACAGAACAGAGCAGTTATATAACAAAACAATCTCCTGGTAAATCTATTAAGTAATTATTCAGTTAGCCTGCTTGTTTAAATACTCTCTCTTCAAAAAACAAGAAGGACTTGTACTCACATGCCTAGCTTGTACTACTTGTTTCACCTCTGTACTGTCCCTCTTCTGCATGCCTAGAGCCAATGAAGAAGACCATAAACCTCAGTGAAAGCACCAAAAACAACATCCTGACAGCTGAGGGAGTCTTACTGTTACTCTGTGTACTGCTGCCTTCCTTCACTCTTCTGTTGAAGGTCAGGAGGTCACATTATTGTTCACTAATCTGTCAACTGTTGCAGAGAATTCCAGTATTTCTCAACATGGGTGTTACTTACTCATACATGTCAACACAACAGAAATGGCTGCAAACTGCAATCCACAAAGTCACTTGTGTATTTCTTGTTCTGATGGGAAGTTACACCATTTCATAGATTTTACCAACCTCTGGTTTCTCCTCAACAGTCTAAGAGGCTACATAACCTGGAGAAGAAGAAAATGAAAAGAGAAGAGGAAAACATATATCAGGTATAGCCTACATTAAATTACATTAAATGAGTCACATCCTCTAACAGAAGAGAAGAAATGGGAACAGAGATCTGAGTTATCGCTATCTTGTACCACCAATCAATTTATATTGATTTTTGTGTTTATTTTTTGTGCTTATCTCACGCACTAGGGGCTAAATCTAGATGAATGCTGTACAACATATGATCAGATTGAACGCTCCCAGGCACATGGTCCATACCAGGATGTGGGCAACATAATGGAAGAAAGAGAAGACATCCAGCTGGAGAAACCCTGAAGGAAAGTGGAGTGACAAGAAATGAAAAGGCTTTAATCTGTTCTTGAGAGTTTTATAGCTACATTGCTGACATTCAAAGCATTGAAATCATGTTCATTTAATGCGTGTCTTGTGCTTTACAGTATGATTTGATGGTGTACAACAATTTATTTGCTTTCTTAATTTCTGTAAGTGTTGCAAGAATAAAGCGGAGTTAAAAAAAAAAGCCGGCACATTCCTCTGTATATCACAGTTTCCCTCTAATCTGTTGTGAATGAGAGCTCTTACTTTCCCTTCATTGAGTTGTACAACAAGGCAACAGGGCGGAAGCTTATCGAATTTAAATGCCACGATTGGCTACTGGATCTGAAAGACAGCCATTCATTGGCTGACAATTGCATTGTGGGCGGGGCTTCTGTCACTCCCAGGTAGGTATGTAGGAGAGATGTGAGAGGCGGTGCGTAAACAGAGTGGGCGAAGATGGCGTCGAACAAGAAGAGTAGTGGGAGTAGCAGATTGGAGAAAGGTGTGAATGGGAGACGCTCGTCTAAACACAAAGAGGGTCCAGTGGGTGAGTGTTTTTCTCGGTGTTGTGCGAACCTCCCTTCTGTCGGTTTTCCTTTTAATAACTCCCCCTCCCCTTTAGACGCCGTCTCCTCCCGCTAGCCTGCGTTAGCAGCTGCTAGGTTAGCTGTCTTCTCTGGTTTCCACGGCTGGGTCTCCCTTTAGCGTGTCTTGTGATTGTTGTGTGACATAAAAAGAGGAGGCACTGATGACCTATTTGCCAAACTGTGTACATGTTGACAACTACTAGTCAGCCACGATAGCTGGCAAACCTCCAGTAGGAAGCATCTCCCCTCCCTCAACTGCAGCATGAGAACCGTTAGTTCGCAGTTCAATTAATGATCCTGCCGAGCATTAAATATGTGAGACATAACATTCATTTCTATTTATTTTTCACCTTCTTTACCCCTAGTCTCAATCGCTGACACTGACAGGACCCACCTGAACAGGTACTTCAAACATAACCAAGATGGGAGGGGACTAGATTAACGGGATTATGCTGAGATTGTGAGTTAAGGATGAGGAAGGAGGAGTGCTGGTTTGTTGTCACTGCAGTGTGCATAAATCGATTAAGCGAATTGATGTTGACGCCGTTATTAGTCCTGCCTGTGTGACGTGAGATGAGGCTGACACACTGTAGTGACGAATACACAGCCACAGAGAGACTGCAGGAGACTCAACATGGTGCTGCCTGCAGGCACTGTTGATCTCCCCAAAGAAACGGTTTCACTCCTGATAACTACTGCTCTCACTTTAACTGTAACAACCCTACACACCATTTCTTCCACTGTCATCTAAATATACATATAAATAGGTAAATCAGCTGTTATTTTTACAGCCAATTTGTAAATGATGTATGTCTTAACTTTTTTAGATCTGATTATCAGAATTTGTATTTTCTTTTCCAGTAGGAGCACTGTTTTGTTCAAGGGAAGTTAGCTGTTCGTGTGTCGAGTGAGGAGGCTCATTGTTGCTAGTTTCCTGTTGTTGCTTTTGGCATTCTGTGCATGTGTGTGGTACTTTAAAGGTACTTTATCTGGGAGAAGGGTCAAAACCACCAACACATGACTCAAAGGGCCCCTGCTGTAGGCGCCGCCTCTCAGAGATGTCTATTTTTAACAGTGGTAGAGGAAGTACTGAAGATTGGTACTTAAGTAAAAGTACAAATACCCAGCACAATATATACTTACGTAAAAGTAGAGGTGTTACGTTACAATCCTACTTAAGTAAAAGTCTTAGGTACTTACTTTTAAATGTACTTAAAGTATTAAAAGTAAAAGTAATCATTTTAAAGGTAGGGTAGGAGATTTTGAAAACTCAGAGTCAGCCAGATTTTTAAAGTAAAGACACGCCCCCTTTCTCTCAGAGCTCACCCCGAAGCCACCCCTCCCAATCACATGGACGCATTACCTGAAGACGAGCTGTGGTCTGTGACTTCGGCCATCATGCACGTACCTCTCTGGTGTGTGCAGAGCAGGAAGAGAGTGACAACCAGCCATACCGCACGCAGGGTCGTCCCAGAGGATTGGCTGATGTTTTTAGCGTTTTATAGCTTCCACAGATGATTAATATTCTTCGTTTTAATGGAAAAACTGCCCAACGAATTGGTTGCTATCGGATTGTAAAGAGAAGTTACACTAATTTAACAAAAAGTGCATCAGAACGAAATCTCCTACCCTACCTTTAAAATTAAAATTGACAATGTGTAGTTAATTTACATTTTCAGTACCCAGAACCAGCTATGGACAGGTCTGTGTATCATGAGGCAGGCTGTGGGCATCAAGTGAACAGAGAGGCTGCTAATAAAAAACAGGCATTCACCATTTTTACTGTGTAAGTATTTCTGCTATAGATTAATGTTATGATTAATGTTAATCAGACATTAATGGATGGACTTGTGTTAGCAGACAGCTAGTTATAACTGAGCCAGTGCACTCACCATCATGATTCAATCACCATCATGATTGAGGCTCATTATAGAAACACAGCATGACACCATCTCCATGTCTGACCTCACATCAGTCCAGCACTGCTGTATGAACACAACTGTATTCATAAATGTACTTGTAACTACAGACATTTTAAAATTTGTAGTGGAGTAGAAAGTACAGATATTAGCTGCAAAATGTAATTGAGTAAATGTATAAAGTGTGCACTATTATTTTTAGTTAAGTAAAGTACAAATACATAAAAATTTACTTACAGTAACGAAGTACAAATACTTAGTTACATTCCACCACTGATTTTTAAAACATGCTTCCTAAAGACACAATACTTATCGGACATAGGATATCTGTAAAAAAACATTAAAAAGGTTTAAAAGTGGACTAGATATCGTCTTATTTGATGAATCTACCAAGTCTTACTTCTTGCAAAGATTAAGATATTCCAAGTTACACTTCAAGGAATATCTACCACTGTTCATTCATGTCTTCACACAGACATAACATTTCCAAGAATTTGTTCTGTTTCATGCCTGATGAAGAAAAAAGAAAGAAAGAGCTGTATTTTAGAAATAGCCCAGACAAGATCGAGACAGTTAATCATACTGACATTCAAAAGTAACTCCATCAGACTGAATTCTATAAATTGTGTGAGGGTGGGGCCTGTAATTTCTTTTCAATAGAAGTTAACAAACAGGTTTTTCCAGACAAGAGAACAACTCTTGACTTACATTTTTAAAGCAGTACCATGGCTTGCTATGTAATGTGTACCTCTTTGTACACTGGAAAGCACAGGAGGAAATATACGAGCAGGTGCACGACTGTTGGATTGAGTATAAAAAAAGTACAGTATAAAACATTTGACTGTAAATCAAGATAGCCAAAGTCTCTGTGACATCACACATAGGTGAGCAGTTTTGAAGCTCAGTGTGGAAGGCTCCAGCTGTTGTCATCTTGCCAGCACCTGAGTCAGCCTAACTCCCATTTAATTCAAATATGGACAAAATGTTGAAGTGTATCTTGGACTTGAGGTTGGTGAGCAGCAGCCACATAAGCAATCATTCCAAACAATTGGCTCTTGAATTAAGGTAAAATGTTAAGCCTTTATACAATGTAAATAAGTGATCTTGTGGTTGTTATGAATATTTGGCCGTCATCGTGATTTTGCAAATGCTATGTTTTTCCCATTTTGACTTTTACTGCAACTGTAGGAATAACAACAACAGTATTAGCAGCATTTTTGTCAGTGCCTTAGTGTCTCTGCGTGTCTCAGTGTTCCCATGTGTATTTGTGTATCTCTGTGTTCTATGAGTGGGTAAGGGTTCATGTTCCAACTAAGCCATCTGTGAAATCAGTCAAAAAGTCAAAACTGAAGTCATATTGTTCCCAGAATAAGAAAACCTCCAAAATAGATTTTTACCCTGTTGATCATGCTCTGCATTCAGTGCAGACTATTAGTATTTCAGTTGGCCCGTCCTTCACAGTTCTTTACTTACTTAGAAACCAGTGCTCAGAGGTACAACCCTAATACAAACACTCCACGAGCAATATATAAAGATATAATAGCACAGGATTTTCTATGTTATTATTCATGAACTATTTTTTCTAACTCTATATTAGTAAGGGGAAATACATTTTGTGTTCTGATTCAGTTCATCAATTGTTTGATAATTGCTGCAGGACGTTTGCCTTTGTTGATTTTTTTTTTCAGTATGGATGAATAAAAACATTTGAACATTTGTTTATCATTCCCAAATCTCATGACTAATTTTCTGCCAGTGTTCATGTGTATTCTGCCAATTAAGTTAAAGTTCACAGGGAGTTACAAACTGAACAGCCAATAGCTGCAACAGTTCACCAATGCAGAGAGAAAGTTGACTGGGCCAGGGTTGTTTGTAGATCCCCTACCCTTTTTAAAAGAGGCATTGGAGGGATCAGCAAAGAGGAAACAGAAGAACAAGGCAGTGCTTCTCAGTTGAATTGCTTATGACGAACATAGAGAGACGCATTGCAAAGACGAAGGACACACAACAAACCCAATAGGAAAACCCTATCTCTTTCCTCTTTGGCCCCCTCCCTCCCTCTCTTTCTTTCTCTCATTCACTCTGTTTTTTTCTCCATGCTCTCATTGCATTCGTGGAAGAGAGGAGACAGACAAGGACAGAGCCTTGAACTCAGACGCTGGTAAACATTTTTACTTTTTTCTCATCCAGCTTTTTAGTTGTACTACCAATTGTATGCAAAGCCAGAAGCTGCCTGCAGATAGCAAACAATCAATTTACACTATCTGTGTATCACCTCTGCTGGAGTCATTACATGTCTGTAACGTTGCTAGTGATGGTTATTGTACATGATTTATTAATCACCACCTCATCCATCTTTAATGTGGAGAGACCTGGTTTAAGCTAATGGCTGCAGTGGGCTTACAGTAGCCACTTGTTTCAGTGAAAAAGAAACCATTTCGAAACATTCTTTTTAGTTCTGACTTAGCCAGAGGTGGCCTACAAAATGTACCTGTAGATGCACAAAAGATAGTGGTGATAAGGCCAGTGGGTGAGTCACAATATCTTGTGTTGACTCCCATAGAGCATATACTGTAATCTATACTGACTTCAGTGTAATTGCACTCTTTTATTATTACCATGTTTGAGGTCAAACAAAGGTGAATTTTTCACTGGATCATGGTATGTTTGAACACTCAATTCGTTCGCATTATACTTTCTGTCTGTGCAGTTAGATACAGGGGTGTAATGCCTACTACCTTCATTGTTATTAAGCAAGTTTCAGAGCAGCTTATGCTGATCCAAAGGTTCATAAAGTTCAGGCATGGCTTAATCTGTCACCATTCGGACTGTTGGCTTGCTCAGATGAGAGTTTTGACCCCTGCTCTAATTAAGCAATGTAATTTTAATTTTGGGTGTCACACCAGTGTGACTGCTACAGCAGTCACACTGGTGTGACTGCTGTAGCATGGCATTTTGATGATTGGGTTGACCAGACTAGTCACGCTTTCCCCTCAGGGCTCCGCTGCTGTAAATGTGTGTAAAGAGACAGAAGTGTATTTATAGATGTACTTTGTCCCTGTGTCTCTTCGTGTTCCCAGTTTCATGCTGATGTAATGGGTTGCATTGTCGCACATTAGGAAACTGTTTCCCGTATTGCTCCTAACATTTATAATCTATGTGTAATCTTCTGGCACTTGGCCTGAGATGAAGCACCAATACCAGATTTGTATGTGTGTTTGTCATTATGTGTAAAACTTGCGTAACGTATTCCAGTAGGAATGTGGTGACGGAACCAATAATTCAAACCTGATACCACCAAAAACTCGTTAGGTCTTGATGTTCAGTGCAAGAAGCTTAATTGCCATGATTGGGATAGCACAATGTAAATTCTGTTTCAGTAAGGAGTTTCCTTGAAATCATGGGATGAGCTTAAAGCAGATGATCAGAGGACCCCTTTCATGATGTGATGTGTTGAATTGATGTGAAATCTGGCCCAGATAGGAATTGATATTGTAATGAAAAACGTATCTGTAGTCTGCTCATTTAGCACTGCAGATTTGATTCAACCCGTCCGTTTCCCTTTAGGCCACGGCATCAACATTTACCATGAGGTTGAAAGAACATTGCACACACATACACACAAAATGTCCTCTTTACAGATAAATTGAGCTATTTGGCTTGTGACAAAAGAAAATTGTGTGCATTTACGTAAGTGGCCATTTTTTGGTTTGTTAAATGAGTTCACAATGTAACATTTGTGCTTGGTGTTTAGTGTCATCAGCATATTCTCAGTACAGTTTTGCCAACTCCAACACCTTTTAAAAACTCCTTGACATGATTCTGTCATTCCACTTTTGCAAATTAGCATCAAATTAAGAAAAATGTCCTTATTAAGGGGGGGCGTGAACATGTCATGTAGGATTTAGAAAAATCGCTCTCTATAAAACAACCATAGTGAGCAGCAGACCCTAGCTGTGCTTTAGGCAGAGTTTATATTAAAGTAGTCTCCTCCTTCCTTAATGCCAGGGAATTGCAGAATAATTGTGCAATTATTTTTCTCACCCCTGAAATAATATTTTATTATCGTAGTGTCTTCTCACATTTTTGTTTGCATAGGCTCACCTCTGCTCCACATCCCAAGATGTGCTGCTTTAGGGACATACAGGAATTCACTGTTTTTTTGTTTCTTAGTTGCAGTTTGAGTGTTAAAGCTGTGGGTGGCTTTTTTTATTAGGTAAGCATAATTTAACTAATAATAATTCAACACAGCAAAATCAGCCTTGAACAGTGGTTTGAACTTATCATCTGCGATCTTCTCATAACAGCCCTCAGTCTCACAAGGTAATCTGATAACATCCATCATAAAAAAAACAATGTTTCCTCTGTGTCCATTTCATGCCATAATTTCAGACTTTTCTCTCTTCTCCAAGGGAGACAGTGCTGTCTTCATTTTTTATTTATTCTCTGTGTAGCTATTGGCCCTTCTGCTGTCTCTCAGCATGCCGGGGAACCCTATACAGTAAGCACCCACTAGTTCTCAGAGGTGTTATGGAAACTGAGGTCTCAGGTGGCCTGGTAGCAGTGAACAGACCAACAAAGAGACTCCATCAGGGACATAGTGCTGGATCCTTGTTATGCTGTTAGTGCAGAGAGAAATGAGCAGACTTGATAAACACTCAGCTGTGTGTTGTCAGGTGTATACCTCCCTTTGGGGCTCTTATGTGAGCGTGTTTATGTGTTTTTGTCAGTGAATGACTAATCTATGTTTGTTCCCAGCAGCATGATATTAGCGAAGAGCCACTGCCTTCTCCTTCTGTTCCATACATGCCTGCCTAGACCTCTGTGGATTTTGGTTGTGTAGCCCTGGTTTATAATTTCATTTTAAGGCTCAACATGTTTCTGTCAATAAGCTTCCATACACCAGGCTGTTGGGTGGGGGGGCTTTAGCAGATATGAGTAAGAGAACATTTTGTAAAATATATCCAGTAATAGCCTGCTTGGTACCATTTCTACATGCTGATTATAGGTATGGGTGTGGCACAGAATATCGATTAGGGTGCTTCTTATTATGCTTGCCAAGATGATTGCCAGCCAACTTTTGTAAACCACAGAAAATAATCTTGCTGCCTTTGGTTTTACAGATGAAGGTAATACATGTAAGGTCAGAAGGGTACATTTGTAGTTAGAGGAGAGTAGTATAGTGAGATACATGCCTTTAATAGGTAGGTTCTGATCAGCTGAGAAGTGTGTTAGTCACATTAACAGACTGCTTGCATCCTTCACCCCCTGACCTCCTTTGTTTTACTGCTTCTAGTGATGGACACCAAGGCAGTGTTTGCGGCCCTGTACAGCGTGTGCGAGGAAAATGCTGCTTTCTTCTCAGGAGGAGCCAAGGGCTCACAGGTTGATGCAGCACGGCGGCTGGTGGAGACAATGAAATTGATCCAGGAGCACGCACACAGTTTGGAACCTGTTATCTCTGGGTTTGCTGCCGTTTACCATCATTTTGACTTTGATCCGCACATACCGGCTAACGGCTACCGCTCACTCGTCAAGGTAAGATCTGTGATGTTTTGTGGTCACTTTTTTGTGCATGGATCATGTCTGTGATCCCAGTTTGTTCCCAGCGTGTTGAAACTTGGTGAATAATAAACTCCAATACCGCAATACATTCTTATCTATATTCTTTGCACACTGTAAGAAACCACTCACCAGCTCCTCTGTGCTGTGGTATCGCTTTGTTCCAAGGTCAGTCCATTTGTTTTACAGATCGATTTTATGTTGCAAATATGATTTGATTAATTCCTCCAGCTGCAAAATATCTACCATTACTGTATTCACTGTATTTTATCTTGTACAGTTATTGATGAAACATCATGACCTTCAGTTGCTGCAGCCCACCACAACTGCAGCAAATGAATGCTACTCTTTATCCTAGGATTTTGATCTATACATTTATACATGATATTTTTCAGGCACATAATTTTTTTCTTACCACAATGATCTTAATTGTGACTTTGGAAATATACATGGAAAACATACCTCTTTGTCATAATGCAAAACGCTGTATATTCATGACATTTTTGAAAATGTTTACCTTTTTATCTGACTTAATGACATTTGACCTAATATCCTTGAATATTGATGTTTGGTAGCACATTATTAAATGATGTTATTTTATTGATTCATGTTTTTGTTTTGTAGGTTGTGCGTTGCTGCCTTCTCCACATCATCCACAAGGGTCGCTACATCATAGCTAACCGCCGTAGCATCTTTTTCCGAGTAGCACATAATGCAGGCGAGATGGAGGCATACTGCAATGCACTGTGCCAGCTGCGAGCCCTGCTCTACCTGGCCCAGCGCATGCTGCACGACAACAACCATGGCAACCTCTTTTTCCAGGATGAAAGTGGCCTCAGTGAGAGTTTTATCCGTGAATATGCATCCATGCACAAGGGGTGCTTCTATGGTCGTTGCCTGGGCTTTCAGGTGAGAAGAGCTATGTAGACATTAAAAGGCAGTGTGAAGAATATGATATTAGAGTATTGAAAGGTGGGAGGCGGGGAGAGGTACCTCGTGCTTAATGGTCCAAAACTGGAGTTTTAGGTGAGGCGAAAATAGGGCACCAGCAAGAAGAAATACCACTGCTGTAGGGGGTTTAAAATGTATTCATTATCTACAATAAAGTATCTCCCACTGATACAGAGGAAAGGTAATGAAAAGTAACCTCAAACGTAATAATACATTTTTTAAGCAATTGTTACTAATAGAATATAATCCTTAAAATGTTAGTATTTGAACAAGTTGTGCATCGAAAAAACTCCCCATATTACTTGACCTTAATCTAACGGATAAAGGTAATGGCAACTGCAATCCTGTTCTTATTTAAGCTTAACAAGAGAAGGCCAACCCCTCAGCAAAAAAGATTTAATCTTTAATCTTGTACATCTTCTCTGTCACTTCTCTGATATCATACCCCTCTGATATTCTGATATTGCATTTTCTATTATGTTTCACTTTCCCTGTTTAATTATATTAATCAGATTTTTTCTCAATTGTTTTTTTCCACTTTTTCTTCCAGTTCACTCCGGCCATTCGACCTTGTCTTCAGACCATTGCTATTGGCCTTGTGGCCTTTGGAGAAAACTATCGGCGCCATCAATCAGGAATAGGTCAGCATCATGTCGTCTATATCTGCACCGGCTCATCATCCAACAACATATTTTCATTCATAGATCGTACTCATCCACCCACCTCACCTGACCTTTTCATTGCTCCTTGGCCCCTAACTGTGTACCTTTTGATGTTGGTGTTTGGATTGTAGATGCTCTTTCATCCTTTGGAATCTTGAGGGCTAGCTGGTGTGCCTCTGCTTCTATATTTCAGAATTTAATCAACATACTCCCAGATGTATACAGCGGCAAACATACAAGAACATGCACCATCATATACACATTTATACACATACAGACATGCATAAATATTTCACTTTAAAAAAAATGACCATGCTCTCATAGTTTATTTGTGCTTTCTGATGCACCACAGTGGAGGCAGGAAGTATTGCACCATATGGTGAGTGTATTGAACCCCTTCATCATAGTCCTCTGCTGTGTACTGAGAGACTATATGAAGAAGTGGCTTTTACTTCACAGCTCCTACCATCTGATCTGCAGTTAGCAGCTCTCAGCTGTCCTGTGTTTTAGTACAGGTTGAAGTCTCTGACAAATTCATGGTGTCTAAAATTGCAGGTGCTCTTTTTTTTACTGCCCATCCTTGACCAAAATGATGGCCAGTAAAGCAGGGTAGAATTATAATATGGTGTTTCTGCAATAGACAGGAACAGGCCCTGTGGCAGAAAGGATTATAGTGCTATGAGCATTTAAAAGCCAAATAACCCTGCTGAGTTTGATGACAGCTCCCAGTTCTAGCCTTATCTCAGAGGTTTGCTATGTTTTAGCACTAATTTCCAGTCTTTTCTTGCTTTCTTGTAGACTCGATGCTTTCTGCTTTTTTCTTTATGTCTGCTAGTTCATACAGTTGCTACAGCTTTAATTGTCATTCCTTCCTGCTGTCTTTGTTCTCATTCTCATTTCAAGCTTTTGTCTCCATCAGTTATTGTTTCTTACCATCTCACCCCCTCATCAACCTTTTAATCTTTTTTTCTCTGTCTCTGGTTTCTCCTTCACTTTGTACATCCTTATTATTTCCAACTTCCTCTCTTTGTCAGGTGTGGCAGCCAGCTCTTTCTTTACTTCAGGGAAGTATGCCATTGACCCAGAGTTGCGAGGGGCAGAATTTGAACGTATCACTCAGAACCTGGATGTCCATTTCTGGAAGACGTTTTGGAACATCACAGAGACTGAGGTCCTGTCTGTGAGTATGGTTTCGCTCTTAAGCAATGCCCTGTTTTTTTATTTTATGGCTGCATCAGGAATATTTTGCTTTTCTCCAGTAAAAGAACCTTTCATTATGCATTTTGGCCTACAGGCTGTTAGCAATAATAGAGTGGAATTCAATTTATTCAATGGGGTTCATGATTTATTCATCCAGTTTCCCTTTCTCTCCAGTGACCTGACTCGTTCTAGAACTTGCACTCTTTCTCAGTCTCATTTTTTTCTCTCCTGATATGCCCATCACGTTCTCGTTTTTTCTTTCTCTGTCCATGCACCTCTGTCTTCCCCCAGAGTCTTGCCAGTATGACATCCACTCCAGTTAAGGTGAACCGAGCTCTTTCAGTGCCCCCTGTGCCCTTTGACCTTCCCCTGGCAGCGAACCACAGAGCATCTGTAACGATACCTCCACCGTCAGCACACATCGGCGCCGCTCCTGTTCAGATGAGACTCATCTCTTATGACTTACGTGAAGGACAGGTACTTAAATCATTAATCTATTCAGACTGTAGTGTCTACTTGAAAATCCTATAAAAAGCTTAATAAACTCAAATCTTCTGCACTAGACTCGCTTTTATGTTTGAAATGTTATGTTTTTTATGTTTGACTTGTCTCTTGTGACATCCCTGTTGCCTAAGTATTTATTGTGTGACCTAGTTTTTCTCCATGGGCTTTATTAAAAGCACGTAGACCTACAAATTCTTGAAAAACTATTTTACAACATTTAATGGCATATTTGGTAGTTTTCCTACCTGCACCAGTGTAAACCGTCTCTCTTAGCCACAGCTTCCATTCCTCCTTGTTTTTGTTCATAATGGGAATTAGTGTGTGCAACAGATTTCTTTGTTTTTATTGATTAGGTCATTTTACATTTTCTCTTTATCAAGAGTCCTATTACTTTTTTCTCTCACTCTTTCTAGGACAGCGAAACTCTGCTGTCTCTCTCACGCTCTGAGGGGGGTGCTATATCTCTGTCACTGGGGCTGAAGACTAAGCGTCTCCCCTCTTCTCCCTGCCTCCTGATTCACTTCCATGGAGGAGGCTTTGTGGCCCAGACTTCCAAGTCTCATGAGGTGAGATATAACTCTCCTTCTACATCTCACCTTAAAGTTTTCTTTAAAGGGTTTATAGATCAGAATATTAGATTTTAGCAATGTCAATACTTTAGTATTTAATAATAATATAATAAGATGGTATAAATACTATTTACACCATCTAGTATTCTGACCTGATTATGTGATAGTATTGACCTATTTGTAATATTTATAGTGGAGCAGTTGACCAATGGTGTAATGTGTATCTGGCACCCACATATCAGAATACCAACAGCACACCTGTATCATTAGACGCCTGGCTCGTGTTGTAATTCCAGGACCTGAGCCAGTATTACCAAAGCAGATTCAGATCAGTCCTACCTCCAACTCTCTCTTTGAAGTCACACATCTGTATCACTATTGGAGCGGGGTCCTTGGATATTGGTGCAGAAATGTCCCCACCGTCCCTGTCCTGTTCTTATCACCCCGATTCATCTGGTCTCCATGTCATGATGCTTGAGATGATTTTCCTTTAGTTTTAAGAGACCTGTGAGTGCCCTCCTTTGCTCTTTGCTATTAATTTTTTTAGTAGGAGTGTGTCCCTATCTGATATGTAAATTGTTGTTTTCTCTTACACTTAATCACTACATATTTTTTTATGTTATGGAGGAGATCCCATGTCCTAGATTTAAATTGTTAATCTGTGTACTAGAAAGACAAACACAAACTTAAGTATATACTTTTTGCCTTGTGTATGTTTGTTCTCTCTGTTGGTTTACATGAATGAGATTATATAGAATATGGTTTGCACCCTGCTCTGATATTTGTTGCTGATGTGGTCATCTGTAGCTGTGTGCGGTCTTTGTGGCATCAAGCTACTTATAGCAGCTGTAAGACAGGGCTCTGTGAAATTGTAAAGGACGTGGGCATCCTTGATCTGCAGCTGCATAGCAACCGGAGGATAAGAGGAAGCAATCAGAAGGGGGTGAGCAGGGCTGTCATGTTGAATTAACGGAGAACTGTACAGCCCCACAGAGAAAGATTACCCCAGGCTTTAATGGAAGACATGTTAGACTACTCTCTCCTCCTCTTCTTTGCTCTTTTTTTATTACATCCTCCTGCTCAATTATTTTAATATCACAAGATCCTTTTTTTTCACCCAGTTTTATTTTTCCACATCTCCTCTTGTCTTATTTGGACTTGTGTGGTTGCGTCCTTTGTAAGGTTTATGGGTACTTGTCATAATTCTCTGGGCAAGGCCAAGAAGGAGGGAATAGAAAAACAAAAAATATCATCCAGTATATCCTTCCCTTGATTTTTGCCTCTCCTGTCCTTGGAGAAATTGACTTTGACCTCAGCCACAGGAGCCTGCGATACTCTCATTGCACAATAAAAAAGAAAATAGAAAAAGATGTACTGACATCTGGGTTTTTAGCAACTTGGCCACACACATCAAGCTTTAGAAAGCGGAGGTGTAAGACTGTGGATTAAGTGCTTTACCTTTCTGAGAATGAGTAGGCCTGCAGCTCCCATTATTTCCTGCTTTGACAGCAGATTTGGGACCCCGGGAGTTGGTCAGTGTGTGTAAAGGATGCATGTATATGTGAAGAGGTTTCTCAGTCATATAAAATTATAATAACCAGCCTGGGTCTAAACACACAGCTCTTTTCTGACCAGCGAGCTGTACAGTAGATGGATGGATACTTAATTGATCCCCAGGATAATGTCCAGATAGATAGATCCTGTATTGCATTGGGTATTTTAGGAGCGAGTGTTTGGTTCTTCTTATGCAGGCAGATGATAAACTGTCTGACTGACAGATCTACATAATAAATCAGGCAGATGTTGACACTCATTGTAGACTGCCAACAATGGCTCCGTCTCACACACACCTCAGGAGTGTCTTTACTGAGTCACACAATCTGCCTTTCCTGAACTGCATGCACACTTACTTGTCAGTGTTCTCACTTTTAGATTTATTGCTACAAATAAGGCTTTAAGGCAGCACAGCTAACGGCTTGATACTTTTCTTTTGTTTTTTTTTGTGCTAAATCACTGGTCATTGCAGATTACACACACATACACACCATGCTTTAAAGAGTAAAGTGGGAAGAATATTCTGCCACAAATGTTTTTATGCCCTTTTCAATGCCACTGCAGATGTACAGGTAATACTGTAACAACAAAAAGAGAACATATCCTGAGTGTGTTTTCTGTAAACCTCTTTGTCTTTGTCCTTTTTATTCATACTCTGCAAAATGGGACATGTGGATTTGTTATTGAGCTATGAGAAAAAGGAAATGAAGGTTACTGGGGGCAGTGCTCATTCTCCCTTTGTCTAGACACTAAGTCAGAAAGCAGACAGATGACATCAGAGGGTCACATCGTTTTCAATTTTTTTTATCTTTGTATCCACTCCCACGTGTTTTGCAGCTTCTTTGCCTTTTGATAATTTTCAGAAATTTAACCACACATATATTTGTGGTCTGTTCTGTGCAGCCCTATCTGAAGAGTTGGTCCCAGGATCTTGGTGTTCCCATCCTATCAGTGGACTACTCTCTAGCCCCTGAGGCCCCCTTCCCAAGGGCCCTGGAAGAGTGTTTCTATGCCTACTGCTGGGCTCTGAGAAACCACCACCTTCTTGGTATGTACAACACACAGCATAGTTTATACTGGAGGGTTTTATTTAATATGCCCTTGTACATTTTCTGTTTACATTTTAGGATTCACAAAGGAGTTAGACTGTCACTTTTTGACGTTGGTTTGAAAAATCACATTTATAAAAGTGCTTAGACCTTAGGCTTGTGTGCCTTAACTGTCCTATAACTTATTTAGACACACAATTTGCACTATACTTACCGGTACTAGCCATAAGTCAGCCAACAACTCTGTTGACCTATGCAATAAAACCATGGCAAGACACAGATAAGGTGAAAGCTATAAAATTATTTCTGAGGCTTTGAGTGTCCCTGTGAGTACAGTGGCCTCAGTTACTGTGAAATTATAGACATTAACTAACACGCTTCATCCTAGAGTGAGTCTTTCAACCAAACTGAGAACGGCTTTTGATCTGGCCCTTCTCAGGATATGAAAAAAAAACCTGCCAAGAAACTGCTGGGGGACCAAAGGGTTAAAAAAGACCTTACCTGAGCATCACTAATTGAGTCAGGCAGTACTAGAGAGGCTTTTGGATGAGTCTCTGTCCTTTGGTGACCCAGTCAAATCTCTGACTTAAAGGCTGGACACACTGGAGGAGAGACCTTTAGATGGTAGTTTCCCATGCAGTCTATTGATACTTAAGAGGATCTGCCCAGAAAGATGGGATAAACTGTTCAAATCTAGGTGTGAAATGCTTGTAGAAACGTTTGAAGCTGAAGCTTTTCAAAAACAAACAAACAGATTTCACTACTACTTTATTATGGGTATTAAGTATAGATTGATGAACAGTCAGTCATGTGCATTGAGAGTTCTGATTATTTTATTTTTTTTAATTCATGGTATGTAATTATAAAGTTTCACTATATCCAGATAAAAGTGAAGAAAGTTATTGGAGTTGATGAGAAGGTACAAGGAGGGATAAACTCTCCTACTTTGGTGTGAAGGTGTCTGCGGGGTGTTTCTCTAAATCCTCAGCAAACAGTCACCAAGTCTTTGTACCTCCTGAGAGGATTCATTTATCACTATGAAAGCGATCATGCTGCATGTTTCTTGCAGCACTTGCTGTTCTGCAATATCACACAAATTGTGATGCTCAGTGTTCAGACAGAAAGCATCTGGTTGGTTTGGAGTACACTTAGCCACTGAAGCATGCTGTGTCAAATTAACAGGGATTATGCTAACGTTGTAGTATAAGAAGACAATTATCACAGCTGTGAGACAGACGACACCTGTTCATAGCATTTTCACATCATCAGTGTGATGATGATAAAAAAGATTGTGTCACCAAGCTTTTTTTTGTGTTTCTTTTCCTTCATACTGACTTTTTTCCCCTTCTTATTCCTCCAGGATGGACAGGTGAGAAAGTGTGTCTGGCTGGTGACAGTGCCGGTGGCAACTTGTGTGTGACGACATCGATGCGTGCTGCTGCCTTTGGTGTTCGAATGCCAGATGGCATTGTGGCAGCCTATCCAGCTACCCTGCTGACGGCCTACGCATCACCCTCCCGTCTGCTAACACTTATGGATCCCCTGCTGCCGCTCAGCGTGCTATCCCGGTGTCTCAGTGCCTACGCAGGTAGGAGTGTGTGTGCACGTGTGTATGTATTTTCAAAAAAATGAAGCTAAATTTTGCTGTTGTCTGGTAAAGTTAAAGTAGCACTTTTCTGTCTGCTGCTTCATCTCATATATCCATTAACATGATGGCCTGTATCAGCAGTAATGACACGGTGGCGTCTACCACATAAATGATTATTATGTTTTTTTCTTTTTAATTAATCTATCCTACCTTATCTTGGTTATGAAATAGCAGGCACAAACATCAGATTTAGTAAAACAATCTTTGGTGATGCATCAGTTAATGATGATTTTCTTGCACGGACGGTACCTCTTAGTTTTGGGACAGTATCTCATTAGTCATCAACTGTTTATGTAGTACACAGTGGGTAAACAGAATTTTCTAGGCTTTAAAGATACAAAATCAGCCTTGAATTAAATACCGTTCACCATTGTGGTAAAGAACGCACTGCTGCCTAAAAAACACAAGCAAATAGAGATAACACTAGCAAGTTAAGAAAATTAACCTCGTCTTTTTGATACAAAAAAAACACAATACCAGCAGTACCGCAAAAAACAGTGGAAAAATATCATTTCTGCTCATTTCCAACAGCAGTGATGCACACCTAAGTAACAGACTGCAATAACTTCACAAAGCATTCAGCAGCAAGTGCCTAGCTAGAGCGTCACTTTTGTTACCTTCATGTTCATGGCTGATCACAAACTGTTTATAAAAATTCTTTAAATTAATTAATTTTAATTTAAAATATTTTGTTTTAGTTTGCAAATGCTATAAGCAACAACTCACATATATTTCATATACAATGCCTGTAAATTCTGGAAACCTTTGAACATGTCTTCTGATAAATTGAGTTACCAATAGAATTTGGCAGCAATAGCAAACACCATCATTGAGATATTGTCCTTGCTGATTATCCTTTCAGTAGCTGAAAACACTTATAATTTTTTCTTCCCTTCAACTATCATCACAGTGCGATCATGTCTGTAATAGTAATAGCTGTATGGAAATATTGATTGCACTTTGTGTCTGTACTTGGCAATTATATATTTCCTATGATTGCTTTTCCATCTTCTCTGTTGTCACTCATTTGTGCTTACTGAAGAATAACAAAAAAAAGAAACACTCTTTTGTTTGTTTATTTTTGTCTTCAACCGTTCCCTTTATGCCTCTGTCTCCAGGTAATGAGCCGCAAACTGAAAAGCAGGTAGAGAAGGTGAGCACACTGACTCTGGTAAGAAGAGACACAGCGCTGCTGCTGCGAGATTTCCGACAGGGAGCCTCCAACTGGATCCAATCTCTGCTGGATCCCAACAGAGCATCAGCCTCCCCCAGCCCAGCTGCAGAGGCACCACCAGGAGTCACTGGTATACCTGCAACTATAATGCTATTTTTCTATTGTGGTGTGTGTATACCTACACAGGTGGGATCGTTACATAAGATGTGGGTGGTATAATTTCATTTTGCTTGGCAGCTATTGTGTTTTAAAGTTTTCTGTAAATGCAGTATGCTCAAGTCTTTGATCACTGTTCAGATCTGTGTGTGTGTGTGTGTACCTCCCACGTTTGCAGTGTGTTCATTAAGGCCATTTATGTAAGTGTTATGAGTCCAACAACATCCGCTCCCTGAAAGTTCATTTACACCCCATATGGAGGAGATCACTAACATGCAGCCTCCTTATTCAGCATTCAACCAGCCAATTATCGCTTTATCCCCCTCTGTTGCATAACAATCTTATAGCCCCATTCATATCAATTCACTTCCTTGGAGCACAGGGCTTTGACAGTAATTGTTAATTGTAGCCACCGTAAATCTGGTGGCGAATTGTAATTTCCCTGGTGTCCCCTTAGCTAGGTGACACCCCCACAGCTGCAAGTCCAGTCTAATAAGAGTGTCATTGGTGAATGTGCATTATTAAAAGGCCATCATGGTGCTGAGATGGTTCATTATTAAAGAGCCAGGAGTTGGGTAATGCTTTGTGAGCAGACCAGCCATGATGAATCTTACAGCTGTGTTTTGACAGCTTGGGGTGGGATGGTGATATCACTGTGACAGCATTTTTTGAAATTTCCTCCACCTACATCTCCTCTCTTCTTTCTGATACATCACAATTTGCATTTTCAGCTTTTAACTGTTGGCTGCTGACCAGAGGACATTTAATAAGTGAAAACATTGCACTAAGTAAAAGTGACTCTGGGTGTCTGTGGTGTAGTTTTTCATTCAGGAATTTACTGAAAATATTTGAAAATATTTTCATTTTTGCCTCAGTAATGTTTTCGTCTCCTCTTCATCTTGTGTACTAGATGCTGTGAGGAAGAGCATTTCAGAGGCGTCCATCTCATCTCCTCATGCTGATCCTCCAGTACCTACAGAGTCCTCCGAGTTCCACAGCAGGAAATTGTCTGTGAAGAGCCAGACATGCCAGGACTTGGGATCCCACAACAGTTCTGTTCCTCGTGGTGCACCGCTGCTCTCTGAGCGCACTGTATGTCACGCTTGAACATGTTTACATTGAGATTAGCTTGCTCTCAGCATGATGCTCTTATCCAGAAAAAGTTAATGGTGTTAAATGGCCAAGGGTTCTTGCTTTAAATACACTTTGCTGTTAGTGGGAATTGTTATGTTGTGGTATTTTACCCTGTTTTTGTAGAAATGTGTGTAATTGGGATGGTGACATTAACACACTGTTAGTGTTAGAAGTTGTATCCCTTTTAACATATCGAACATTAGTGGAGTGTGCAAATATTTTGGTTCTGTGTCACACAGTGCTATCTACCCTGCAGTGATGTGCATGTTTTACTTTTATGAACTCAGCTGAGATTAAGTCACCCATCCCTCGCAAACAGATTTGGATACTGAAATGCTGACGGAATATTAAAACTTTCCGGGTTTGTGGGTACTGGCAAGGTGTTACAGATTATCCTTGCATGTATTTTTCTCACAGGCAGACTGGATTAGTGGCAGGCTTGGGGAAAAATAGCAAGCAGTGGTGACGTAAGGCATTAAATGTGCTTTTCCTCCTTGAAATGGGAATTGTTCAGCTAAGATTCTGGCACTCAGCCAAGAAGATTTTCACAAGGACAAAGTGTGTGTGTGTCTAACCAAGTTTACTTCTTATTTACTTTATTACCTTCTCTCTCGATCCTTTAGTTTCTATCATGATCTGATCAACTCTTCATCTCTTCTCTTATATAGCCAGAAGATGTGAATTTCTTCCTGTCCAAGGATGAAGATTCTTCTATGCCCAGCGACCTGTCTTCAGTTGCCATACCACCGCCTGCTGGAGAGGACGGGTCAGAGCTAGAGCACCCCAGGGAGTTCCCTCTAGGGTTTGAGCCACTGCGGTCAGAGCAACTGGCTGAGATGAGGGTGCAGAGCTCTCCAGTGGTCAAGGATCCTTTCTGCTCACCTCTGCTGGCCCCTGATAGCATGCTGAAAGGGCTGCCACCTGTACACATTGTGGTAAGAGGACGGTTCGAAGGTTACTTGCACAAATCTAGTGTTTGGTCAGTTGTACATTGCGCACTCTTATCTTATGAGAGTAGAATCAAAAATCTCACCACATCTTTTATTTGGAGCTTTTAGCTGAAACACAGTGTTCTTCAGTAAAAGGATGCGACCCATTTGTCACAGATTTTACTTTGTGAAATATATTGTATTGTTTGGATCACTTTCGCTGTTTTGATTGTACCTCATACCCCTCTCTCAAAATGGAACATATACAGTGTACTAGGAAGTGGTGTTTACAGGTATCAGTGACACAGTATGAGGGGAGGGATGTGTGATGTTGAGCCTGTTGTTGAGCCTGTTTTCTTTTTTGAGAAGACTGATAATATGAAAGTGCTGAAAAGGGGTTTTAGTGAATCAGAGAATTTTGGAAACAAAAAGAGGACAAAGGACTAGGATGGTTGGCTCCCTTTTCTCTTTCCCTTAATTAAGATTCTTGACATGTCTAAAGGGAATCCAAATTTGCTTTTCACCATTCTTGTTCCTTCCCCTTTCGTACTTCTTTCTCCCTCTCCCAGGCTTGTGCATTGGATCCCATGCTGGATGACTCTGTGATGTTTGCCAAGCGTTTAAAGAACATAGACCAGCCTGTCACTCTGTGCATCGTGGACGACCTCCCCCATGGCTTCCTCAGCCTATCGCAGCTCTCCAAGGAGACGAGGGAGGCTGCAAACGTCTGTGTGGAGCGAATTCGCTTTGTCTTTACCCAGAAGGACACGCCCCCAGAGCCACGCAAGCACCGCAAGCTGGAACGGACCGATAGGGGAGTGTCAGCCACTTCTGGGGAAACTGGTTCTCTCTTTGTTGACCCCATTGAAGGAGGAGAGCTGGCTGTTGGGAGAGGGGCTAAACTTGCTGATGGGGAGGGCTCTATCTCTGTGGCAGCCCAGAATAACACTGATGCTGGTGGCATTGGTGCTTAAATAAGGTAATTGGTATAAAACAAGGTGGGGGGGACTGCTATTCACATGAGGAGGGAAGAGTGAAAGAGTAAATGAAAGTCAGACAAATTTAGGCAGTGGAATGCCTACATGTGAGACAAAGAAGCATTTGAGAAAAATAAAATGGGAAGCAGAAGGTTGCAGTCTAGGACGTTGCTCAGTGTTTGAAAAAAATAATAATAAAAGAGGTGAAGCACTGGAATATGTGCTTTAGAGTTCATGCCATTTGTCTGTGCACCATCTTGTAACAGCTTAAATCTGGCAGACAAAACGAACACACCCACAATATAAAGTCATAATTTAAAACAAAATGATAATTTAGCTGCTACTTAGACCAGCAGTCGCCCACGGATGCACTAAACGGAGTGGTCGTTTGGCCAGAGGAGGCTTGGACATAAAGCAGTGCAGAAGATTCTTGAGACGAGGCCTGAATGGGTGATTCATCTAAGCCAATGCAGTCATTTGGGGCCCTAATCAGATAGTGGCAGAGACACTATATACTTCTGTGTAGAGTCATCCCCATCAAAATGGCCACTTGTCCTTTAGGGACCCACTCTAAATCACACTTAATAACTCCACATTGTGTTCTTCATTACATTGGCAGTCAATACAGCTCACTTTGTGGATTGTAACTCTGTTGACTCTGTCACAAATAGAATTACAGACTCAAAACAGAATGAATTGATCCCATTCCTTCTGGTGATGCTGTGGCAGATTTTAATCATATTATTAACCTATGCACACATATTAGTTTTTTGTATTTATATGTTGTTTTTCTATTGCTGTTGTAATCCCTGAGTCATGACAAAGCCTGTCACGACTCAGTCTGTTGATTTATACTTTATTATTTAATGTAATCTTATGTTTGTTCCATATGTTTAAGTCTTCTCAATATTTACCTCCTGCTTTTGTAGCTCCAGCTGCTCTGACATTCCTGGCCTTTCCAGTTCAGCTCATAGCCCACTCTCAGTAATACATACTGATAAGATAGAGTAAGTGTAGAGTCCTACACAGGGACACTGTACCCTGTGTGGATATTGCCTTGTGTTTTTTGTAGGGCTGACATAACTGCATTTTATTGACTGCTACCGTGGAATTTGTAGATGCTTCTAAGATAGAGGAGCAGGTTATCAATACACATTTTAAACTTCATTGCACTGATTTCCTCTCAGGTTGTCCCTATCCATCAACAGGTATTATTGCTCACTTCTCTGCACAGTATGAACTGTGTCAAAGTACCACTTTTCACTAGCCAGGGGACTTCCAGTCTGCCAACCCTTTTTTTTTTTTTTTTTTTTTTTTTTTAAACCAATCGGAGGCTTTTAGTGAAACTTTAAGGACCGTGACCATGAAGAAAAGCAACGAAAAAGTGCTGTGTAAAAGCCACTTAACTTGTATGTGTCCAACTCGACGTGGCTGGTGGTCCTGATATTTCTGCTCCCCACTGTCAATTTGAGCATGACTTTGTTTTCAATAACCTGAGGACACTCCTCTGAGCGTGCTGCCATCAAAGCACTTTGAAGTACACAAAAATGTCCTTCAGAGGGTCAGTCCCCTCTATCAGGTCCAACTAAATATAGATGCCAACAATGCTGGCACTGTCCTGCCCTTGCCTGGTAACAGGACTGGGGTTGCCAGGTCTGTAGAGAGGGATGCTGTGTGATGAATAGGATTTAGCTGATGCTCACAGTGCAAAATCCTCCCCCTGTAGAAGAGCAGGATTTTCAGCAGCAAAGTCATGCTACAGGATTAGACCATACTCAGTCCTGTCAGCTCAAACTACTTACTGCAATATTTTTAGTCAGATTGATGGAGAGAACCAAGCCTGTGAAGAGGAAAGGAAGTTACACACTCTGTCAGAGAAGTTCGTACATGCTTTATTAGTCCCTGTTTATGCTCACACTGCACTTTTGGGGTAGTTTGTGGATCAGTGCAAGTTAATTTCAAGCTCATGCACGTCATTGTTGATTATTATTTTTTTCCTTTGCTAGGTGCCTGTGTCTGTAGAGGATCACAGTAGTGTCTGTTGCATGTGGGGAAACATGAGCTCACTGTGTGTCGTGTCTTCAAATGAAGACAGGGGTGACAGTGCAGTCAATCAGTTTTTCATATGCAGTATTGATCATCTGTTGTTGAGTTTAACCTCATCACCAATGCTGGAAACACCGCTACATTTTGGGGACAGTAGGGTCAACTGATCTTTAGCACTCTCTTCAATGAGTTATGTGCATACTAGAAAATTCCTGGTGTTTAGCCCTGTTTTGGCCTTCCTGCCTTTGATCCATTGTGCTTCAAGGTAACCTGAGTGCAGGTGATGAACCAGAGAGCCCATCTGGTGCTGGTAAATGCTCAGTGTTTTAGTCACAATGTAGATTATTCTGATGCTTAAATGCTGCCTGAAACTGTAAAATTACTTATTTGGTTTAAATTAATGCTGCTCTGAGTATCTGTGTGTTGATGATTTATTTGCAGAGGAACAACCTTATAATCACAAAACTTCCTGGAGACTGTGGTAGTAAAGTATAATGCTGCTTTTTTCATATTCAGTGAGTTAAGTTTTGAAGCATACCTCTGCAGTTTTACTCTTGTGTGCCCCAGGCTGATTTAGTGAAGCGTGACAGTGTAAAGTGCAATACTGCTCCAAACACGAGCTTGTTACTTCAGCCGTTGTATATGTGTATAGTTTCACACCAGAATCACATCATTTTTCCGTTCACAACCTCTGTTCCTCATGCTGTTTATTGTAGTGAAATGTTTCCTTATGATAAATACTGTCTTTCATTGAAGCAGAACCAAAGACTGCAGCCAGTCTTGTAACAGATGTACTGTCCTTGCTCTTTAATGTTTGCTGTTATTGATAATGCAGGTGCTAGCCAATGTCATAGCCGGTCTGCACTCCATATGCAACTTGCACCACATCATTTCTGATATATGATGTGATTAGCCTTTAAAAAAAAGAATGAAAACAAACTAAAAAACAAGCCATATACTTTACAATATGTTTTAGGTTTGCTTGTTTTAACTGTTATTGAAAACACCACAAGTGCAAACCTGTGAATAAAAAAGAATGTATATTGAACATTGTGATTCATGTAGAAATTTTTACGTTGAGATTTGTTAATCAAATTGATTGCAAATTGATTGACTGCATTTCTTTGCAGATTCCATAATAGATTGTTGTGTCTATTAGGCTATTGTTGTGTTTTTATCTAAATAAATATATTCTCCCATGAGACCTTTTGTTAAAATTTTCTTAGCATTGACCGAACTAAAGGTAAACTAAACATCAGAGAACAGGATGTATTTTAAGAGAGATACTTTATTTCTAATGGAATTAGATTTTTTTTATATAAATGTCATTTGGAAATGTATAAATATCAAAACCATACTTTATTCAATTTTTGCTATCATTGTCATTCTGTTATAGGACTTCAGGAAAGGTCAATAAAAAAACTAAATACAGTGTGTCAGCTGAAATACACAATACAGATATATGTGATTTCTCTACAGAGATGGTAAAATTATCTTTGTAGTTACTTTAAGTTTGAAACAAGCATAAGTTTAGGCTACAGAGAGGATACCAGAGGACTCTTTCTTCCACTGTTGCTTTTGCATGAACAGCAGATTTCAGTAACGCAGCCGTTCCTGTTGATATGCACCCCGCTGATTAGTGATAAGGTTATAATAAGCTCTTTATTTTTACCAGGAGGCCATGCAGGCATCATCTGTGTCAGTGCCGCTTCATTAGAGGTGTGTGACCTCCAATGAAAACATGATTGCAATCAGCCATGGCATTTTTAATGTGAGGACGTGTCGCATTGTCAAAGCACGAGCGGAACCGGGCGCGCGCACTCGCCCCCCCCCCCCCCCCCCCCCAGTCCAAACAAGCACACACACACACACACACAGTCACAGCAGCAGCATCCCGCTTCAGCTGCTGGAGGGGGGGGGGCACATGCACTGAAGGAACCAGCGTGAACGCGTCTGCCCCTCTCTCTCTCCCTCTCGCGCCGTTCCTCTGTGCGCGCTCCCGCGCAGAGACAGGCTTCTGGGTGCTCGAGAGAGCAGACGAGCGACAGCGGGGGAGAGAGAAAGATGGAGGTGAGGGTCGGGGAGAGACTCCTGTGCCTGGCCGTGCTGTCCAGTGTCCTCTGCGTGGATTCAGTCCTCGGGAAATACGTCAGAGGGGTCGTCAACACTAAAGAGGTGAGCGCTGCCTTTTCTTGTCATTTAACGGGGTTGCTTTGCGACAATGACACCGCAACAGACTCACAGGAGTGCAACACCGACTTGACTGCGTATCCGCACGCAGGTGTCTCCGTGGCGGACTGCTCCGCGGATACACGGGGGGGACTATGACCAATTCACCAGTCAAGTTGCCTCGCATTCCGTGGCTGTTTGTTGCCGCCATATGAAACACACTCACCTCTGTTCTGCCTTGCAATTGCGCGCCATCTGTGCGTCATATATATCACCCATATTCTAGTCTTTGGCATCATTGTTGCCCCAGTAAACGACACACTACTGGTCCACGGCTGCCAGTCAAGCCCCCGGTAGTGATGACTTATCTTTGAGACAGATGCAGCTTAACGTGTGCGCTTTGGTTGCCATGCTAAAATGTAAATTAGCAGGTTTGTTTTTTTCCCCCTGTTTCTGGTTAGAGGACCCGTCACAGGTGTGCGTCATATGGCTTGTGGCGCGCAGCGGTGCATTGAAACGGGGGCTCAGTGGAGCCATGCGCGGTCAGGGGGTTTGGGGTCTGTTGTCAGATGGATCAGCTTCGACATCACAGCTTCCCTGACAAGATCTGCGAGTTAAAATGTTGACTGTGCAGCGGGAGCAGGGAGCTCTGGGCCGTTTGGGACTAAGGAGAGTACCACCTGCTGTTTCACATCTCCGGCTGGCTTTAACTCGAGTTTGTTGGGTTCAAGTTTGACATCAATGAGGAATACGACGACAGTGCTGCTGTCTACCATTTTGTTTTGAGTTAAACGGTGCAGGCCGGGTCTGCAGACAAAGTAGCTGTCAACACTGTCAAACAAAGCCTTAGATCATGGTAGTTGTGGGTGCTTAGAATAATCTGATTCTGCTGGAATTTCTGCATACTGAACTCTCTCAGAGACAACAGAAGACTTAGAGTGATAAGCTGAGCCTGGAGAGGTAAACAAACATAAGAAAGCTGATGATAATTCAGCATTTAAAATGATAACAAACCACAAAAACTACATTTGACAAAGCAGAATTTAGACCTATTTTGGTCTTTTAAATGCATGTTTATCCACCTCATTGTTTCATCAGCCTCAGGGACTGTAGTTCCCACAGTGGAGCACAGCAAGGGAGTTGTTGCTGCACCTCACATCACAATGCTGCTGTCTGGATCACAAACACAGGATCACACACGTGGACTTTTCAGCTTGAACTAACACCTTTTAATTATTCCTCTACATACTCTCTGCATAAACTATGGTAGAACTCTCACAGATTGACGTCACCGGCATGAATCCCAGAGGATGAATACAGGGATCAGAATGGATAAATTGAACAAGAGGCACTCATCCATCCATCAGTGGCTGCTGAGATGTCCTTCACCACAGCGCTGAATCTGCACCTGCTCCAGTGGAGCTGCTCAGTGGCCAGCGATAGGTTGCACTGGGCAACTTCCAAGTGTTATAGTAGTGCGCGTGTGTGTGTGTGTGTGTGTGCACGTGACAAGGACAGCCATCTACTCTTCTAGCACTCTGCAGTAAGAAGGAATAGAGTTTCAGTCAACCTGTCACATTATGTAAGGACTCAAATATGTAAATTACGCACTTAAACAGCATTGTCTCCATTGTTGGGGATGTATAGTGCAAATTACAGTTTCCCAGAGCTCAAGGTGTCCTCAAACAGGCAGTTTTTAAAAAAATACAAGTCCAGTAAAATATGAATTACAACGAGTGAATGTTTCCTTTAATGCAGGTGTGCAGTTTCTCCTTTTTTTTCTTAAACCTTATAGTGAGATTTTTTTTCTTGCCCTCAGTTAAGTGTCGTTTGGCAACCTAAGCAAACAGCACTTTGAATGACATGAGGGAGCACAAGGACTGACGTATCGATGCTGTGTGTGTGTAAAACTCTCCATCAGTCTTACTTGTGCATTCCTGCCCCAAGGTCACCCACTGACTCTACTTCACATTTACTCACTCACTCCCAGAATGAACTCGGCCTCTGTCCCCTGATGCTGTAGCCAAATCAGCGTCTTCAGCAGAGGTGAAGCCAGGCTGTGCGCAAAGCTGTAATTTCACAAATGAAATTTACCACGCTGGAAGGGCTGAACTGTTGAAAATTGTGGAGTGGCTGGAGAAACACAGGGAGACACATGCACAGTTATCCAAATGCACTGGTGCGGCAGACTGGTCAACAGGCTGGTCGATATGTACAATTAGTCTGAGTGGCTCGTGGCATATGGACACACTGATAAAATGTCCCTTTGTGTTGCTGCAGATTTAAGGGCAGAAGAAGGACACGGTTTTAGAAACCAGCTGGGAAAGTTTTAGACATTAATAATACTTGTTCCCCTTCAGCAAAAGACCTCTAAGCAAGGCAGTAAATCTGCACTGTTTTCATCTGTGTCTCTGGTGTTGAAGTCCATACAGAGCTGTATGAGGCAGACTGATGTTGAACATTTATCAAAGCAAAGGCTTCCTATGACCTTATGTTAAACGAGCTGATACAGTGTCTTATTTCAATTATGTGTTGTCCAGTTCAGTCCACATTAGCTAACATTCTGCTGTTGTTTCATATTAAAACAGCTAGTTATAATCTTATCTCTAGTTTGCATTGAAGAACAGGTATCACTTCTTCTTTTTCCCATCTAGATGGCTTTCCTGTGAGGTCACATGACATTATGTGAGCATTACAGTTTGTATGTAAAGATAAACATAACATCGCCCAACAAATTGGCATTCACTGGTTCTCTAAAGACTTTGTGTGGGAGGGTCAATTTTAGTAACGCTACAGTCTGTTGGCAACTCTGTCAAAGCAGTGAAGTGCAAGGAGACTAGAACTGAGGTGGGCCGGTGGTACCATAAACAGGCAACTCATGACCTGAGGTGACACCCACCTGTCACTCAAAGAAGCCATAGCTTTAATTATGAATAACTTTAAGCCATAATTTAAGCTAGCGAGGTGGGCTGTATTACCATCCACTCCTGTCCCAGTCATGAGGCTGTAAACATGTTTTAATTCTGTTTAAACATGGAGGTCATTTGGACTGCCTTAGCAGTTAGGGATGGGGCTGATCCGATCCAGTATCGGTATCGGGTTTTGACACCAGCGCAATTCACAGATCGTAAATTTCCGATACAATCTGTGAAGATTTCCGATCCATAAGCCATGTCTGTGCTTTAATGTTGTCTGCTGAAATTACCCCACAAGTGATTCCCTGCCGACTGCTGTGCTAGCTGGCTGCAAATTATGGAATGGACTTCCTCAACGGAGGCTTATCTCAATGAGACGCAGAGTAATGAGACAGGCCTTTGTTCTGGAAATCCATTCCACTGTTTGGGACATACATGCATGCGTTCTACATATCATACCTGCCTGTAGAGAGGAGTTTATTACAGCCTAATATGAAATCAACAATAATGATAATAATAGAAAAGCAGAGAGCTCAATCGTCGGCATTGGCAGATATCCAAATTCAGGTATCGGGATCGGATTGGAAGTGAAACAATGTGGATCGGTGGATCCCTATATGCAGTTGGGAGTCAGCCTGCAGTGGCCACTTGAAGGGCTGCAGGCTTTGGTACTTCATGTTAGCGTCCTCTCTCAACCCCAGATTTTGCTGCTTGGTAAAATTAAAACAAGTGCTCCTTCCCCAGTGTGTGGTGCAGTCTGATGTGTTTGTTAACTTAAGCCTGAATAGCATCAGCATGCAAGACTGGGACAACCAGGCAACAGCTGAGCGCCTTCGTTTTGATGTTTAATTGATATTGATATTATTAATTTCTCATTTGACATCATAGCTAATGAAATCAATCATTTAAGTTGTAGTTGCTACGGCTCTGTAAACGGCGGTATATGACTGAAGTACAAAGGCTTTTCTATTAAAATGAATAAATCATCCTGTCTTGGTTTTCTGCTCTTTGGCATCACAAGAGGCAGTTTTGAGAATCGGGGCTGAATACTTATTAAAACTTTGGCTATAGTCTGGTTAACATAGCTTTGGTGTGCACAGCTAATGGAAATTTGTGGATTAGATCTGAAAGGTCTTTTAAACTTTTGCCTTAGAATGAAAAAGGGACAAATGCCCTTGAAGTTCCTGTTTCTAAGTTATCTGGCAGCCATATTGATCAGCAGACCTCAGCTCCCTCAGCTCATTGGGTCTTTCTCATCCTAAAGTCAACATCTCACCTCCTGAGGAATGACACAGGGATGGATGTTGAAATGAAGGATTTCATCAGGATTTCCAAACCTAATAAGAGAATAAGTTCTGAAATCTTTGATTTTTCAAAAAAAAAGTCCTTCAGTTTGACTTTGAAATAAGTTCTAGGAACCCTGTGTGGAAAGCATTCTTCTGAACTCAATCAGTTTCCCTTTATCTCTTTTTAATGAAGACTCTGTGATTACATACAGGTGCTCTATGTGTGCAGGTGGCTGCATGTGACAGTGTCTTCATGAGTCCATGTGCTTGTTCTAATGTGCATGTGTGCTTGCATGTCTACAAAGTCTGTATTTGCTCACAGGAACCCCCAGGCACACAGAAAGGGACAGGGCTCCAGTGTGTTTGCTTGTGTATCTGTGCCTGAGTGTGTTTATGCAGTTCAGTGTTGTGTAACCTCGACTAATGAATCATTGAGAAGCCCAGCGGTCCAGGGGTGACTTGACTAGCTGATTGGTAATTAATTGTTAATGAGGCTTAGCAAGCAAACAGGGATCTGGAGAGAAAGAGGAAAAAGACAAAAAGCAACTGAGATGAGAGGGAAGAAAGAAGTGGAGTGGAGTGCTGAATTGACCAGATACTGCATCAAGAGCACTTGATTAATGGGGTGTACTTGCATGCATACACACATGCAACCACACACACATACACCTAGGGAGGTGGACGAGTGACTCTGCATCACAATAATGGGTTTTGGGAAATAAAAGGACTAACAGGGGATTAAGGGAGACACCTCATCCACTGTTGCTGTTCTCCAGGGCTCTTCTCTGCTCCACACACACACACACACACACACTGGACTAACTGGTAGGTGCTTAGTTTAGCTGTTGACGGTGGTGGAATTGCTTGACCCTGGCTGTGAATTGAGCTAACAGCTATCAAACTCTGTATAAGCTCGTTGATGTTGTCTCTGCTTTGTTAGAGTCAGCAGGCTGATCTACAGATGCCACTGGTTTAGAATCTCTAAAAGATCATTTTCGATACTCTACAAAGTGTAAATAAAATATCATTTTACAACAAGCAAATATTTGTCATTTGTCCACTCTATTAAAATGGGTGGATGATACTGGCATCAGAAATACAGTATGTCTCCTTATTATTTTCTCAATTTATTCAGCGTTAATTACTTAAAAGTGACACCTTCTAATAACCCATTTTCTCTGATCAGCAGTCTGAAACCACACATATTCCCAAAGACAGAATGGTGCAATATCTCAGTTTTGCCTAAAAAATAAAAAACTGCAAATTAATAATCAAAATAGTAGTCAGTTATAGTGGTGGTGAATGTCCATTGAAAAAATAGTTTCTTATTTCACAGTGTTGTACATCCAGCTCTTACAGTTTCTTTATGAAGCTCCCATAGAACCTTCATAATGAAACAGCTCTCTGAGTTTGTTGAGAATACTTGACAAGACGCTGACCTTCAACCCCTTCAAATACCTTTTGGGATGTAGTGGATTGCTGATTACAATTCTGGTCTCAGTGCCTGAACTCACCAGTGTTTGTGCAGCAAGAAAAGAAGCAAATCCCTTCAGCCAGGTTCTGAAATGTTGTGGAAAGCCTTCCAGGGACATATACGTGAATGAAATTTTAACAACAAACAACAAACATGTGGAGGTAATGTTTAGCATGCCTTTTCTGAAAGTTTTCAGGTCATAGACTTCCACTAAAGTGCAGGGACTCATAGTTGTTTTTTAATTCATTGTCCCGTTGTCAGATTGATCAATAGATCACTCTTTGACTTTGGTCCAGAAATTAGTGTGTTAACTGCTTGACTGGCCGCGTGTAAGCTCTCTGAGTATGTGTGTGAGAAGCCAAAAGAATCAACTCATATAGAAAGGAAGCCCAACTAATTAACTGCGTTCAACATCATTGTTTGGAGCTCTATATATTTTGGGGGCAACAGTGGCGCAGTGGGATAGCAGGGTTGTCCAATAACCGGAAGGTTGGTGGTTCAATCCCAACTCCTCCCTAGTTGTGTTGTGTGTTCTTGGGCAAGACACTTCACCCTAGCCTGTGGCGCGCCTTGCTAGTCATTGTATGACACTGCCAAGTGCAGCAGCCGTAACGAATTTCCCTCTGGGATTAATACAGTATCTAAAATAAAAAAAAATAAAAAAAATAAAAAAATAAAAATATACCACTGCTGGTTATTGATTAGGAAATGTGAAGGACAAGTGCAGGACTAAATAAAAGTGTTTGTGTGTTGTGGATGAATTCCTTTTGATGTTTCTATGGCAGCTGCAAAGGAAGGTCTGCTGCTGCTGTTGGGGGTGGAGGGGTTGGTGTTTGGCGTCTGTGTGTTTTAGATCAGCCATGGCATGTTGTTAAGAGTGTGACAGATGCTTATGTGTAAGTCTTTGTGTGTGTGTTTGTCCAACAAAGGAGTCTTTCACAGTTCTAGCCTGTGGTCAGTTAAATGATGCCCCCCCCCCACCCCCCACTCCAGCCAGACCACCCGTCTCTCCTGCTCTTCAGGGATTCATCTCTGGGTCAGTGCTTGCCTCTGCTGCCCTGGTTGTCATGGTTACAGTCTTACGCGTCACCTAGGGGTGGGCGCATAGGTCTCGGACTTCAGTGACTTTTGGAGTTTGCCATGAATTATAACCCAGAGGCTCTAGGGGCTGACGCTGGCTGGCAGGAGCTGAAATATGGCTGCGGTTTTGTTTGCTGTGATATATAGCAGCAGTGCCGGCCACGCTACGCTGCTCTGGTTGCACTTTATTTCTCAGCACAGAAATTACTGTGCTTGTTTATGTAGGGAGAATGCAGGGCAGAGTAATTACTGTATAATGGTGCATGGGGAGTTTCATCGGTTGGTTGGGGATCGAGAGTTCATGACAACCAACCATATGACCTGTCATAACAAGGTGGAGGAAACCTGTGTCCACATGGTCCTTTAAGATGAAATGTGCAGTGTGTTGTTGTAGAGTTTGTGGTCATGTTTGATGTACAATTGTTACCCAAAGAAATTAATATACATAAATATAATATCACATTGGTATCTGAGAGACATAACCTCTATTTTACATGTGTGTTCTAAAGAGTTGCTGCAGTGGGTTACTTCTAAACTTGTATACTTGTAACTTCTGTGTAGGGAGAAATAAATGCATCTGATTCATTGTAATTTGCAAATGGGTAATTGCAGCCCATCCTCACCAGTAAAGTAACAATATTGGTAACATTTTGAATAGGTCAAAAATGATGGGTTTATTAAAAATCTAGATCTCCTCTTGTTGTAGTGGATCGTCTGTAAAGTTAGATGTCACAGATGTATCCAAATGCTTTCTGTGATGCTCTACCTATATATATAATCTGTGTTGTGTGCAAAAGCATAGACACTGGATATCTGTGACTTCGCACACCTGAACTGTCCTGACCTGTGTGGGACTGGCGTGGTTACACAACTAAAACAAGCAATTTAAACAACAAATAAATTTGCCTTCATGGCCCTATTTAACTCAGTCTTGTTCTCACTGATAGGGATTATTGCTCTTTTAGGCTAATGCTGGCACATTTAGCTGCATAACAACTGAATAACAATGCAGTATTTCTCCACTTATTATTTCTTAATCAGAACAAGTTCTTATTTTTAAAGTCATAATTGCAGCGGTTTATAACTGCAGATGCTGTCAGGCATTGAACAGAAGAACGCAGAATAGCAGCAGCTCATTGGGCTCTGTTGTTTAAATAAAGAAGTCAGTCAATAATAATTGAGTCCGTTACCTTGCTAAGGGGTTGGAGGTATGCTGCCATGAGCAGCTTTTCTTCAAATTGCTCACTGTGGCTGGCCCTTCTCGTTGTATAACCCTGCATCATTTGGAACTGATCTGCTGTCAGAACAAGAAGCAGGAGCTGAAAATACCACCTGAGTAACTGAGGTCAGCTCTAAACTCTGGCAATACAGGCACATACATTGTTCAGCTTCTTCTCAGGGACCGTGACGCTTTACACACCATTATCACATTATTATGTCGCCCTGTATGCACTTTGTAGTCTTTCCATTGTTGGCTTGGTCTGTTAAGTTACCTTAAATTGTCATTATGAGAATGAGAAAATGAATTCAAATACAACTCAGAAGCTTTTATTAGAGTCAAGACTTGAATGTTGATTGATTTAATTAATCTGAGCTGCAACAAGATATTTTCATCATATTTATAATTATGATGATTTCATTTTTTTAGTTTGATTTATTGATTTTTTTTCTATGTTAAACAAGAAATTACCCATAGAGTTGTGTACGTTGGGTCGTGGTGTAAGTGAGGGGCTGCTTTAGTCACAGTGCCACAGGTCCTTCTGGTGTGCAATGCCCGGTTGATAGCATCTCACATTAGCTACTAGCTTCACTGAACACCCCTGTGGTGTTTCAGCCCATGCCTCGGCTGTTGACAGTCAGTGGTTTCAGTTCAGAAAATAACAACTTAATAATAACACAAATATCAGTATAATGCTTGCAGGCTGCAGCAGGTTTTATTAAGTATTTTTACACTGTCCAGCAGTTCTGAAAAAGGATCAGGATGACGCACACTCCTTTTCAAAACCTTGAAGGAGTGGCCAATAATCAGTGTGTCTAGAGGCGACTGTTGACAGTAGGAGTCCTCCAACATTTATTATGTTATTTTTTACTCTGTTATTCAATATTAAAAATATATTTAAAGGATACCTAGCTGTTCTTTGAATTCAAACATTCACCTAAAATAATCATAGTGACACACCTGCAGTATTTCCGACATGAATCCAGTCTCAGTCGCATGTCATTTGTATGTATGAAATTTGTGCCATTCATATATTTTTCATGATTTCTAGCTGTTACTACTTTTAAGAGATTTGATGTCTCATTCCGGTTCAGAAGCCTCAGTTGGGCCTATACTCACACTGGGCAGCCATCCAGATGGAGAAGTAAACAGAATGTAAGTGATGTGGTGTTAGTGCTGTGTTCAGCACTATGATCCATATCTACTGAATGTGTCTGCCCACAGCTGTACAGAATATACTGTGAAAACTTATATATATATATATAGACCACTACTGACTGATCCACCATGGTGACAGTGCTGCAGTGCCTTATGTAAGCTCTGTAAAGTACATCATCAGCACTATTAGCTGGTCTCATGCTGCTGAGCTTATGGTTGAATAATTTTAAGAATGCATGTTTTTTTCAATTTCTCTACCTCTCTTGCCTAATAGTGCACTCAGCAGCCTCTTAATGCCCCCCTGTTTACCCTCCCTAGACGTTTATCCTCTTGGCACTGACATCGTCTTTTTTTTCTACTTTTTTTTTTCTCCTTTTTTATGTCCCCCAAACTCTTCCCTGCTGTTGTTATTGCTGTTCCCACTTTCTGCTCTTTCTCTTCTTTATGGACACATTTATGTTCTCACCAACATTTTCTTTCTCCTTTCCCCTGTGGCTCCCTCTCCCATGTCTTTTACTTCCACATTCTCTCTCTCTTTTTTAGCCCTGCTAGTTATGCGGCTCTTTTGTGAGAGTGTTAATGCAGACCAACCATCTCAACCATTGGTAAATGTTGGTACAGTCACATTTTGCTGAGGAACGTGAGCATAAATATACCAAAAACATTTTGCAAATTGTTAAAAAATTCAACTGTAAAGAGCTGCAATAGATCTGGGATGCTTTGTTGTGTATTAGCACTCCAGTCACTTACTAAGTAAAGAGCTAGTCATGACAGGTTTGCTGAAGAAGTCTTTCATTCCTCAACCGGCTACTGACATATCCTCTATCTGCATTTACTGATGTTGAACCTGGGTTTAAACTGATCTGAGCACAAACATGCCAGCTCTGCTACAAGATCCATTGAGTCTTAGGACTGACTTTCTAAGAGCTGCTAGCAGGAGTATATATATTGTATCTATGATGAATATCCCTATACACTTGTTAATTTTTTGTATTTCTGTGCCCTTTCTCCATGACTGCAGGACTGGGTGTTCCTCACACGCTTCTGCTTTCTCACCGACTTTGGGCGGCTGGATTTCCGGTTCCGATATCCAAAGGTAGATTTGGTTGATTTCTCATCTGACTAACATTATGCTTTTCATGCCTCTATCATGTATTTGTTTTTAAACATTACTTCAACTTGTCTACACTTTATTGTCTGGCAACACATCTGTCTTTTTTCCCTCATGCTTTTTTGGCCCTTAAGTATTTTTGTGTTTCTCTTTTCATTCCTGCTTCATATAAACCCATGCCACGGCTCCATCTTCCTCCGGCTGTTTCTGCTGTGCCTCTCATCTGTTTTTTTTTTTTTTCAGTCCCCTCATTGTTTCCTCTTTTACAACTTTCCGTGTGTCTGTTTTGTTCTTTCCACTCTGTTTTCTTTTACCTTTACTTTACCATTTTTTTAGCCTACAGACTGTGGAAACAGTTTTGTCGTATGAATCTCAAACCATCTCACTGCCTCCTCACTGATCTCTGCCCATCCCGATGCAACCTCTCCCTCTGTCTCTCCTCTGTGCAGTCCCGCTGCTGTCAGAACATATTGCTCTACTTTGATGACAGTTCACAGTGGCCAGCTGTGTACAAGAGGCCCGAAAAGGTGAGACACTAACACCCCCTGCATCACGTCATCTGACAAGCTGTTATAAAAGAGAAATGCTGCTGATTGAAAAATGTCCTTTGTTACATGTCTCCTTTGTGTAAAGAAACAGTCCTGTGCATGTTCACATAATGTGCATGCTGCTCTATTTGTGTGACACAGCAGAGAGTTCCTCCTGAAGTGCAGCTCCTCCACAGAAAATGACAGCACGAGATAAGATATTCAGCAAATAAATGTCTTTTTGGATACTGAGAATGCAGCTCAAAAGGGGTGTTATTGTAAATATTGTAGATGCTTTGTCACACTAACAGATTAATAATAGAAGATAAAATTGACATTTTTGTCTTAAGACAAAATATTTTTATTTTGTTATGAATATTTACACCTGAGAATACAGGCAGATCTGCCAAATAATTGAATCCCTATACTTATTTTAACAGGTACAAACCTTCATATCAAACGCAAAAACATTTTAGATTTTTTTGAGAAATGAATGCAAAATTTAAAGTTTTCTATTAGCATAAGGTGTGTATGTGTTTTTTATTATTTCAGTATGTACTTTAAGTCTTAGTGCAAAAGACCTAATTTGGCTAAAATGTATATTAAAAGCAATCGTACAGAAGTGGGCATGTGAACTTTATATCTCTCTGTGCTGATCTCAAAGTATGTGTGAAAGGGCTGTGATTCCTGCTTTGTTCACCCAATATCATCACACACAGCAAATATCATTGAAGTCAGCACTTCAGTCTTGTAGTTGCTGTTTTATTAAAAATCCACTGTGCATGAGTGCAAAGACAAAACAAAAAAATGCGTCCCTCTCTACACATTAGACTCCTCTGAATGCCTTTGAAGTATTTCCTACATTAGCCAGATCTCCCATGCATGTTCAGTGCACTGTACACTCGGCTTCAGAGAAAGAGCAGTCTCATGTAAAATAGCCAGTCCCTAAACTATAGAACTACCATAGAATGAATTTTTTATTTCTTTTCTGTATGTAGTACAGTCAGATGAATCAGATATAACAAAATGTAGCCTACAAAATCACATTAAATGGCTTTTATCAACAATTATTACTAAATAATGCAAGCATTTGCTGTAGATGGATACTAGTACCCTCCACACACATTTTCTAAAGCTGCACTGTCCCAGCAGTTATTTTTATAAACATACATCCTCTGATGTAACAGTTTTAGGTTTATTCTTATGGCATAATGTGGAATTATGCAGCATACAGAATATCCCATAGTATTGACCCAGATACATTGCGTTTCTGCGCTCAAGTGCTAAAGTCGTTGGGTGCTGTATTCTTCTTTTGCCTGACATCTCTTGACACACAGATGCAACATCACCTTGAGATATTTCCAGTGCAGCGACAACAGTACATCACTTCTCAGCTCGCAGTCAGACTCTGGTGAATATTCAGCAGTCCCGCAAGGGATCACAGAAGATATGCAAGAAAATACCAGTTTATTTCTCAGCAGCTTCTAAAGAGCAGGAGCCAAAGCAGTCACAATTTGCAATTAAATTTGATCAAACACAACCTTGTATTTGGTGGAGTGGAAAATTTTCTCTTTGCTGTTATTTAATATGCACACATCCAAATGCAGGTATAAATCACAGGGAGAGCAACAGCTGTGAATACATCTTATTACCTGATTGGTTCTTTGTGAAAAAAAACGGTCATAGAATTACACAGATTTTTAAAGAAGTATCCTTACCATTGTTTTGATTTCCCCTGTTAGAACTGCTACCAGAAGGAAGCAGTGCTGAGGCCTGAAAACAACCAGGTCATCAACCTCACCACCCGCTACACCTGGTCAGGCTGTGTGGTAAGAACACACACGCTTAAGCTGGATCCATACTCCGCGAGACAAAGACATTTTTCCCCCCTGCAGACGTTACGCCCACAAAATGACGTCATTTTTTGTCTCTGACCGCCCGCTGATCCGCACTCCTGTGCACAGGGTCCGGGCCGAACTTTGTCTTTCAAGGCTGTGCGGCAACCATGCTGTGATTGGTCAGAATTTATTGTGGGCGTGATGAAAGTGGAGAAGCGCAAGAGCCTCTCCAGGTATATAGGTAGGTGTATAAACAGCACTGATTCATCAGATTTAGATAAGACCATACCGGTTTGCATGATGAGCAATAAAAGAAAGAAAGAAAGGCAAGTCAGGGTGATTTGTCACCAATAACTCCAGACTGCCATTCACACATACCAGATGGTGACTGTTACCATTCTATATACTCCTACATACCCGGGCATAATAGGCTCGTTAACAATGTCTGTATATCTTTGCTATTGTTACTTTTAATGTCGCATCTTCACAGCTCATCACCGGACAGTTTGAAGTATCGCAGGCACATTGGAACACAGTAGATGTGCAAATGTGGTCATAAAGGCACAAACACTGAATCTTTGCTATTGTTACTTTTAATGTCGCATTTTCACAACTCATCGCCGGACATCTCACGCTGTTGCAGGCACCCTCTCTGTATAATGCCCTCTTGCCATGGCACAAGTCCTTGTGGTGTGTTAAAAAACTCAGTAAAGTCTTTCCTTATAGTTTAGTGGGCGGGCCGTATGAGGAGTTCTGCACACACGCGTCTCGCGGAGTATGGTACCTCAGTGCGGAAAAGACATTTTTTTTGTATCTCTTACCACCCGTGGAGCGCGTTCTCCGCTCTTTGTCTCGCGGAGTATGGATCCAGCTTTACACATACACACATATATACACATGTATCTTGTCCTTGTGATAAAAGCAAAACCTTGATGTTGTGTTAGTCTGTTTGACCTCTGGCCTTGCTGTGTATCTCTTTTATCACCAGACAGTTGAAAGTTTTTTTTGATGTTTCCCATTTGCAATGCAAAACAGGAACAAAAATATGTAAAAGAGCACAAACATAAACAGAGACCCAGACAAAGAGGCAGTGAGAACTAATGGGCTGTAATGTGTTTTCATAACATTTTACTAATTTAGACTTTTCCTCTGTTGATGATGCTGATGATGCATATCAGTCAATCAGAAAGATTTCAAAAGAGCTTTCTTCCCTGTAACACCTTCTTTATGAACTTTTCTCTTTTGGTTTTTCAATAAGCAACACACTGCGTTTGTTTATCACATTAGGAAGCGTGATTGCCAGCGTGACTCTGCAGTTGTCATGGTTTTTGCTTCTTGTTGCTATATTTCAGGCTATATTGGGGTGTGAAATGTGCTTGTATCTCAGAGCCTCATGCTCCTTTTCTACTGTGATGATGCAGTGTGTCTCTGAGGTAAAACATGTTGCCTTTTTGGATAACAATATCCTCTGTCTAGGTGGAGGGAGACGGCAATGAAGAGGTTCTGAGCTGTGTGGGTGGCCGCAGTTTCCGCTCAGTGAGGGAGAGATGGTGGTACATCGCTCTCAGCAAGTGTGGGGTAAGCATTGCCCTCTGACTTTTTGTTAACCCTACTACTAATACTGCCTACTGACTGACAATACTGACTGTCTGTCTGTATCAAGGTGGGTTTACTACCAGGTGGTCGGTGCACCGCTGTTTTTACTCAAACAGACTGAGCTCACACACAAACCCACTGATGGAGTCACCATTTGTTAATCTGGGTGCAGAATATAACAAGGTCATCTCTGCCATAATCATTGTATATGGTACAGGTGTATGGATATTATTAGTTAGTTTAGTTAGAGTTTTATTTTAGATTTTTGTAATCATCGGGCAAAAATATTATATATCTACAACTTACCCTGTGGAAATACTGAATATTTTAATGCCAATTTATGACCTGCCTCCCCATAAATTTTAAAATAACTTGGACATAACACACAGGACTCATTACACCAACCTGAATTGGCATAAATCTGAAAGGATACACATTGGGTTGATCATTCTACAGAAATACAGGATGACTTCTAAACAAAATTTCCTGCCCAATTACCACACTCACACACACACACATACATATACATGACCTCTGCTCCTCACATACTACAACTGATCCTTTATCTGGGTATCTCTCTCTCTGTCTGGATTGCCTCTTGACACGCCTTATCGCTCCTCTTTTCTACAGCACATTCTGCAACTAAGCGGAGGCTCCTAATACGCATCTCTCTGCCTTAACGTGCCTTAAAAGGGCTCTGCAGTAGCCTATTGATTAGCTTGCTAAGGCATTGTGTTGTTTTACAATAGGACTGTTATGTCAAGTGGTGTGTATGTTTTGCTGGTATGGGTTGGCACTAGGGCACTCATTGAGCAAATCACAAGCTTGGATAATGATAGCTCAGTGATGATACCTCCTTGTACACTGAGGGCTTCAGTCAAGGACAAATCCAAGGAATAGGTGTGTGCATTTGAGTGCAGTCTGTTTATATTTTAATGAATGTGGCTGAGGGAAAGAGTAAACAGGTGATATTTCAGCTGCATGTGTATCACTATGCATCTGGTTGAGCGGCAGTAACATATTCTTACTCATGGCCTTGTGTGTGTGCGTGTGTTTAGGAGGGTGTTTTTGTGCTGCCAATTGAGAACACTGGCTGAGGAGGGATATGATTAGAATGGATGCTTCCTGTGGAGTGTGGTTTAGTGTCACGCCAGCGTCCGCTGAAGGACATGCTGCCTAATGCTGTTGGACTCAAGTATAAAAGCTCGTCGCCACTCCCGGGAACATATGCACGCCGCATCCCGCAGCCAATTTCCACCCCTCGTCTCTCACTGCTTGACTCCACGCTTCCGTTTTGCTTTCACACCTCTTCATCTTTCTGCCTCTGTCGCTCACAATCTTTGGCTGCGTCCCGCTCTCTTTCAACTCACCATCACCAAGCTGTGACGCGCTATATGCCGTCTCCTATCTATTTACCTCTGCAGCTCCAGCTCCTTCTGTCAGCCTGTCCCTAATTGTGTTTCTCCTCTCCCATCTTGCCATCTCAGTGCTCCCGTTTCTTCTGTGCCTCACACTCATTTAATGCCTTTTTTCCTGGCACCCTGAACTTTTATCGGAAATACATATTTACTGCTTTGTTCCTGTTTCTCTTTTATCCAGCTGTCCTTTCATGTGCTCCATCTCGTCTTTACCTGTGATGATATTTGGCCATATAGTCTTCTAAGTTCTTTAAAATAAGAGGATGTCTGTTATCAATTGCTATTACCTTTATAAAATGGCAAAATGTTGGGCTGATATTTAACATTTCCAAGCAATTCTGCTCGACTAATTAGGGCAGGAAACCTCAAAGCTTCAAATAAATATTTCATCGGTGAGGAGAAATACTGTCATTAGAAATAAAAATTCAGGTCATCAAAAATTACAGAGCAGAAGGCCGCTGGCTGTCAGCATGAAGGTTCTCAGACAGTTCTCAGAACAAGTTTACAAATTTGTTAGCTTGTTTTTTTTCTTTCTGCCTTGTATGAAACATAGATTTTAATGGCTGAATATAATTTCACTTGTCAGTGTTCAAACACCTAACAATAACTTTCCTTTGTCACCTGTACCTTAGCTTACAGGACACTTTAGATTACACAGATGATATGTGTTTCTATAGTGTCATCTTTTATGAAACTGATCCAATGAAAATTACAACTAGAACCTATTAAGATACCAGTCTGTGAAAATAACACAACTCAATAACATGGCTTCCATCTTCTACCGCTTATCCGGGGCCGGGTCGCGGGGGCAGCAGTCTAAGCAGGGACACCCAAACTTCCCTCTCACCAGACACTTCCTCCAGCTCCTCTGGGGGAATCCCGAGGCGTTCCCAGGCCAGCCGAGAGACATAGTCTCTCCACCGCGTCCTGGGTCTTCCCCGGGGCCTCCTCCCAGTGGGACATGCCCGGAACACCTCCCCAGGGAGGCGTCCAGGAGGCATCCGAACCAGATGCCCGAGCCACCTCAGCTGGCTCCTCTCGATGTGGAGGAGCAGCGGCTCTACTCCGAGCTCCTCTCGGGTGACTGAGCTTCTCACCCTATCTCTAAGGGAGCGCATCAATAACATGGCTTCATTACTTACCATTGAGTCTAGTAACTGTTATCTGCGTGTTTAGACTCTGGTCTTTAAAACTCAAGTGGAGAAATGGAAATCTTTAAATTGCTGTAATCAGCTTCTACTTTATTATTCAGAGCAAAACACAATAACCTCATTATGGAAGCAAGGAGGAGCTGAAATTAGACTGGCGCTTAATAAAAGCGGCTAAAAAGTAGCTGAAATCTTGCAACTGTCAACTACAGTTGCATTCAGTTATTCAGGCATTTGTTTAATAAGCATCTGGGTTTTAACTTTAGGATTCAGTTTACTCTGTTACAGAGGTAGATTTATGCTCAAACTGTACTCCACAGAGTAGAAAGTTAAAGAAAGGACAGAAAAACTGAGTGGGTTTCGCTTAGGCCACAGAATGCACTAGAATTGGTTTGGTTTAATGCATATAACACCATCATCGTAGAGTCCACCACACTCTGACTTCATAGCTGAATTTAGAGACGGAGATGTTGTTAATTTGCACATCCAGTTAACAACATACGAACTACATTTTAGGGATGCAGTGTCAAAATCTCCAACATCAGCGACATACCTTCTCAGCAGGAGAGTGAACATCACACTGTGAGGAGGAAGACAGCATGGTGAAGGCTTCTGCTGAGTGGGAACACTTTATATTGAAGACGAGGCAGAGGCAGAGTACCGAATATGAAGTTTGAAACTTGCTTAGTACAATACACATGAAAGATCAGCATGCTCAAAGAAGTCCATTATTGTATTGTGTAATGGCGTCAAAACAGGTGGGCGTCTGTTGTCCAGTCCCAGTGATTAGGCTGTTTAAACTGTAATGTCACACATTATAAAGTATACAAACAATGCAAACAAACTTGTGATATCTCTCTGGTTTGCATGCTGATAACACTGCCAAAGAACATTGAATTTGTCGCAGAGGATTTCCTGTTTGCATAACCAGCTGTCATGAAGTCTGTCACCTAGCAAGGAGCTGTGGATAGTAAAAGTCATATTTCTGGAGACTGTATTTCAAAATCCATGCAATGAATCTTGAGATTAGTTGGACTGGATCCAATGGATGAATCCTTCCGTACAGGGGAAAGAACAGAAGACTGCCTTTCTTGGCCATATTTGAAGGAGCCTTTGAAATAGGCCAGCATTGTCACACCGCTGTGACACTATCGGTCTTCAAATGCAGCCTTTGAAGGATGCAGCTGGTTTGTTGAGACAGTTTATATCTCTCATAAAGGCGTGCATCACTGCCACATGCAGGATATATTCTTCTTCTCTGCCAGATGGGAAGCCAGTTTGGACTAGAAAAGTTGTGCCTCTTTAGTGTAATAAATAATAAATAACAACAGGGGTATTTGACAGTGTTATGAGTCTTCTGGGAGATCTATTCACCAATATAGGAAATGAGCAGCTCTGATGATTTGTAGATTGCTTGCAGTGTGAACACAAAGTGCAATACTTAAATAAATTACATAGCTATGCAGGGTATTACTTCTAAATCCAAAGACACTCTTTTGGAGCTTTTCATTATCTGTTGACCTGTTCTTTCTCCTCAAAAACATATTTTATTTATTAAAAGCATTATTACTTGATTTAACCTCACTAGACACAATGAAGTGTCTAATTGTTTCACTCACATGACAGCATGTTGGAAGCATGTCACATTCAGTCTAAATCTAGCATCCTTGGTTTGTGCTGATCCTGTATAGCTTAGTATCTGGGTTTGTTGGTGAAGCATTTCACTGGCCTGCACACTGCTCTGACCCTCCAAGTATTTCAGAATGGGGTGGAGCACCAACTGCAAGCCAAGCCTTATCATCCAACATCAGTGGCTGACCTCACTTAATACTTCTACTGCAGACTGGGAGCAAATCCCTGCAGCCAGCTTCTGTAGTCCTGTGGAAGAATGTCTGTTATAGCAGCATATGGAATAGTGTGTCAAGGTGAGTTGAGAGTTAATCTTGTCTGTTCACCACCTGCGAAAGTGAGGTCTTGTTGCTCAACTCCTTCTTGACCACACTTCAGCAACTTTCTATTCAATAGGTGTTTTTCGGTCACAGGACCTCAAGGCTGCTGCAAGGTACTCTGTTTAGGTGTTAACTGATGTGCAAACTCAGTTTTCAGTGAGACACACAGCTTTCGCATTGCATTCAGCTATAAGCCATATATTTATGTCCCAGATCCACACGCTCCAAAGTCTCACAGAAGTCCTTTTTTATATGCAGTTATCAGCCGCCGGGGGATCAGAAGATGTAAAAGAAGGTACGGATGTTTAGGTCTGTGATATATATCAGCACAGCATATCAGAAGTAGATGCCTTTGAAACCAACCAGCAGCCTCAATCTCATCCTGTGACTCCCCGCCTGCTCCACAGAGGGAGAATCCCTGTGGTGAAGTGCCACATCTTCCCTCCTCTTCTTTCCTGTGAATCCATCTCTCTGTCCCTCGCAGTATTTGCTCCTTTTTCTTCATCCTGCCCTTCTCTCCACCTGTATCCTAAACTTTCCCCCCCATCTATCACTCTCTTTATCTCTGTCTCCTTGCTCCTTGTGTCTGTATTGATTTTGTGGTAATGCACGCTCCATGCTTCTCGCCCTTTTTTGATAGAGGGAGTGAGATGGAGTTTCAGGCTGCCAAATGAAATCAAAGTCTTTTTTCCCCCCTTCCCTCAATGTTCCCTCGCTCCAGCGAAACAAGCGCAAACTCCATCGGCTTTGAGCTTGTGTGTGTGAAATGAGCTCTCTGTGCTCTGATTGTCAACCCATCTCTGTGCCCTCTCTCTTGTTCTTTGCTCTTCATCACTCTTTTTCCTGTCGCCTCCCAAATTCACTTCAGTCTGACTTTTTTGTGTGTGTGACACTGACAAAAATTAACATTATTTCAACAGCAGTTTACCTCACAGGTGTGTTTGCATTCTCTGTGGTGTTCCTTCTTTTTGACATGTTGTCATACCAAAATATTTGGTATAAAAGATATCTTTCATAACACTACAGAGCACAACTGCCACAATATAATGAAGTATAATGAGCCTGCAAATAATTGATGTGTGTCACACTCTTAATAATTAAAAACAAGAATACGCAACAAGAGTTAAGTCTATGAAAAGTGTTGCTATGGATATGATCCTTCCTGTTAATCTGGGTCATCCCTTACATTTGCAGCACAGAAGGCAGAGCAGCCTAGATTCCTTCCTTTCTCCACTAACTTTTTTTTTTCCTCATGAGATCCTGAGGTGCTTCCAGGCCAAACTGACTACATGACACAATTATGCTCAGCTGTTGTATCAACAGTCTGTTCTTCCCCCAAGGAAGATTTGGATGTTTTTGGCTTCCCGTGTCAGGAAATGGTTGGAAGAAAATCTGTTGTGTAAAATGTGGTGGGATGGAACCTTTGTGATGTACACAACTTATCAAAGTATATAACGACATTGTGAGAAGGGCAAAGCATCCACTGAAGCTGTAAATGGGGAGGATGGATAAGGAAAATGTGCGCTGCACAAAGTAATGAATCATTGAGCTTAGAAACCCAAAAGTGTCTCATGATCGGAAGGATTAGCGGCAAGTTTTTCATGTTTTTTATGTTGGTGGATTGCATGCATTGCAAGCAGGGTAATCTGTTGATAGTGGGATCTGGGACAAGAAGGATTTTTCTAATTTTGGAACTAGGTTTTTTTATGAAATAAATCTGAGGGTATGAGCAATGCTTGTTTTTAAAGCTTAGAGTTAGATTTTTTTTTCTGATATCTAACATCTTAAAAGTTTAGAACCACACTTGTGCCTCTTCTTTTGCAGCACCACAAATACAGGTGTTTCTATGTGTACGCTGATTGCTGTGAACTATCGTTGTTTAGCTACAAGTGCATAGCTGGAGGTCTGGAAGCTGGAAGCAAGATGGATCTCGTGTTCTTATGAATCTTGTGAAAATCAGGACCCTTTCAGTCTGTGACTATGGATAGATGCCTGGGATCCTTAAAGTATCTCAACACACACTCAACATTAAACAACAAGTCCACTATTACTGTTTGAAAAAGCATTAGTTTCCTCTTCAGACACCAAAAGCTCCTTCAAACAGTACTATTACTAAACTATCCCTGTACCCAAATCACACACATTACTCTACTCTAACCGCTCCGTTTGACTGAGCCTCCCCTGAAACTGTCCCCTGAGGAGGCCCATAAATGTCAGTCATTTGTTGAACTGCAGTAGATGGTTTGTTAAAAGAAAATGAAGGCGTAAGTATTGACTTAAATGTTTTTTTATTGTCCCTAGGGGTGAACACTATGTGAATTTGATTTTGCTTTACCTTGACAGACCTTGAGACTCACTTATTAATATATATTCCTTTATATTTATAGTTTTATTTCTGAAATTGACAACTGTAAAGTGCTACCCATAGTTTTATTGCACCCCCTCCCCTAAATGTCATGAGTAAGAAATCTAAATCTAAAGAGCTGTTACTTGGCAGTGCCATTTCCATTGTACAGCATGCGGAAATCATTTATATTTTGTACAGATAACAGTGCAAAAGAGTAAATCTTTGATCTAACATGTCCTTATCTCTGCTCCTCTCTCAGGGCGATGGCTTGCAGCTGGAGTACGAGATGAAACTGACCAATGGGCAGTCTTTCTGGACGCAGCATTTCTCTGCAGACGAGTTCGGTAAGAGTGATTAGACAGAAAGAGAGATATTATGGAATGAATTGCTGATGGCACAAGCCAACACCACTTAGCACGGCCAATAAAGCACACTGAACTGAACAAATTACAATTATGTAGAGATGGCTGAATGAATTAATGATGATAGATGAACTGAGAGGAAGGGATGAAAAGAAGAAAAAGCCCACGTATCTTCTAAATGAATTATTCCTACATCTCCAATGCCCCCCCCCCCCAATGCTCTCTCTTGCACGCTACTCCACTGTAACTCCCATCTCTCTTTTTCTCTGCTAATCCAATATCCACATCGAGTACTGGCCTCTCTGGACTTTTTATCTCCTTCTTTTTCTGTTTCCTGCCCTCATCCCTTGTCCCCTCATCTTAACATTTTGTGAATCTCATTGATTCCTTGACTTCCTTCTTCCTCATCTATTATTCTATTCTGTTCCTCACCCTTGATCTTTCTCTTCTTCTCTTACTCACTATTCACAGGAATCTTGGAGACGGACATCACGTTCCTGGTCATATTCTCAATGGTGTTCCTCCTCTCCTGCTACTTTGCCTGTAAGTACTGTCGTCTCGGCTTACTTTCATGTCTCTCCAAGAATGACTTTCAAAGCCCACTACAATCATTAAGTGCTTTTTTCTTCTATCTATTATAGAATCGACATGTTTTCTTGATGGGGTAGGAGTAGGTTCTTGTGTTTCCTCAGATAAGTAAAGGTGGAGCTATTTTCTCTCAAGGCTGTGTGTTTCTCAGAGCAGCAGCACAGAGGCAGGAGTGAGAAGATGGTGAGAGCAGGACTCAGTTTTCATGTAAAGGTGAATGGTTGAGTGGAGAATGTAGCAGTAGGTACCTTAAGGTTACTGAAGCGAGTTTGTCATGAAGGTCACAGCTGAAATTACCACAAAGCTGCTGAGAACAAGAGCTCTAAGGAAAGACCTTCCATTAACTGAAAAATGTTCTGTCTTTATTTGTGCCAGCTTTTTCTGAAACTAGTAGTTAATTAAATCACTTAAATTACCCTTAGCTACACCTTTAACTCTGGTATAGTGTTCTCCAGGCTCACAAACCATTAAAGTGTGGCCAAACATTAAAAGAAATGGACTTGTGCTATGCATTCCTATTTGTGTACGCTACTGTTTAAAAAAACAGACACTGCGATGACTGGTCAACCTGTTACAGCTGCATTCCCAAAATATTCAAAATCTTAAAAGACTCTTGGGGAAAGCAGCCACCATTAGAGTATCGAGGAATCATAGGAGCAGCACTCTGCTGGCCAAGTCTGTGGAGGCAGCTGTGAGCATGTGAATGTTTATGACCTTACCGCCCTCTATAAATCCCTCCCTGGTTTGTTTGCTCGTTTTGGTAGTAAAATAGCCTGTTTAAACACACATTAAGAATATTTCTTCTCAGATTAGGTGGAGATAATAGAGAAGATGAATCAGCCCTTATCTAGAGATGGGCGGCACAAGATGGATGCATACTAATGATGGCTCCCCCCTCATTCATCTAGCCCATTCCCTTGTTCTTGTTTTTTCTTTTTCTTCTGTCTGTCTCTCTCTCTGTACCTCTCTCACTCTCCTGCGCCATCTGTTAGCATATCTCCATTCTTTTTATCTCTATCACCCACACACACACACACACCTATTACCTCTATCTTGCTCTTTTTTTCCCCTGCAGACAATCTGAAGGGAAGACAGCTTCTTCACACAACCTACAAAATGTTTATGACGGCAGCAGGTGTGGAGGGTGAGTGCTTCTGTCCTGAACACACACACACATATCAGAACACACACAAAAGATAACAATAAGCCTCCCGCAAGGCTGCAGCATCTCATACCTTAATCCCCACTTCAGGAACAGAGATATTATCGCTCTTATTAGCCTTTGAATAGGAACTATTGCAAACAGTTGTGCTGTGCTATAGTGTTCAATGGAGCATGCGGTTACTGAGCACCACACACACACACACACACACTTTCTCATTGTGTCTTCTCCTCTTTCTTCTCCCACCTTATCTCCCTTTCTTCCTTCTCGTTTGCTTGTCCCCTCTGTAAATCCCTTCTCGATTCTCCTGCCACCCCCTAAATTCTCTTTCCCCCTCTCCTCCCTCTTCTCTCAGTCTTTTATCAATTTCTCTTCTTTTCTGTCTCGCTTCTCTTCTCCCCTCATTATCACACCCCCATCTCCTCTGTACTGTGTCTTTTCTCTCCCTCCTCTTTAATGCCTGCTCACTTGTCACTTTTCTCTCTTTTTTTTCTTCTCCCTTCTTCCTTTCTTCACTTATTTTCCCATTTCTCTCCTACCTGCATCTTTTCCACTTGGCAGTGCTCAGCCTGTTGTTCCATTGTGTCTACTGGGGCCTTTATGCCAGAGATGGGGTTGGCAATGGCAGCCTGAAAATACTTGGTGAGTTCTTCTCCTGCATCGGTCACTGCCTGAATGACTGACACTACCTCTGCACTGGAAAACCACTCAGTGCCCGAGCAGAATGAATGAGTGGATGATGGATGTGTGAAGAAATGTTAATAGCCGGTTTGAACCATGCATGATTTTCATGATTTTGTTTGACTCTGTGTGTGTGAGTGTGAGTGCATGTGAGAGAGAGAGATACATGTGACCTGATTTTTATCGTTCCCCTCTGATATTACAGTTTTGGAAATCACAACCTAATTACCCCTTCTGTCTTCTCTTCCCTCATTTCTCCCGCTCTGTCCATCTCCAGGGAAATTACTGTTCTCTGTCAGTTTCTTGGTGTTCCTCCTGATGCTCATATTACTGGGCAAAGGGTTCACTGTTACCAGGTGGGGATTGTTACACTTCTTTATATATATGTGTGTATTAATTCTATTTGTCATGCCAACCTGTCATTTCTTTGCATGTATATTTATTCTGTCACTGTCAGTTCTGGCTGTCATAGTTGTGGTGTTATGTTATGACATAATTCTCTGTCAGTCAAAACAGTCAGTGAGGGTGCTGTCTCTGATAGTGTAGATGAACACCTGATGTGTCTGCAGGATGTGATACATGAGTGGTGCTGTGGTGTGAGCTTCTTCAGGTTTTTGGTTTGCTCTCTTTGTTTTCTGGCAAGGTGTGGTGGATTTGCTTGGGACAGACTGCACAGTAGATTTTATACAAGTGGAACTGGAACATCAGTATGAATCTATCTTACACCTGGACAAATGCCCCACTCTTTCATTGGTTTGCCAGTTTTCCAATTCCAGTTTCAAACTGGCATGCCAGATCTGTCCTTGAATCATGGCAGAATTTCTGCCAAGTTAACAACTTTCTGAGTCAGTTCGAGTTAGAGAAAGGAGCCATACAGTTCCTAACAATCTACACATTATTTAGTGTGAGCATCGACCCTAGTTTGGGGTGAATTGAATCTGAACTGAACTTGTGTACCAAAAAACTGAGCTTGCACAATTTTTAAGCTGGCTCCAGGATTACATCTCCCTCTGGGATCAGAAAATTCTGTGATCTGCATACTTATCAAGCTCTCCTAAAACCATCAGTGAAGAAAGTTAGAGCTGCATCAAGCTTGTTTATCTGCAGTACCTGATTAGTTCACTGTTTAGATAAAATTGTCTGACTACTTTTTTTCTTATTAGTGCTAAGGGGTGTTTGAGATACTGCTACTGCTGCAAATGAGTTGATGTGTACCAGCATCTTTGTGCTGTATGGTGTAAAATAGTTGCTATGCGGCTAAGTCACTTCTTGATTTGTAAAGCAACAAAGACTCATTGTTTATCTTGTATTCCTTAGTGTGTCTGTCCCCTGTTTTCCTCAAACTTGTGTGCAAATTCTGACCTTCCTGGTTTATCCCCATTTGTCAGGGCAAGGATCAGTCACAGCGGCTCTGTTAAATTGAGCATCTACATGACAGTCTACACAATCACCTACGTCATCCTCTTCATCTATGAGGCAGAGGTACAGTACACCAACCACACTGCCGCACTGTAGTTAACAGGCTGCAGGTTTATTTTTAGTAACGATTAATCTGTTATGTTAAATGTAATTTTAGCCTTTATATATGTCTGTAATCAGAAAAATACATCCAGTGATGTCTTATAATAAACCTTGAGTTAACAATCAAATAGTTGCAAAATATTGACTTTCCCATGATCCTCTGTTGTAGCACACATAGATGGGGACCGTGTCATACCTGTTAACCATAACCACTTGTGCCTTTATTGAAAACGCATATTACAGAAGCCATTTCATGGGAATATTAATTTTAAAAAACAGTTTCAGCTTTAGTAAACACTGAAGATGAATTGACAATAAATTTGACAATACATAGCAATCACTGGACACACAAATAGAAACATTTGCTTCTGCTCCCTCTACTGCTATGAAAATTACTTTGTTTTGAATAGACAAAACAAACAGGCATCAGCTCGGGACTGACTTTGTTACATTTTACAGACAATGATTAGTCAGATAATTGCTAACAGTGTAATCAGAAGTTAAAAAACAATCTTTGGGGTAATCTTAATTTCACACTAATAACATCTGTACAGTGGTCCCTAAACAGCTACTGCTGTTCAGATGCTACAATCAGTGTATCAATACATGTTGAAGGCGATCTGCTACTGGTGTATAAACACCTCCAAGTTCCTCCACTTCAGGTGTGAAGCGTCTGAATAACACCCAAGTTGATTGAGTGCAAGATTTTGGACTTGACAGTGCTCGATCTGCACTGGTGTTATTGCTCTCTTCAGCTTTTTTAATAATCTCATAAATATTCATGGAGGAGCTGGGCCCACAGATCAGCGTGGGCTGTAATAGCTTTTTCTGTCAAGTCACTTATTACACTGATACATGGCTAATTATGAAAATGCAGCAAGTCAATTGTAAAGAAAAAAATGCACACAGAAATTCCTTGATGAGTTACAAATCCTGGTCCCTGACAGCAACAAGCAGGCAACTCTTAACTGCAAACAGAATCAAGGACACACACAGTGTTTATTACTGCATAAGGATCTTTACTATACAGCCTCCTGGGAGAGGAATGTTATACTTCTAATCAGCATATGTGAGATCTCCTCTCTCATTAGTTCTAGTCCTTCTCTGTGTTCTGTATGTGAAGACGGAAATAGTTTTTACCGGATATTTTGTTGAGCATCTGAGCTTATGAATTAATAAGACAGTCATGAATGTTAGAGTCACATGCTGTACTGTACGTCTGCACGGTTCCAGTACAGCCTGATGTGAAGATGCTACGTTTATGGCAGTGGATTACACTCTTTGACTACAGACTGATCCGGTGGGAATAGTGCAGTGGAAATATCTGTTCTATATTTAACATTGGAGCCTATAGCCACCCCTCGCACTGCAATATGTGGATCTGAAGCAGTATAATTCATCTGCCTGCCCTCTTACATGGGTCCTGCTATTAAAGAGCTCAAAACTCAGGAGGGCTCCTTCTAAAAATAAGTTAAACTAGGTTACAATTGGAACTGAAATGAAGACTTGGAAGAGTGTTCCTGGAGTCAGGAATCCACCGGCTCTGATTGGCTGTTTGGATCTCAAGAACCTCCACACCAAGTCGTCACAAGTCCTATGCATTATGTAGCAAGAGTAACCCTGTATGTCCCATGCTATCCAGTCGCTGGACTGTGAAATGCAATCTGGTGTCCGCAGATGCAAGTGCACGTGTCAAACACACATCCACAAAGTTGTGCGCACACACTGCAATGACCTAGTTGTGGAGAAGACGTGTCAATGTCAGACCCACAGAATGCTGCAAGCTGAGCTTTGGCTCGGTCATCACAGTGGATCAGCTGAACCATGAGTAGTCCGTCTTAGTAATTAGGGCACAGACAACAGATGCATCCTCTCTTTTTTGTGTTAAGTTTTGTGTGCATTCATTTTGACATCTTGTGTCCCTGTGCCAGTTCTTTGACCCAGGTGAAGTGCTGTACGCCTACGACAGCCCCGCAGGCTACGGACTCATGGGCCTGCAGCTGGTCGCCTACGTGTGGTTCTGCTATGCTGTGCTGGTGTCTCTGAAACACTACCCTGAGAAACAGCCCTTCTATGTACCCTTCTTCACCACATACACACTATGGTGAGACCTGCACCGCTCTGCCCCCTTTGCAGATAATAGCACCTGAGCTGCAGATTGCATGAGTAGAAAAACACACATTTCTCTGTTTGAGGTCTCTTCGATTTGAATAATTTATGCCGTTCTGTAAAAATGCGCACAAGATAGCTGCCCAGGAATGGAAAGTTGTTTATTTTACACTTCCTCGCTACCACATTGTGTGTCCAGGCTCTATGCTGTGCTCCTATGGTAGATAATTGCACTTGAGTGGATGATTTCTGTGGGAAAATATCTGTTTTTCTCAGCTGATCAGATTTCTATATGTATGAATTTTTATGCTCTCATATTATGTGTGTGCTAGATTCTAAACTTTCTGTACTGGAGCACGGCTTTTCCTTTTTTTACTACCCAGAAACTCTTATACAAACACATTTCTTTGCTTCTCTCACTCACTCTACTCATGTATAATTGGTTTCAAATAAAGGGTAGATAGGAAAGACAAATATTATCTGTTTCTCCCTCGCCAACACTATCTTTCATCTTTATCTCTCCCTGTGCTTTACATCACTGTTGTCTTAAATCTTTTCTTCCTCAGGTTTTTCGCAGTGCCTGTTATGGCTCTGATCGCCAACTTTGGGATTCCACGTTGGGCTCGGGAGAAGATCGTCAACGGCATTCAGCTTGGCATCCACCTCTACGCTCACATCGTCTTTCTTGTTCGTATCCTGCACTCACACACACCATCATGCTGACCCTTGCATTTCACATTATTCAAAAGTCATTATTGCTATTGTCAGTCATACATTATTCACTATCCTTGAGTCATAGCTGCCTCATGCTGATTGTCTCCTCCACACATCATTATCTAGCTCTGCCTCACCCTTGACACATTGTTCTTTACTAATGGGCCGTACTGCTCATCCAAATTTCCTTTCATACTGCTGCTCTCTGCATGTTGACTTGGGTCTCATATTTTCTATATGTACATTATTGGAAATATATACAGTATGTAAGAATTACCATATTTTTGTCCTTTTAGGTCATCACACGACCATCAGCAGCCAATAAAAACTTCCCATATCATGTCCGGACGTCCCAGATTGGTATCCTGCTGTCCAGTCCGAAAGCAGGCGAAGGCGGGGAGAGTTTCCCCCATCATGCCTATGGAAATAGCTCCTTCCTGGGAGATTCTCAGCCTAACTTTACTGAACTCTTCTCCATTCAGTCCGTGAGTGCATTTCATTTGTTTGTACACAGCTGGATAGATATCCTGGAGTGTAGAAGACTCATGAGCATTTATTCATAGTATTTTTATATATAAAAATGTAATTTTTGGTTGTAAGTTTTTTTATTTAAGTGAAAAGATGCACTTTTTTAAACCATTAGTAACAGATACAGAAGGCTCTGGTTATGTGAAGTGTCATTTATAGAAAGCCGAGCCTGTGAACCAGTTAACGCCTAAAGGTCTGGAAACCCGGCCAGTACACATGTAATTTAGCTTAACCCATATATCCTCCAGAGCAGTGGAGGAGGAGGTGGTGGTGGTGGTGGTGTGGTGTTACTGACACACCATCAGGTCAGAAGTGTAAAACTCTCATCTTCTTCCCTGCAGGACCCGGTGAAGACAGTGGAGGAGACGGTGGCCCGTAAAGGACCGGATGTTCCGAGGAACAGCGAGCAGAAGATCATCACCACTGCTGCAGACTTAACATCTATATTGCCCCCGCCGCCACCTCCAATACCCCCGCGCCCAGCCACACGCTCACCCCCGCTGCCACCCCGGCTCCCCTCCTTCACAGAGTATTTCAGCATGCAGAGTGGAGGAGGAGGAGGGTTTGGAACGAAGGCGTGAGATGGAAAAAAAAGACATGACAGTGGGAGGGGGGAGGCGACGGACAGAGCGATGGTACAAAGTAAAGAAACGGTCAGTGGAATTCAAGGTGTTACTGTTTCAAGACAAAAGAGTCAGCCAAAAGAAATAAAAGAGTTTGGAAGGACAAAGAGAAGTCATCAGAAAAGTGAATCCATAAACGCTCCCTTTTTTTCACCTGTGTATGGAAATGACCAGAGTGGAGGAGTGAGGGGAAATGGCCGAGACACGAGTGCTGAGCTTGTTAAAGAATAAAGAAGCAATAAATATTTGATGTTGACCAGTAAAAGGCACACAGGGAGAAAGATGACAAAGTGGATGTAGCCGGAGCAATAGAATGATAGCTGTGCACAATGTGGAAATGAACAAAATTCTGGAAATACTCTTATTCAAAAATTCATGAGGCATTGATGGTGTGCTGGGAAGAGTTTGTAAATAGCTAAAGCTGGTGAACGCTACCACTCTATAGCATTTTATTTAAAAGAAAAGAACATTTATTTTCATGGGTTTTTCCACATCATTACCATAAATTCCAGGTGGTGCTGTGACCATAGACGAATATCATCATGCCATTATGTGTATCATCTTTAAAAAAAAAAGAAAAGAAAAGAACAACTTTTTTTTAATGTTTGACACATTTTGATAAAGCATAGATATATTTACTCTATATGAAGTCTGTTGGGTTCATTTATATTCTTATATGCCTTCATTGCAGCTGGTCATTCTGGATTGATATGCTGATGTGTAACTGTAAAATGTGACGTTTACTGTGGGCACTTCTGGGTACAGTATTCGTAAAACACGCATGTTTGTATTGTAATTCCTGTCCAAACAGCTGATAACATGTACTCCATGTGACCATAACAATATTTACCCTATTGTGTGTATTGAAATCTTTACTTTTTTAAGTACATACAATAGACTGGATGAATTCTGTTCCTAACGAACTTTCAGAATACGCCTGCACAACAAACAAAAAAAATGTCATTTTTGTGTTTGTAGACATTGGTGAATGTACTGATGCAATACAGCACAAGGACAGGGGTGATTTTTCAGCACTACAATTTTGTTAATTCCCTCTGGCTTCTGACAAAGCTATGATTTAAGAGAAGAAGGAAGCTGCTTTTTTGTATCTTCATCCTTGCCCCTGTCCTGTATGTGAATATTTGTCTGCTTTTCGCACCTACATATTCATACAGTGCAGAAAGCTGAACAGATACTTTTCTACCCCCTAATATTAAGCAACAACATTAAAAAAAAGAACAAGCCTTGTAGATGATCTGTGAAAATGACAACTACTGTACATTTCGTCTGTCCTGCATGGAGCACTTTAATGTTCCTGTTCTTAGTCTGTTTATTCGTGATGATGTCACCTTAAAAAAACACTATACTCATGCCACACGGAGAGGCATCCTGAAATGCATACACCTGTAAATACAGTCTGTCATCAACTGTCCAGACACTTTTAGTGAATGTCTGATGCTTAGTCGGCGTAACCTAACACTGATTCACTGATAGGACTTTTGTAAGAGTGTCATTGAGTTAACCACCAGCTTTGTGCAGCTTAAAAAACAAACAACACATTTTGTGGTTTTATCTTGATCTTTCCTTCATTCATACTCTGCTAACAGCCCAGATCAATGGCAATCTTGCTGTCATGGAGTACACTAGGTGATGTTAGGACTGTGGTGTGTAATTTGTAAGAGTGTAGTATGGTGTAACTTAGTCTGTGAAACAGAATGATACTTGAATTAAGAGTACTAGCTGTTATTTCTAATTATGTGTCTGGTTTGTGTTTGGCATGTCTGCCATTCCGTCTGCTGCTGTTGCCATGAATTTACTAAGATGACACTGAATGACTTGACGAGTCTACATCAACTGCTCGTGTATATTGACATTAAATTACAGGGACAACACAAAGACTTGAGGGGGAGATCTTAACAAAAAAAAGAGATTATGTATGCATGACAGACAACAGCACAGCTTTTAGGCTACTCAGAGCGATCTTGTTAAGAGCACATCACTAAAGCACCGTTCAAATGCATTTAAATGGTGTCAAATAATTCTAAATACGCTGTACATATACACTTTTTGCCAAAATAATAAAAAATATGGTTTTGTTAGAGGCCTTGGCTGGGTGTGTGTATTATTTTGCTCTTAGTTTTTAAATGCTAAGTCATTATAAACTCGAGTGATCTTTTTTATTGTGGCCTGCAGTGTGTGTTTATCCATCCTGACTGCTTTGGTGAGTTTTGAAGAAGAGGGTTGTAAATATTTCAGGCATGGCAGCCATATCATTTCACAGAAGGCAGCGTGCATCCACTGACATCACAGCTGAACTGGGAAGGATGCCAGCAATGATTAAATCTTTTCATCTAGCTGTCAGAAGCACAAGCCTGTTGTCACGTGTAGATGGAGAGGACTTCAGGGTTTAAGAATGGATCAGGCAGGAACAGATCTGTAACAAACAAAAAGCAGTGCAGACGACAGGATGGGGGGTGGGGGGGGGTGGTTTACTGTGATCCAGTTAGGATGAGGGGCACTTGTCCGAAGAGGTAAATGTAATCTGTGTGTTCAACATTAGTTCTCATTACAACAGTCCATTAAAGAGAGACTGGCTCCAGCCTGGTCAGATCTGATGTAGCCTAACTGACAATATCGTGGTCCTAGAGTCACAACAAACTGCTTGTATTTCATTAAACTGCCAAATTTACAAATGGCTTTACTCATAAACACTGGCAGTCAGTAGATGAAAAATGAAACTGTCATAATGTCAAAATAGTTTTTAATAGAGTATTTAATTCCAGGTGTCGTTTTGTGATAAATATTTGTCATCTGTTCCAATCGCAGACCTTTGTGCTGCAGACAGACATGTTGCAGCATGAGAAGCATTAACAGTGACTCATTTCCATTTGTTGTGGAGCCCTTGTTGAAATGATTACTTACACCAGAGCTCCCTCGCTGCTTCCAAAAATAAGTGAGAGCTAACATTTTGGACACACAAGTTGCTTCGTTGGTTGTCATAGCCGACAGATGACGTGTCAGGGCTGTGATTTTCTTACGTAACAGAGTCACAACATTAGACCCTTTGACAGGTGGATATTACACTGATTATCTCATCAGGGTGGGGGACGTATTAATGAGCCGGGTGAACAGGAAAAATGGCATAAGCATAAGGTTGGACAGACTTTGACAAGCTGACTGAAAAAAATACAACCAGTAAACCTGTGAGAGGGGAGGGGGGGGGGGGGGTCTCATGGACATCCAAGCCTCTTTGATGTGGATGGGAAGTGAAGGCTGGTCGTGAAAGAGGGGCTACACTAACACACGTTGTTGGCAGTAATTGAAAGGTGTGACAGGAGCACAGTGTCGCAGTGGGAGAAGGTGGTCTGATCTTATGACTCATATTGTTTTTACATCATATGGACAGGCAGGTGCGCCTGAGAAGACGAGCCGGCAGACGCTGTGTGACACTTCAGTCGATGTTCTGCTGTGAAACCTGTGTCAACGCTGTGGCAGACCACTGACACGGCATCCATTCTCTGATGGCAGCGGCCTCTGTCAGCAGGACGGTGTCCCACACTTTAACTGTAGTTCAGGAATAATAAGGGGAAGTGTTGGCTTGGCTTCAGCAGGTAAGAGCTGTTTTGTGCACTGTGAATAAGGCATCCATTGTACTACATTATAATCTGCAGGTATAAAGACTTCTAGAAAACCTGGGATCTATTCAAACCTTAGATCCATACGGAGAGTAAAAACCAGGATGTGTTGCTCTGCTGTAATTTTCCTTTTGTGCTGCTGTGCAGTCGGGGTCAAAAGGTCAAAACTGCATTAATTGATTGATGCTCAGACACAGGTAGTTCTGTTAGGCAATAATATTTAATAGAAAATCAGAAATGTTTGATAGAAGTGCCCTGGACTACAGTCCACACTACAGCTTTTCGATTGTTCTTTGTTAAAGAATGTATCAGTCTTTTTGAGCCAGCAGTTGTCCGCACATGATTCATTTTAACACCCAGACGTCATTGATCCAACTCCACGGTGCCAGTATTTACTGCTTTGCAGCCAACTGCTGTGCTCTCTCTTCTCTGTAGCCTTTCAGCAGCTGGTTGATCAGAGTCAGTTCGTTTTCTTTTCTCGCAGGATAAAGAGGTGGGAAGGGGTTTCCTTTGTACTCCAGGACAGACATCTTGGCTCTGTCCAGGTTTTCTCTGTTGGGGATGCGTACCATCCTCGTGTAGCCCTTTGACTGATTCTCAAACCGTGGAGCGAGAACTTTGAAAAGCTTTGGGATCAGATCCTTTTCCTGAGGAGAGAAAGCACAATCAAATTAAACTTCAGCACTAACAGAGGCAAAGTTTATAAACGAATAAGAAAAGAGCTGCAGACACTCACTGTCAGCCAAAAATTGGCCATTTTCATCGCCTTCTCATCAGTATCTCCCTTTTTGGCATAATCAACCAGCTGCAGGGGGAAAAAAACAAAGTACCTGCAGTTAAAAGCTTTATAGAAACGTCACTCTCATTAAAATAATGACTGTAAATAAGTATTACTAACTTCTGTGCTCTAACAAGCTATAAATCCTTCCACATATATAGCAAATGCAACTTGTCCTTAACAGTAACAACGTCAGGAGTGCATTTTCCGTTTTACAGTCATATTTGGCTAATAGGAACCATTGTAGCAGTGACATTAGCTCAAGGAGCAGCTGTGTTAGCTAGCTAGCTAGCTAGCAGCATCACAGGGTCGTCACCTTCTCAGCGTAGAAGCGGACTTCATCTGCTCGTCCCAGCGTGGTTTCAATCCTCTCGTGTCGGACCAGTCCTGTCAAAATGTTCCGCAGCATGTTGATTCGGGACTGCGGGTTCAGACCCATCCTCCGGGCCACCCGGCCGTGGGAGATCAACATTTGCAACGTGAGACGCATCTTGTCGGTTGGAGTCCCCTACGAGTTCGCGTCAAAACAACTGTGAACCTCCCAAACCGTACTCTGTAAGACGCACTCACTTTAAAAAAAATGAAGCTTCAGCTGATGGTTCAACGTGAGCAAATCCCGAGGTCAGTTTGTTAATGCCATGTTCAGTTTGACATTGTTGGTGCGTCGTGTAATTCGTCCGACTTGGTCATGGAGCTAAGATGACGATGGTTCCGCTTAACGCAGCAGGAAACAAAACAGAGGGAGTAACAGGAAAAATATCAGGAGTGATGCTTTTAAATCATTTTTATTGCAGTAAAATATGCTTTTAGAACATAAAACATATGGCCTAAAATAAGGATTAGGTTGTTGTATAATAAGTCTTCCGTGGATACAATGTCTATAACAAAATGTTTGTTGTTAAATTTTGTTAATGTTTTAATATGGGTTGTATATTTGACTCTTAGATTATAATTAGCTGTTAGTTTCATTTACATATAATACAGTACTGTAGAAATTGCTGTTGCAGAGGGAAGGTTGGACTGGGCTCAGCTGGTGGCCATTGTGCTCTGCAGCCACTCTGTGAATATGCACATCTGATGCAAGAGAGACAGAAAACATACATGCAAAAGGCAGCTTGAAATAATGGTTCAGAGTATTTGTAGCATAGATGGTTTCTACCTACCTTGGTGTAGACACCGGGGTGGTTTTTCTCTGCACAACCAAAACCCCAGGACACAACACCCTGCAGCTCCCTGTTACACACAACTGGACCACCAGAATCACCCTGCAAGAGGGAAAGGGGGAGAAAAAAGTTATAGATTTTTTTGGACATAAATGCTTTGTTTTTGTTGTTGCAAAAGCAAAGATGCAGACCTGGCAGGAGTCCTTGCCTCCCTCCAGGTATCCAGCACAGAACATGGCCTCAGTGATCATGCCAGGGTAAGAGTTATTACAGTCCTCGTCAGACAGGATGGGGATGTCCAGGCACTGCAGTCTGTTGCTGTCAGCAGCTACAGAGACACAAGAAGACATTAATTGTTGACAAATAATCTTGACCTGCCTCTGGCAGTGAGACTGTGTTTAGTACTCACAGGAGCTCATGGTCACGCCCCAACCAGAGACTGTGCACATGGTGCCGGCAGGGGTGCAGCTGGTAGGCAGAGCCACAGGCTGCACATACTGGTTGATGGTGGCGGGTGTGCTCAGCTTTATCAGCATGATGTCATTGTTTACCAGCCAGGACTCGTAGTTGGGATGAGGGATGACACGAGCAGCAGGAATGATTTGTTCATTGCCGTCCATAAACCAACGGTTGTGATCACCAAGAACGATGTCCATTTTACTGAAAAAGATGTTGTGAGAGTGCACAGACATCAGCGGGGGTGGCTTATGAGTCTAGTATGTTTGGCTGGTTTTATTTGAGGGTCACCTACGATTTATAGCAGTGAGCAGCAGACACAACCCAGTGTTTGTTGACCAGGGAGCCACCACAGAAGTGGTAGCCAGCGTTCAGAGACACCTGATGGGGCTGAGAATGAGGTACACACTCGCGCCCTCCAACTATTTTGTCATCTTCTGTGGCAACTAAAAAAAGATAGGTGTTGTATTTTTCTGTCTGGAAGTGTTTCTAGATATTGAGGTTAAATGTGGTTCATACTTACACACAGCTCCCAGGAGCAGAGCGAACACCAGAGACCTCATGACTGCTTGGTAGGAGGTGGAGCTGGATCCACGCTGCTGGGTTTTTATTCACTGCTTTAATTCATACTGTCAAAACACACCCGTGTTGGTGCTGACCAATCAAAACACTCAGAGCTGATAGCAACATATTAACATGTAAAAAAATACCAAAGCATGGCTGCATGTTTGTAATGGGCATAATAGAAATTTTGCTGTTTTCTTTTACCAGAAAAACCTCACTGAAACCATGTATTAATATTTTTTTGTTCCACTGCTGCTCTGGCTCTGCTTTGGGTCTGTTTGGTACAGTCTGTGTCCTGACCTTGAACAGATGCAGTGCCAGGTGGAGCCTCTCTCACAGACCGACTCAGACCTCACCAATGAAAAGCACTGAGAAAGCTCTCCTTTTTGGTTGTTACAGCAGGTTAGATAATTAACAGCAGTCTAAAATATTTGTTACTTATATAAAACACTTTGTATCTGCCTGATCTCTCTGTGAAACTGGCTGCTGCAAACCTGTTTTATGTAATTCTCACTGGAATAACTAGGAAAATGCAAATTATTTTAAATTCTAGGAATCGGAATTCAAATATTGTTTCATGAATCAGAATTCATAAAATATTAATTAAAGTTGCTGAACAAAATCAATATATTATCAGAAAAGAATCACCAATTTGTGGATGATGGATGTAATACAATGGAACTACAAAAAAAACAACATATTGAAAGAAAGAACTGGGGGCTGAGGTGTAAGATTGTATTAATGGCCAGGATGTGGTGCACCTCAGTATAATGTCAGTTTTAAAATGGGATTTGTGCAAAAACACAGAACAAGTTAACTTCAGAATAAGTGTTTTTAGAAGGAGACAGGAGAAGAAGAAACATGAAGAGACTGAGTTGCTTTAGAAATGTCGGAGCACTGGAAGAAGGCTTTGCCTGCCAGCCTTTTATGTTCCAATAATGTTTTGAAATAAAATGTGGCCTAATCCTGTTAGTTCAAATACAACGCTAATTGTAATGTGTGGCAAATTTAGCTTTGGTCTAAAAGGAAAAGCAATCATTTTTCTGTGAAGACTTTTTTTTTCAAATGAACCATGCAGTCACCTTAATATAAGGAGGAAAATAAGCTCCTAAAAATATTTGAAATGAATGAGAATATTTGCATTAAGTTATTTATTTGTCATATTGTTCAGTACAGATGGGACAGAAACAGCAAATGATGTTGAGCTGTTTGACTGAACTTCTTTGACAGGATCACTTAGTAGCTGGCCATGGTGCTCTCCAGCCAGTCGTTGAAGATGCAGACCTAAACATGAAGAGCACAAGTGTTAAAGGAGCTCATAGATGCATCGGATATGTTTTGTTTAAATGTTTGTCTTCTTTGAAAGTTACCTTAGCGTAGACACCGGGGTGGTTCTTGTCAGCACATCCGTATCCCCAGGACACAACACCCTGCAGCTGACCGTTGCACACAACAGGGCCACCAGAGTCACCCTGAGAGCAGACAGAGACGATGAAACTCAGGAAAACAAGTGAAGTGTGTCATTCAAGTTGTTTTCACATTCCTGCATCAATTACCTGGCAAGAGTCCTTGCCTCCCTCCAGGTATCCAGCACAGAACATGGCATTAGTGATCATGCCAGGATAGGAGTTCTTACAGTCCTTGTCAGACAGGATGGGGATGTCCAGGCACTGCAGCTTGTTCCTGTCAGCAGCTGAGAACAAAAGCAGATTCTATGTCAGTAGGCTGTCTGTAAAGACAAATCAACACGGGCCTTAATGCAGGACTTATCACTCACTGGAGCTCATGGTGTTGCCCCAGCCAGAGACTTTGCACATGGTGCCAGCGGGAGCACAGCTGCTGGGCAGAGCCACGGGCTGCACGTACTGGTTGAGGGTGGCGGGCTTGCTCAGCTTGATCAGCATGATGTCATTGTCGATGTTGTAGGAGCTGTAGTTGGGATGGCGGATGACGCGGGAGGAGCTGATGAACTGCTCAGTTCTCTCGTCGATCTGGATGTTGTGCTCTCCAAGACGCACCTCCACGCGGCTGAAAGGAGGAAAGGCAGGGATTCAGTGCATAAATGACCATCAACTGAATGTGCCCCTCCACTACACAATCAGACCCCGAATCTGGAATAAACTTGAAGAATGACTTACGCCTTGTGGCAGTGAGCAGCAGACACAACCCAGTTTGCGTTGACCAGGGAGCCACCACAGAAGTGGTAGCCAAAGTTCAGAGACACCTGATGGGGCTGGGAGTGGGGTGTGCACTCATACCCTCCGACGATCTTGTCATCCTCCAAGGCAACTGAAACAACAACAGAGACATCAGAGAAGTGCTGAGTTCGAGTCAAACTTTAAAGTATAATGTGTCTGAATAGGTGAATCATAGTTGTTTCCACTAGAGGGAACAACAGACTGTTGGCAGACAGGAAGAGAGTCTGCTCAAAAGAAAGTCCACACTCACAAGCAGCTCCGATGAGCAGAACAAAGACCAGAGACCTCATGGTTGCTGTGTGATCCTTCGATGGGAGGACTCCACCTGGAGCCCTGCTTATATATGTCCACAGGGTGCCCTGCCCTGCTCTCTAAGCATCCTCATTGGTCATGCAAGGATCCAATACCTGTGGTGGATTGTTGGGGTTTGATGATCAATTTCCAGATTTACATAGAAATGGTTTCTTGTTGGCAAAACTAAATGAAAAAGTCTAAGGAAATAATTGTGCCTGCCCCCCCCCCCTCCCCTTTATGTTATCAATACATGTGTTTTTCAACAGTCAATCAAGTCTATTCACTATTTCACTTACGTTGTGTTCAAATACAACGCTAATTCTAATGTGTGGCAAATTCAGCTTTGGTCTAAAAGGAAAAGCAATCATTTTTCTGTGAAGACTTTTTTTTTCAAATGAACCATGCAGTCACCTTAATATAAGGAGGAAAATAAGCTCCTAAAAATATTTGAAATGAATGAGAATATTTGCATTAAGTTATTTATTAGTCATATTGTTCAGTACAGATGGGACAGAAACAGCAAATGATGTTGAGCTGTTTGACTGAACTTCTTTGACAGGATCACTTAGTAGCTGGCCATGGTGCTCTCCAGCCAGTCGTTGAAGATGCAGACCTAAACATGAAGAGCACAAGTGTTAAAGGAGCTCATAGATGCATCGGATACATTTTGTTTAAATGTTTGTCTTCTTTGAAAGTTACCTTAGCGTAGACACCGGGGTGGTTCTTCTCAGCACATCCGTATCCCCAGGACACAACACCCTGCAGCTGACCGTTGCACACAACGGGGCCACCAGAGTCACCCTGAGAGCAGACAGAGACGATGAAACTCAGGAAAACAAGTGAAGTGTGTCATTCAAGTTGTTTTCACATTCCTGCATCAATTACCTGGCAAGAGTCCTTGCCTCCCTCCAGGTATCCAGCACAGAACATGGCATTAGTGATCATGCCAGGATAGGAGTTCTTACAGTCCTTGTCAGACAGGATGGGGATGTCCAGGCACTGCAGCTTGTTCCTGTCAGCAGCTGAGAACAAAAGCAGATTCTATGTCAGTAGGCTGTCTGTAAAGACAAATCAACACGGGCCTTAATGCAGGACTTATCACTCACTGGAGCTCATGGTGTTGCCCCAGCCAGAGACTTTGCACATGGTGCCAGCGGGAGCACAGCTGCTGGGCAGAGCCACGGGCTGCACGTACTGGTTGAGGGTGGCGGGCTTGCTCAGCTTGATCAGCATGATGTCATTGTCGATGTTGTAGGAGCTGTAGTTGGGATGGCGGATGACGCGGGAGGAGCTGATGAACTGCTCAGTTCTCTCGTCGATCTGGATGTTGTGCTCTCCAAGACGCACCTCCACACGGCTGAAAGGAGGAAAGGCAGGTATTCAGTGCATAAATGACCATCAACTGATTGTGTGTGTGCCCCTCCACTACACACTCAGACCCCGAATCTGGAATAAACTTGAAGAATTACTTACGACTTGTAGCAGTGAGCAGCAGACACAACCCAGTTTGCGTTGACCAGGGAGCCACCACAGAAGTGGTAGCCAGCGTTCAGAGACACCTGATGGGGCTGGGAGTGGGGTGTGCACTCATACCCTCCGACGATCTTGTCATCCTCCAAGGCAACTGAAACAACAACAGAGACATCAGAGAAGTGCTGAGTTCGAGTCAAACTTTAAAGTATAATGTGTCTGAATAGGTGAATCATAGTTGTTTCCACTAGAGGGAACAACAGACTGTTGGCAGACAGGAAGAGAGTCTGCTCAAAAGAAAGTCCACACTCACAAGCAGCTCCGATGAGCAGAACAAAGACCAGAGACCTCATGGTTGCTGTGTGATCCTTCGATGGGAGGACTTCACCTGGAGCCCTGCTTATATATGTCCACAGGGTGCCCTGCCCTGCTCTCTAAGCATCCTCATTGGTAAAGCAAGGATCCAATACCTGTGGTGGATTGTTAGGGTTTGATTATTAATTTCCAGATTTACATAGAAATGGTTTCTTGTTGGCAAATCTAAATGAAAAAGTCTAAGGAAATAATTGTGCCTGCCCCCCCCTCCCCTTTATGTTATCAATACAGGTGTTTTCAACAGTCAATCAAGTCTATTCACTATTTCACTTACATTGTGAGGCTATTATGTAATGACGTTTGGAAAGTATTTTAAGATTTGTATATTTTATAAGAAAACTCCTAAGACATAATAATTAATTGAATGAATAAATAGTAGTAGACAGATTATTGATCCCTGAGGGGAAATTCAGTCTATCTACTCCTTATATGAGACTATATCTGTATTGACACAGTTTGTAAGGAAAACATTTATTTTGGTAAACGTTTGTGTGTCACCAGTCAGTGTTTCAACACAGCTGTGTGTTTCTCAGTGCCTAATATGAACCTGCTGCCTTGCCTCGTCCATACCACAATTTAAAGAATAATATTATATGAACACCTAACCATACTGTCTAAATTCTACCTTTATCTTTGTTTATGTTCCTACATTTTAAATCATACAGGATAAATCTTCTGCATGTGTACACACAATACATAAAATGTCTGATTTATAATTTCTATACTTAACTTTAAAAAACAAAGTGTTCTGTTTGTGCAGAAAAATATGAGACAGATTCAGAGAGGCTGCATGTCTGTTCTGTGTAGATGTGCACAAACACAACAGAAGTCTGCTATAATAAATGATTATTTGACATAATTAGTAAATCCTGCATAAATGAAAGATAACTATACCTATCAAAAAAGTGCAATCCACTAAGTAAAAGTACAAATATTATACCTGAAAAAGTCCAACTATTTATGTCAAAATGTCCCATTACTTTGGTCGTAAGCACTTTAATATAAAAAATGTGTGTGCTTCATTAAAAACATTGGTCACACACTTAGTGCAGTTATCAATTCGAATGTATTTTCCATCTACAATAAACATTTATTTATTGTGCACATGTGGAGGGTTATTGGTGGAGCTGGCCATGGTGTTGTGCAGTCATAATGATTGCACGCAGACCTAAAAATAGAAAGACATCAGTCAGCTTGTTACAGCTGTTTGTGCAGTAGATGTGTTTTTATTGGTGCAGACACCAGGGTAGGTCTTCACACACTAGCCCCAGAATACAATACCATGCAGCTCAATGCTGCATGTGGTGATGTCAATCATGCATGTGCAGCAACAGTTCATCAGACCAAATTCAGACATTTTTTGGCTTTGACTTATCATTACATTGGGTAATGATACTGATGTTTGTTCTCTTAATTCTAACATATCCAGCAGTGGTCCTTCCACTGTTTGACAGAGATCTCTTCATATTGATCTTTATTCCCATCCCTATGTTGTATTAATCCTAACACACGTGTTTATCGAAGCTGTTCACTGAGACCTGCTCTTACAGGTTATTCATATTATATGACTGCATATCAATGAAGAATAGCTGTCTAAAATAACTGTAGACTGGTTTATCACCAACCTTTGGCTCTTATCCTTGAGTCAACATATTGGAAGTGTTCTATATGAAGACATGTGAGTTGGTGTTTGTGAATCAGACCATCTGCAGAACAGCAGCTATGTCAAGGTTAGCCACACACCTGTTTAATACAGAGGTAACCCTGCATAGACTATGCAGCTTCAAACATGTAACATTGGATTTTTAACTGTAATTACAATGGATAATCAAGACATAGTGTTTCTCATGGAAAGGAGAAAAACTTTAAGGTACACACAGACGACAAGTATTGATATCCAGGATACAGTCAGTGCTGCTGACCTGCCAAATATTTACTTTTCCATAATACAAAAAAATTTCATTATTCTCATTGGTCAAGAAATCTTTGGGAGGTGTCTACAGTGGAAAAAATGAGAGGGACCTCTGCATATATAAGCAGGGCTCCAGGTGAAGTCCTCCCATCGAAAGATCACACAGCAACCATGAGGTCTCTGGTCTTTGTTCTGCTCATCGGAGCTGCTTGTGAGTGTGAATTTTCTTTGAGCAGACTCTCTTCCTGTCTTCCAACAGTCTGTTGTTCCCTCTAGTGGAAACAACTATGATTCACCTATTCAGACACATTATACTTTAAAGTTTGACTCGAACTCAGCACTTCTCTGATGTCTCTGTTGTTGTTTCAGTTGCCTTGGAGGATGACAAGATCGTCGGAGGGTATGAGTGCACACCCCACTCCCAGCCCCATCAGGTGTCTCTGAACGCTGGCTACCACTTCTGTGGTGGCTCCCTGGTCAACGCAAACTGGGTTGTGTCTGCTGCTCACTGCTACAAGTCGTAAGTCATTCTTCAAGTTTATTCCAGATTCGGGGTCTGAGTGTGTAGTGGAGGGGCACACACACAATCAGTTGATGGTCATTTATGCACTGAATCCCTGCCTTTCCTCCTTTCAGCCGCGTGGAGGTGCGTCTTGGAGAGCACAACATCCAGATCGACGAGAGAACTGAGCAGTTCATCAGCTCCTCCCGTGTCATCCGCCATCCCAACTACAGCTCCTACAACATCGACAATGACATCATGCTGATCAAGCTGAGCAAGCCCGCCACCCTCAACCAGTACGTGCAGCCTGTGGCTCTGCCCAGCAGCTGTGCTCCCGCTGGCACCATGTGCAAAGTCTCTGGCTGGGGCAACACCATGAGCTCCAGTGAGTGATAAGTCCTGCATTAAGGCCCGTGTTGATTTGTCTTTACAGACAGCCTACTGACATAGAATCTGCTTTTGTTCTCAGCTGCTGACAAGAACAAGCTGCAGTGCCTGGACATCCCCATCCTGTCTGACAAGGACTGTAAGAACTCCTATCCTGGCATGATCACTAATGCCATGTTCTGTGCTGGATACCTGGAGGGAGGCAAGGACTCTTGCCAGGTAATTGATGCAGGAATGTGAAAACAACTTGAATGACACACTTCACTTGTTTTCCTGAGTTTCATCGTCTCTGTCTGCTCTCAGGGTGACTCTGGTGGCCCCGTTGTGTGCAACGGTCAGCTGCAGGGTGTTGTGTCCTGGGGATACGGATGTGCTGAGAAGAACCACCCCGGTGTCTACGCTAAGGTAACTTTCAAAGAAGACAAACATTTAAACAAAACATATCCGATGCATCTATGAGCTCCTTTAACACTTGTGCTCTTCATGTTTAGGTCTGCATCTTCAACGACTGGCTGGAGAGCACCATGGCCAGCTACTAAGTGATCCTGTCAAAGAAGTTCAGTCAAACAGCTCAACATCATTTGCTGTTTCTGTCCCATCTGTACTGAACAATATGACTAATAAATAACTTAATGCAAACATTCTCCTGAAAATGTTTCCTTATTTTCCTTCTCATTTAAGGAAATTCACACTATACAAACTGCATCCGAAGTTGCACTTCAACAATTTATTCAAAGATGTGAGTGTTACTAATCAAAAATTCAAACTAATTGAACCTTGAATCTGAATAATGAATAAATTGACATCATACCATAAATTATATCTTCTTGTCACATTCCATTTAATCATCTCGTCTCTTCCTGTGCCTCATGTGGCAATAATGAGGAGGAATATTTCACATTCCTGAACAGATCAACAGGTGCTTTGCAGTCTGTGTGTCACAGATGGGAGCTTCTTCTGTACAGCTCTCCTTCCAGTGATTTCAGGAAGCCAGTTACTTGTTTCAAAAGTGTCAAACATGACAGCTGGACTGACTGCTGATGGCTTCTGCTGTCCTGGAAGGCCAGGCAATCATGCTGAACTTACTTCTCCTGTAAGAAATTGCAGGCAGTGTTTCTGTGAATGGGGACAGTTTTTAAGCCTGTGGGTATTTTCCCCTTCTTTCATTTCAGCACAGTCATAAGCGGCGTCACATGATTAAAGTGGAAACTGTTTCCATTATATGATGTGATGTTGCTCTTTGAATGTCCAATTTTTATTTGCAAAGTGGCTTTGAGACAGTATTTGATTCAACGGCATGAAATAAAAATAAATATCACTTCTATATTATTTGTTTTTAAAATGAATCGGCCATGGTTTCAGCACTGAATGGAACTCGGTAGTTAAATTTCCCTTCATGTTTATTTAATTATATATCGATCTGTGTCCTTCCTTCCTTTGTGATCTCCAACAAATGTAAATATTGACACAACCTTATTAAGACATCCAGCACTTGAATATAAGGCTTGCATGCAGTCATTGCTGATTACAACCTGAGTTTGTGCAGAGTTCCTCTAGAACGCTATTAGCTGTGATCATTTGAGTGTGGGTAATATGTGTTTAAGGGGAAATGTGGAAACAGCCCATAGCTGTAAAACACCAAACAATCACACAGATGGATCAGAAAGTCACAGATTTTATTGAATGTGTCCTCTCATCTTACATCTTTTTCTAACTGCTTCTCTTTGTGGCTCTCCTAGGCGCCCTCCTACTGTGTTTTCTCACTGGCACTACCCACAACTGCCTCCTGTCTCCTCCAATTTCCATCTCCCTCTCTCTCTCTCTTGGTTTCCCCTCTCACATGGGTTTCTGTGATGAGAGATCACAGTCTAGCTATATCTGGAGAGGATGTCGTTGATCCAGGGCATCAGAGAGCAGACTTTGGTGTAAACACCAGGGTAGCCGGGCAAGGCGCAACCCTGGCCCCAAGAAACAATACCCTGCAGCTCCCCATTGCACACCAGAGGGCCACCAGAGTCACCCTGAACAATGGAGGGGAAATAAGGCTTTAATCATACCATTAAAAGTTTTTGTAACATGTTAACATAACAACGTGCAAGTGTATAGAAATACCTGACAAGAATCTTTTCCTCCCTCCAGATACCCGGCACACACCATGCGGTCGGTGATCTTGCCAGGATAGGAACCCTGACAGTCCCTTGAGGACAGGATGGGGACTTCCACGCACTGAAGGTTAAATGGGTTGAACACTGCAGATAAGAGCAAGTAAGAACACATTAAGTAGTAATTGAGTATTCTGGGCTGCTTCCACAGTGTCACATTTTAATGGCATCCATAATTGTTTTGTGTTGTTTTGACAAAAACAGAGAAGTTCAAGATCCCCTCTCTACATGCCCGAGCATGATTCTGCACAGAGAGATTGTCGGCACGGGTGGTAAGCCAACAAGATCTTGACACGTCTTGTTTTTGTGAGAAGTAAACAATAGCTACAATCACTGTTGTGCTGTTGTTGTGTGCAAAAGACCAGAGAGAAGCCTGCTTTTTGTACATGACAGCAGCTGAAAAATAAATCAGTACTTTTTGAAATGTGCTCAGATCTGTGGATTGGAAGTGTAATTTGTCATGTTTTCTTTCTGTTCCTCTCTTTGGACCAAAGTCTCTGACAAAACCTTTATTAAACCAGAGGGTTTTTTGACATCTCTTGTCACAATCAGGTGCACCTCACCTTCATCACTGTAGATGTTTCCCCAACCAGACACGGTGCACATCACCCCGGGTGTGGGACAGGCTCTGGGCAGAGCGATAGGCTTGACGTACTGGTTCACAGTGACACGGTGTGCTAGTTTCATCAGCATGATGTCATAGTCTAGGGTCTTATAATCATAGCTCTGATGCCAGTAGATTGCATTCACTGCCATGTACTGCTCTGTGCCCTCATGCATCCAGATGTGGTGGTCACCCAGTACAGCAATCTGTGCATAGGGGCTGGAAAGAAAAAAGTATGTTCACATTCCTCTTTTCCACAGAGATGGTGGGAGATTGTTTTAAACAGAATGATGCAATACAAACTTTTGCCAGCAGTGGGCAGCAGAGATGATCCACTGGTCGTTAATGAGGGAGCCGCCACAGAAGTGGTAGCCGATATTGATTGACACCTGCCAGGGTTTAGAGTGAGGCGTACACTCGTAGCCGCCCACAATCTTGTCATCTGCTGGTGCTGCGGCTGCATCATAAAACAAAAATACAAAATAATGGTGATATTTTTCAACTGCTGGTGAAAATAATTTGTCATAATATGTTTTTGCTTAAATCTTTACCTGCAGCGCCCAGGAACAAGACAACAATCAGACCAATCATCTTCAGGCTGACTCACACCTTCCTACAACCAGACCGGACGTCAATGACCTGCAGCTCGCTGTATTTATACCTCAACTCTTCTCTGTGACCTTCCATGCACTCCTCCCCTATCCACATGTTTATACTTCCACACTAATCTACAAACCCATGTCCAAATTTCTGTCCTCGCCTCCCACCCTTCAAAAATAACATTTTGTATTTGCTTTTGTGACAGGTGCACACATGCACCATTATCAATATGATCATTTAAAAAAAAACACACACACACACACATAGACCCCCCCCCACCACCAACATCTGCTGTCATGCTGTGCCATATCAGAGAGGCATAATTCAAAAAATCATTTAACAGCACTTATCAGAGCTCAAAGCCTGCTTGAAACAAAAACAGAAAAGCAGCATGTTGTTTTGTTTTTCTAATTCTGAGACCACAGGTGGCTTCTTTCTCACCTCTTTTGGCTCTCAGTCAAGGGTAACCAAACATAGAGCTCGACAAAATACACAATTGTTTTGTTTTCTAATTTTCTTTCAGCCAAAGTTATTCCTCTAAAATGTTATGACATTCATCTTTTTTTCTCTCTCTCGCTCTCTCTCCCTCTGCCCCCTTTCACTCATATTGCTCCAAGCTTGAAAAAAAGGTTGTATGAGTGTTCTTACAGTTTCCATAATAAAAGTTGCCAAGATGGAGTGAAGCAAGAGATAACATGTGTTAAATGTGTGGAGACCTTGACATAGCCGCAGGTGTGGGTGTGCTGTGATGGAGCAGACGGGGCAAATAAGAAAACCGGATAAGAGATTCGGCTTAACACTTGATGCCAAGAGATTAGGACAGAGTGTGAAGACACAGGTGGGAGTGGAAAGAAGGGAGGGGTTGGGGGCACTGGCAGGATATAAATATGAGCCAGGGGTGTGTCCAGGTGTCTTCTGATCATTTCACCAGACACCATGAGACTGCTTGCTTTGATGCTGATGGTTGGGGCTGCTGGTAACACATGAAGAAAGATGGAGACACACAAATATAAGACCAAAAATAAGATAGTCGGCTGTGGTTAAACGTAATTCTTCTCTATCTGTTCTTGTGTTTGTGTGTAACAGTGGCAGTGCCCCGTGAGGATGGCAGGATCATCGGTGGGCAGGAGTGTCAGCCGCACTCTCGTCCCTACATGGCCTCTCTCAACTATGGCTACCACTTCTGTGGTGGTGTGCTCATCAACAAGCAGTGGGTGCTCTCTGTTGCCCACTGCTGGTACAAGTGAGTACACTAACAGATTGATATTTGCTACTTCACCATTCATCTGACTTCAGTCTGATTTTCTGGTTTATCTAACCTCGTGTCTCAGTCCCTATGCCATGCAGATCATACTGGGAGAACATGACATGCGTGTGTTTGAGGGTACAGAGCAGCTCATGAAGACCGACACCATCATCTGGCACCCGAGGTGAGTGACAAAAGCATCCATCCAAAGACTTTATGATCTATGCATATGAGCACAGAGGAACAGATAAAGCCAACTTCTCACGTGTGTTCAGTTATAACTACCAGACTCTGGATTATGACATCATGCTGATCAAACTCTTCCACCCCGTGGAGGTGACTCATGCAGTTGCACCCATCCCATTGGCCACTGGGTGCCCAGGGGGAGGGTACCCCTGCTCTGTGTCTGGATGGGGAAACACGGCCAAGGATGGCGAAGAAGGTGAGCCATGATTGAAAATAGATGAACTCCAAGAATGTGTGGTTCATATGTGTTCTGCTCGTTACAGTGAACATGCCTACCCGGCTGCAGTGTCTGGATGTGCCCATCGTGGATGAACAGGTCTGTCAGAATGCCTATCCTGGCATGATCACACGCAGGATGATGTGTGCTGGATACATGGATGGAGGCAGAGATGCATGCAATGTAAGTGTGCGAGTGTTTGTTAATGATATGAATGCATGTTGTGCACCTACACACGCTCACTCTGCCTGTGTTCGTCAGGGTGACTCTGGAAGCCCTCTGGTGTGTTATGGAGAAGTCCATGGCCTGGTGTCATGGGGCCAGGGATGTGCTCAACCTAAATACCCAGGTGTCTACGTCAAAGTGTGCGAGTACCTCTACTGGATTCGAGACACCCTGGCAGCCCACCCTTGATGATATTATTCATCTGTTATCCTCCCTTTCTGCAACTTATTCTCTCCTGTTCTCTTCCCTTCATTACCACCACAACAGCTATCAAGTTCCCGTCTCCCTCTTGTCATCACAGAGCAGTTTCCTCACTTATATATTCGGGCTCAACACACAATAAAAAATGAATGGAACCTTTTGGAATACATCACTTCCACTTGTTTGTCTGTATTTTCATAAAAAAAACACATGAGAATGTGTCAGTTACATCTTTATTTATCTGAAATAGGACTGCCTAAGGACATGCTCAAAGTTAATGGACGAGGTAGGATTTTAATTGGCCCCTTTCATTTGCCCACAAATTTTAATCAAAGTCTTTTCTAGATTTCTTTTTATTTTTCATGGTGGCTCCGAAAATGCTTTAATTATAAAAGGAGACAGTATGTGAGACTGTTTTTATGAATTAGTTCTGAACCCACCATGCTGAAAAAGGCAGAGTGATTAGTGAACAGCAGGAGGCCACACTGGGTAATTTCTCAGCCAGTCCCACCCACTTCACTCCAGGCATGCAGTCACAGTTACAGTTAGGTCTTTACATTCACTGAAGGCTGAAGGTTTTAGTCTCCTGTTATTTTTTGCTTTGTGGTTTATCACTTAGGATGACATTGTTCTTGTCATTTCCCCCGGGCCATGTTTGTCTTTTCTGAGCGCTGCTCTCCTGTCCTCATTCTCCTTTCTTCTTCTTCTCTCGTTGCCTGGGCTGGAGGGTTCCAGCCATCCTACTCCTCCTATGCACAATAACAAAAAGACATCATGTAGCTCACATCCTAAAAGGAGACTATACACGATGAGTTAACTGTCCATGTAGAAAACAACAATGAACCAAAGCAGTGTTAGGCAACCTACAATCTTTTTTTTTTTTAGCAAAATATTGAGCAGTCAATGGAAATAGGCATTACTGAGGGGATTTTAATGACTGCACTACATCAGAATGTTTAAAGTTTAGTTTTTGCTTTTCTGTTGTTATCTGTCAAATCACCACACTAGCCATCTTACATCCTCTTTGAACCTCAGGTTACACCATAATAAGCTTGGTCATTCATTGCACTCATCTATACCCTGTACTGCACACTTTTTTTTGCACTGTTAACATTATTCGCGCACTCTCAGTGTGACCTATATGTGCCTGTTTCTGCCTTATATAATTTTTTTTACACCTTTAGCCTATTTATTTACTTATTTTGATATTTTATATGACTTAAGTGTTTTTAGCGACAGGCGCGCGGTGTCAGATCGCTCTGCAGGACGCTTCATTGCGGCACGTGCTGTGACCAAAGTCCCCGCGTCCAATAGAAAGCGAGCATCTCGCCGGGTCCGGAAGTCAAGTTGTCCTGAAGTTGGCGTTTGTTTTTATTGACCTCCGGAGGAAAGCCTGGGAAAGCACCACGTTGTAAAAAGGCATTATCTGTAAACACAGCTAAGGTTTGTTATAGCTGATGTTTCAGACGAAATATAGGCTGCGCAGAAGGGTACAGTAAAGAAAAGTGTATTAGCAATGTAGCCCCGCTTAGCTTTACCCAGTTTTATTCATAGTCATGTCTAGATCATACAACGAAGCCTGTTTTGGATTTCAGAGATCTGATGATTTGATGAGACAACAACAAAACAACCACGAAAGAAGTTTTCAATAACATTATTTAAAAGCATTTTAACTGGGCACCTTTCATTAGCTAGTTTTCTAGTTAAAAAATCAGAAGAGATATTTTGGATTGTTTTCAAACTGGGATTGTAAACTAGTAAATTTAATATAAATTTAAACTGAACAAATCATGAGCACATTTGGGGGTGCAGGGTCTTACCGTCAACTCCCTTCTGAGAGGAAGAAGGAAACATTGCATTGCTGATGTGTTCAGCACTGTTACAAAGAGAGGTGGAAACAGAGCTGTATTTAAATTAGCTGCGGTCTGAACATACATACATAAACTTGTGTTCTTGATGTTTATTAATGGCAAATTACACTGTCATTTGCCTGTGTGTGAGAGACAGTGACCGCAAGCCTGCAAAGTTCTCTTCCTCACCACTGCGTGAGCCGTCACCCTGGCATCTAAATTTGGAAAGAAAATAATTATTTTCTCAATGGACCAGTCACAAAAATACTCTCTGTAAAATTCTTTGTATAAAATAAAACATAATTAGGATAAGTCATCATTTCTGTATAGACTTCTGGAAAGTTGTGCTGATCTTGTCCAATATGATTGCATATTATGTGCCATGATCTTGTGAATTGATCTTAGAAAGAAATTGCCACAACATTTTCATTCGTGCAAGCATAAATTGTATTTTTTGCAACATAAAAAGTATGTAGCTGTACAGGCAAATAAAGAAAAAACATGCACACACAACAGTTCGACGAACTGAACTAAGAGTGTCAGTGATTCTTATCTCAGCAAGAAATGCTTTAAAGTTTTATGGATATAATCAAACTCTTTTTTTCAGCTGCTTTGTTGACAGAAATATACATTTGTCTCACCTTTTTGCTTGTTGTTTGTACTTGTGTGTTTCATTGCCAGCGCATGCCTGCAGAAGGGAGGAAACCGGTCACAATGACTGTGTGAGCAGCAACTGTTACAACCACAGGGCAGTTGGTGAGTCTCTGCAGTGTTGTGCATGAACATTTCTGAGAGTTCTGTCTTGAAGACCCGAAAATATTACATCGCCAAAGCTGCCACAACTTTAACTTTATGCAAACCGTGTCTGTATGTGACTTACTGAATGAGAATGTCTGGACAGAACCTTTGTTTCAGATGTCTGAGGCTGGCTGTAGGGAGATGGACAGTGTGGTTGTGCAGTGTTTTTAGGGGGCAGGGGTGGAGCACTGATATCAGAGCTAGGATCCTGGCACTCCAAACTTGAGAACTGTTAGAAAAAAATACTGTCAGTCAGAGAGAAGCATTTCTTGTAATGTGACAGGAGAGAACAGGGAGGAGAAATGAGGATACAATTCTAACTATGTACACAGAAAGAGACTGACTCATAATAGCAGACTCATAGTAGTCAAAAGCTGAGTTTTGTAAATCCATCTTATAGATATCAAGATATATTACCTTCCTTATGGCGGCCATTTCCTGTATCAAGAGTTCAATGTCTTCATGGTCCTCATCCTCACTACCATCATCGCCCTCCTCCTCTGCCCATTGACTGCTGCCTGACAGGTAGGGCTCAATGAGGACGGACTCCGTTCCCCTAATGTCGCAGCGACAGTATGGGCAGGTGTGGCCGGCTGACTTCTGCTAAGATAATTATCAGTGAGCCGTCATGGGTGGGGTAAGGGAAAGACCATGTAAAGGCAGAGGCATCATTGTCTCAATGACGTGTGTAGTGGAAGTGTAGTGGAAAATGTTGACCTTGTGAACAAAGAAATTCTTTATAAAGAGGGTGGAAAATACTATCTTGAACAGACACAGTGTAGAGCGTGGTTTTGAAGATGAAGGTGAAACGTTGTAACTAACATTGTACTTGTTTCAAAGAGTAGTGCGGTGGACTGTGTGTCCCTCTGGGTTTTCTGTTGTCATTTAGGGCATTTGTGTCCTCTTGTTGATTTTTCAGATTTCTTCCATTCGTACGTTAGTATGTGATTATTTGGACTGTTTCTTTTACTCGGTCCTCACCGCTTTGAAGAGTTATTAATGGCCTTTTTAGTCTGTACATTGTGACTTTGTGAAGGCCATTGTAATTTTAATCTGTTCTTAAAGAAGTTTGCTTGGCTAGAATCAACATTAACTTAAAACATTTCCACATCCACAACTCCTATCTAACTTTCTTGTCATGCTTCTCTCTCTGTTGTCTCACACACACTGTTCTCAGAGTCAATGTACTTGACACCGTTTAAGGAGGATGTGAGGCTAAATTCACACAGGAAGTTATGTGCCAAAATGTCAGGACCTCCTGCTCTGCACCTTTACAAAAGCTCAACAGCCTGGAGGCTATGGTCTTGCTGGCTTACTTAAAGTGTGATAGAGCAGGTGTGAGTGACTAAGGCAACTGTGTTCATAGCAGGGAAAATGTTTTCATTCAAAATGTGTACATAGAGGAGGGACCATTAAAAGAGTGCATAAGTTAATCTACATCTAATGATATGAAAACATCAGAACCTGCTGTGAACTTGTTTAGCTCACTTCTGTATTTTAAGCTTTGCAAATTTTTGTTAAAATAGTTTTTTGGTTAGTCACATTTTAACAAAATGTTTGCATGGGAAATACAGACTATTTTTTGGACATCAACCCCAAGCCACATTCAAATATCTAGCATTGTTACAGTAGTGGAACAACGACTAACAGCGAGAATGGCCTACAAAAATAAATGTACTTTCAGTTGATACACTGAACTGAGACTGATTCGCTCCACTGAGCAAACCACAATTCTTACAGTAAGTCATTTACCCATTTCAGTATGAGCGGATAGTAGCATATACTGTGGTTTTATATGAAAATAGATACATGTTGGGAAACGTTTCAGTGAGTGAATGAGGGCTTATACCTGCCAGCCTCTGAGACAGCGTTGGCACAGTAGGTGTCCACAGGGTTGGATCCGAGTGTCTTTGTCCCGCTCCGCACAAATCTTACATAGCTGGAAGGTGCTACCGATGTCACAGTAAAGCTCATACTGTTCCTGTTTGGTGTTGCAGGGGGGTGGTGAAAGTGGTTAGTCACATAGAATTAGGATATGATCTATGTCTTGCTAAAGATCTGCCAGACCACTGTATAATTGATATAAAGAAAACCCACTTCTGTAACTTTAACTTTGCCCTTCTGGGTCGGCTCACACAAGCTTGTGAGGTCTGGGTTCACATCACGGCCATCTGGGTAAAGGTAGCTACAGGTGCCAAAAATAACACATAGCTCTCAGAATACGCACATTGACAAAATTAAATACATCTGATCTGTGGGTATGATTTCATCCTAACCAGTTCGTTTTGAAGCCCTGAATGAGTGCCTGGTAGAGAGGGGTGTTCTGCGGGATGGTCTGGATAATGTCACCTTCTCTGGTCACATGGCCTATCGCCCACTGGCCCATTCTTGTGCAGCTCAGGCGAAAGATATAGCTAGGAGGAAATACATTTGGAAGCATTTAAACATTGAAGATTAATATGTATGTACCTTAATGTTTTCCACTTTTAAGTCAAATTCGCTTAGCTTGTGTTTAACTGTACACATAACTGCATGGAGACCAACAATGGGATAACCAAATGACTTTAATAATAAAAAAAAAGCTTGCAAACTTTTTAATGTTAATACACTCTTAAGCCTGAAATAAATCTGAGAAATATTTAACATTTTCTGATAAATGCAGACAGTCAGAGAAGGATGCTGAGCTCATCCTCACCTCCCAGGTTTGTGCAGGTAGTGTTCCAGACGAGCTATGACCTGGTCATATGTGAGGAAGGCCATGTAGCCTGGATGCATCACTGCCATCTGGTTCCAGTTCCTTATAAGGGACCTCCAGGGCTAGAAGAAGAGAGGATTTTTAGGTGAGTGTAGTGACTTCAAATGTGACATTGGAAACAGCAGGAGGTTTCTAGTTTTAGTATATTTTGTTACATTTATATACAGCCAGACTAGCTGTTTTCTGTTTCCAGGCATGATTTGCTGGTGTTAGTAATTGTGAAGCTAATAAGAATATTTTCAAAAATGTCATTCTTTGATTAATCTTTTTTTTTTTTACTGAAAGCTAAAACCTTACCTGAAACAGTCTGGTGAAGATGTCAAACTCGAACACTGAGATGTGGTCATTACAGGTGAGATCAATGGTTGATTTCAAAGCCATGGACTCCATCCCTTCTTCAAATGCATGAAATCTGCACAGCTCGTCTTTAAAGGTATTCCACTGCACTATACACCTGTTAGAACACTTAGTAGATTCAGGCAACGCCCAGTATATGCAGATAAAAGAATAGAATAAAATATTCATGAGAGGTTCCTGAACTCACCTGGTGCCAAATGAATGTCTCCAGAACTCCTCTGCCTCTGTCTTAGTCACTCTGTATGTGTCACCTTGAAAATGTCCCCCTGGAAACATGGCCTTTAGCTCCCACAGCATGTGACTGAACAGCAAGGACAGTTTGGTCAAATTTCTCCTGAGAATGAAAGACAAAGCAGACTTTCAGATGTGCACTTTGCTGGCCTCAGGATCTCATAGAAGTACAGAAACATCTTATAATGATAATGATAACAGTTCGTGTGCATGTGCAGAAAATATATACATTCTATTTTTTGATGTTTTATCGTATTGCATTCATCGGTAACACTAATTATTTAAATTTGCGGTGTACAAAATGTGCTCTGTTTCAGTTAGAACAAGCATTGCTGATACTTTCCACAGATAGACTCATTGCTTTAAAGCAAACACACACAACAGGTAGTCCAGCATGCAAACAGGATGCTGTCTGCTGCATGCTTGTCTGTAAATACCACAAGATTTTCCAGTGGCCACTGTGTCACTTGAGGCCAAAGACAAAGACTCACTTGTCTTTGTATAAAATGTATTTTTGTTTTGTGCAAATTTTGTGAATTTTAAGTTTGTAGGAAATCAAGCCTACATTTTTGTAAGTTTAACATACAGCTTGATATTTAAAGACAAATACCTGACCAATACTTCTCACTCTAAGCTGGCTACTGAGGACTTCTGTCACTACTTTCACAGTACAGCTTCTGCTGACAGTTGTACAACTCTGGAAATCTTCAGATTTGATCAGGTATCCGAGATTAATTAGAAATATATTTGGTAGTGTGGAAAGTGGTCATAAACTTTCGACCTCAATGAGTGAAAGAAAACCTCGATGGTGCTGAAGAGGTGAAAACAGTGTAGTAAAGGAGGAGGCGGGAGGAAACGTGCAAGCCACATCTCTCAGTCTGGCTGAGCCTGTCAGCTTAAAAATATAATTCAAAAGGATGCAATAATGAGGCGGAAATAGGTTTTGTACAATAACAACATTAGACGATGCATTGGGTTATAGCAGCTGTTTGTTTGGTTGACTTTTGTAACTGTTAGCAGTTAGCGGAAGAAGTTTCATCGAACAGAATGCAACATTCAGAAATTCTGTCTGCTGGCAAAGAGAAAAAGTTTTACCGGTACCTCGAGAGATCTCATGGCAACCACAAACTCTGCATTCTACCATATCTGCCTTCCTAGGCGAGTTGCTAGCTGACTTGTTTCCTGGTATTCATTAATGCACATAGAAAATAAGAGCTGGAGGAAAATTGCGTCTTCATCATCAGATGGAACATCACAATCACCACTAAGGTGTTACATGCAACAATGTAAGATGCGGGCAGAGAAATTCACTGCATTTCATTATGTTGCTCAGTTTAAGCAGTCTAATAGTGGTGTTATCTAACTATGGATAGCTATGTATCGTTTTGTAATAACCCTCATATTATCATATTTTGCTATGTAGTTTAAAGACACGGGTCTCTGAGCATTTACTCTGAGCATTCCTAAAAATGTATACTTAATTTCCCCACGGGGATTAATAAAGTTAATCTAATCTAATCTAAAAATAAACTTTCTCATGTATAAACACACACAATTAATGGTGGTAACCCTAACCCTTAAACAGTAAATTCACATCATGGTTTTTTTTTTTGAGATGCAGGGAAGCTATTTAACTACAGTTTACGGCACACACGGAGGTTGACCATACTCAAATTGATTAAGTATTTCCACCTACTGGTGTTCGCAGCAAAGATGCAACTTAAAATAGTAAAGGGTGTAATTTCTGTGAGTGTACTATGACAACTTTTGATCACACTTTCAGCCCAGAATGTACGTGTATGTAATGGTGTGGCATTTATATTCTTGTTCTCCGACTACATCCCACTAGTGATGGTATACATGAGCATAACTTCAATTAATGAATTAGCTGATTTATAGGCCATGTTGTTCTGCTCCTATAGTAGGCAGTGTGATAGTTTGCACCTTTACCTTTGCATGTTATTTATTTTCCTTTCACTGGGGGTAAAAAACATAACTCGGCTTTTAGTTTAGTTTTGGCTTCACATGATTGTCAGGTAGAACTTAAAAAAAAATGGTCCAACAGTCCATGATTTAGAAAATGCAGACTTGTGGAAGTCTGAAGGACAATATTTACAGAACTTGCTCTAACATAACACTGTGTTAATTTGCCACTTGACTGCCCATGCAGTCCTTGCTGCGGTGAGAAAGCCATCTGTTTTACGAAGATGACGCAATAAATCTTTGAATATGGCTTGTCTGATCTTAAAATTCTGCTGCAAGACAATCATTGAGTGCACCTGATCTGTAACAATTTGCTTAGTTATAGGTGAGTGAGTTATAAAGTGAAATATAAATATTTGAGCGTTAACACCTCCACCAAGCGAGCGCAAGGAAGAACAATATCGTCAGTTTAAGTAGGATTTTGGTCGACATACACACAAATCAATACAGTCAGGCTTTGCCAGGTAGAGGGTGAATCTCATTGTGAAAAGCATTGTTTAATCTCTAATCACTGAAGTTGTATAAGACAGCTAGGGCAGGATAATAGAAAATATTCAGACCATTACGCATAAGAATGTGTTTCTGACAGTGATATCTCACAGTATGGAAAATATACTAAAACTATACTATAAATATAAGTTATAACGCACTCTCTTATACGTATATAGCAGAAATAAAAACAATTCTTTACCCTACTGTAGTGAGAAACTCAGTCGTCGCATGAACAGAGTGATTGTATTAAAATGTAAAGCAATCCAGCTGTGTCCTGTTAATTAGTATTTAATTATGTTTATGTTAGAAATCTATGTTGTTGATTAGCTTAATCAGCAAACCTGGAGACACTTATTGTGAACAGCTTTGTTTAATCTTCAGTCGCCGAAAGACAATCTATTAGCTATAAATAGGAATGGATGATTGTAAATTAGTATCTCAGTATTGATAAGAATACATTTTCTGATGCTATTGCAACGTGGAAAATTTAATAAAACTCATATTGAAAGCCTTTTTCATACCATTTTAAAATCTTTTTTCTCTATACAAAGTATCTGGTATTATACTTTCATAGTTTAAACAAAAAGCAAGAAATTGGGACCATAAATAATTTCTACCACTCAATTTACACCACATGCAGAGTACAATAGAAGCGGGGGTACGTCTGTACAGCTTGTGGATACTGCTGTATTGGTATACACACAGAAAATGTTTTTTTTTTTTTTTTTTTTTTTTTCGCCTAGACATTGTGCTCAAGCTGCTAAGATTCAAACGTTGTTGTGGCTTTTCCTAGTTTCCTCATATTAGCATTACAAAGGTGCAGGTTTGGCCCTTTTTTCCACCTTCATCATTAGTATTCCTGAACAGGAGCAGGGGAATGCGGCCCAAACTCAAAATAAAAAAGTCATGCTGTTCAGCAGCTCCAAAATATCCACACTGGCCAAACAGCAGTGTTACAGAACACGATCATTTCAGTATGCACAGGAATGTTTAAACTGCTCAAAACCAGAGCAGTTATTCTGTTTTACTTACATAGTGTTAGATCTACTTCAGTTTTTTCAATGTAGTTCTCGAGGAGGGCCTGAACAACTTTTTATTAACTTGTCATTGGTTATGCAATAATAAGCTTGCAATAAACTATTTTTGTAGTGTAGCTTTTGTTTGCTTTAAATAAGCGGATTAGCCTTGATCCCAGACTACTGAATGGGAATATGAGGATATGTGTGGCTTCTTTCCAAATCCACAATCAGTTTATTTGTCTTACAGACGCGGAGGTTACAGGGACAAATTAATGTAGAAACAATCTGGCAGGAGATCCTGTTTTTGGGTTTTGACAAAATGATCTGGCTGAGAGAAAGGGAAAATATTGAGTTATAATACTTCTTTTCACACTTCTAGTGGAAAACTGATCACACAGATCTTTTGACATCAGGGTGCGAGATGTCAGATGTTTGCTTTGTTTAAATCCACCTGAAGGCTGTTTATTATTTGTGGTTCCAATAGAAGTAAAAATTCAAAAGCACCCAGAACAGTCTTCTGATTACTGGGATAGGACACTTTCTGAAAAAAGGACATTTCTGCTTCTTTTAATATATTTAAATAATGTAATTGCGCGGCTTTAAAATCCCCTGAAATCCATGTAGCACACATCGTGATGCAAGGTGTGTATAACTATTTTTTAAAAAAAGTTTTTCCTCGCTTTGTACAAACTGACCCCTAATTGAACATGTGTGTTAGGAAAAGCCTGATGAGGGTCCCACGTCTGCATTTATAATGACGCAAACATGGAAAGTAATAAGTAAACTAACAAATAAATAAATCAATGTTCATTGTTTTTGACTATCGTTTGTCTCTGACCCAAACTGACTGTCGCTTGTGTTTAAATAGGTGGATGTTAGCCAGCGGCCCTCTTACCTGTAGCTCGATGGCTCTTCAAATATTTTCTCCCGCCCCTCTTTGAAGAGCAGCACAGCCCTGTCTGTTTTATCCAGTAGGTTTCGCACATGGACCCTCAGGTATTTGGCCTCGTCTCCCCGGGGGACCTGGCCGCCTAGAGCCCTGAAGGCCTGGTAAGGCTCCCAGACTTGCGTAAGCAGTGTTGAGGTCTCAGATACCAGGTCTGGCAGGTATGGTGGACTGTTCCTCAGGGCTAGGCGAGGGTTAGTGGACAGCTCATAGAGCTTATCCAGTCTTTTGAGGGTCTTGGCCATCAGCCGCCGATCTCTATTAGTAAGTGGCTCGGAGCTTGATTCTGGGCTCCCGGAGACTCCCAGACTTGCTGCTGCCATCATGTCTCTTCCGGTGTGTTTGAGAGTAATCAAACAATAACTGCCTTAAATGTCAGTTTGTGTGGGGGTGTGGTGAAGAAATAAATATGGTCCAGCTGTGTGAAAGTTCAATTGCAGCATGTGCATGAATGTTTGCTCTGACATGTGTGAGTCCTAAGATTAATCAGAAAATAATGCATTTTTAACTCTAAAATTGATCCATACATAACAGTCCATAGAGACAACATGTAATTACATCCTAAGAAAGCATTGTTCTCTTCCATTAAAAGCTGCCACTGCTGTACACTTTCAGCTTATCCCTCCTTTCTAAGAAAAAGCCAGTATTTAAAGACCTCCCTAACAAAAAGAAAGAGAAAAAAAACAAGGTGTGAAACTGACACCCAACACTTGGAACAGTTCAAATTATTAACACCCCACTCCCTTCTCTCTTTATCTCCACACATTCAGCTGTCTTTACTCACAGTTTATCACTTTACTTTCTGCTTACCTACATGTATGCGTACATCACAGCAACACGGCAGTCCTACATTCTCAGGGTCAACAGAGATGATACATCTATTTTCAGCACAACGGAAACATGTCCTTTTCCGTGGCCTGAAACATGCTGCTCTTTTTGTCTTTCTTTATGTCACCCTCTCTCTCTCGCTCTCTCTCTCTCCTTCTCTGGTCTTGGTTCACTCTTTGATTGGTTTCCTGGTTGCAGCTAGACAAACGGGTTTGTTTTCTTTGCTCTACTGCACATGGTGAGAGAGAGAGGTGGGAGGGAAGAAGGAAGACGGAGAGGTGTGGACTCAAAACTAAACATATACTAAAAATGAAAACAGAATGTACAATGTGATTCAGATTTAGAATACAGATGAAAGCAAAGGCCAAAGATTCTTTCCCCTACACCTGACTGTCAGTGTGCAGGAACACACTGTGTAGTTCAGGTAATTCAGTTAGCATATACACAGATATTTTCATAGATCACTGTACTCATACTCATAGTTCATTTTGAAATACCTTAAAAACATTATTAGGGGTTTGTGTGCTGTTTGCTGCAGACTGACAGATGTTTCTGCTATCACCTAGCTTTTCCTCTAGCACCACCATGAGGCTGGTGTTGAGTTGGATACATTGTCATAAATTAATAAATATGCCCCATGCATGGGCAGTACAGTGACTTGATGATGAGGAATGACGATTCCTGAAGTTCCTGAAATGTTTTTTATGTCCCTAGAGTTTAGTTTATGATTCAATACAGACAAATCTACTCCCACTGCGTTCAGCTGTAGTTTGTGTTTAATGCATTTTTTGTCAAACAAATTATTCAAAGCATTAAATGCTCCATAAAGTTACATTTGTTACATGTTATGCATGAATACACATGTCTGTCCAGAAGGGTTTTTACTAAATAACTGTTTAAAATACTGCAGTGGAAAATTAATTTATACTACACAGTGTGACACTTTAAATGATGCACATTTGATTTAAAAAACGGACATGTAAATTTACAACTTAGTTTACCTCAACTGCAAAAGTAGATAGATGGATAAAAATCATTCAAAAACACTGTCTCCACCTGTGCTGCAATAGCACACCCACCATCTCTTGCTGAAGACAAATAATCTCAGCAAATGTTTCTTTGGGCAAATATACAATGCTCAAAAAACAAAGGGAACATTAAAATAACATCCTAGATCTCCAGGAAATAAATATTCCAGTTGAAAATCTTCATTCATTACATAGTTGAATACAATGAGAACAAAATAATATAAAAATGATCAATGTAAATCAAAATTATTAACCCATGAAGGTCTGGATTTGGAATCATACTCAAAGACATTTTTTGTAATCCTCAACAAATACCTGGGAGTGGTTTTGGACACTAAACTTGTGAAAGTGAAACCCTCTAGAAGAAGGGCCAGAGCCGCCTCTATTTTTATCAGTCTGTGGTTGCCAGTGCCATTTTGTTTGCTGTTGTGTGCTGGGGCAGCAGACTGGAAGCAGCAGACAGAAACAGACTCAATAAACTGATCAGAAGGGCCGGTGATGTTGTGGGGGTGGAGCTGGACTCCTTGACAGCAGTGTCAGACAGAAGGAAGCTGTCTAACCTGCAGGGGATCCTGGAGAACAGCTTCCATCCTCTCCACCACGTGCTGCTGAGGTACAGGAGTACTTTCAGTGACAGAATGATCCCTCCTAAAAGCACCACTGAGTGCCACAGGAGGGCATTCCTTCCTGTGGCCATCAAACTGTACAACTCCCCCCTCTGAGATCAGACAATCTGATCTAACACACTGTCTTGTTATTACTATATTGTTATATCCATATTGGATTTATTGTGGGTTTTTTTTGACACATTTCACTGCACACAGTATTAGTTGTATTATATATGACTACCAGTTTTGACTTGACTTGGATATAACTTAAATTTTTATTATTGTTTAAAATTTTATTTTTATTCTACTCTTACTATTTTACCTTATTTTATATATTTCTGACCTGTCTTTGAGTATGCACGGAGCACCTGGAATACAAGCAATTTCCCCCTGGGATCAATAAAGTATCTCTGATTCTGATTCCGAAAATGAAAGTGAAAAGTCACATTAAAGGATGATCCAACTTGAGTGGAAATTCCTCAAGACAAGTCAAAATAAGGCTCAGTAGTGTGTGTGGCCTCCACGTGCCTCTATGACCTCCCTACAATGCCTGGGCATGCTCCTGATGAGGCGGCAGATGTTGTCCTGAGGAATCACCTCCCAGACCTGGATTAACGCATCAGTCAGCTCCTGGACAGTCTGTGGTGCAACATGGTGTTGGTGGAGCAACACATGATGTCCCAGATGTGCTCAATGGGATTCAGGTCTGGGGAACGGGCAGGCCAGTCCATAGCATCAATGCCTTAATCATGCAGGAACTGCTGACACACTTCAGCCACATGAGGCTGAGCATTGTCATCATCAGTAGGAACCCAGGGCCCACTGCACCAGCATATGGTCTCACAATGGGTCTGAGGATCTCATCCTGGTACCTAATGGCAGTGAGGGACATTGGCTAGCACATAGAGGGCTGTGCGGCCCTCCAAAGAAATGCCTCCCCACACCATTACCACAAACCGGTCATGCTGGAGGATGTTACAGGCAGCAGAGCATTCTCCACGGCGTCTCCAGACTCTGTCACGTCTGTCACATGTGCTCAGTGTGAACCTGCTCTCATCTGTGAAGAGCACAGGGCGCCAATGGTGAATCTGCCAATCTTGGTGTTCTCTGGCAAATGGCAATCACCCCGCATGGTGTTGGGCTGTAAGAACAAGCCCCACTTGTGGACGTCAGGCCCTCATACCACCCTCATGGAGTCTGTTTCTGATAGTCTGAGCAGAAACATGCATATTAGTGGCCAGCTGCAGGTCATGTTGCAGGGCTCTGGCAGTGCTCCTCCTGTTCCTCCTTGCACGAAGGAGGAGGTAGTGGTCCTGCTGCTGGGTTGTTGCCCTCCTATGGCCCCTCCACATCTCCTGGTGTACTGGCCTGTCTCCTGGTATCTCCTCCATGCTCTGGACACTGTGCTGACAGACACAGCAAACCTTCTTGCCACAGCTCTCATTGATGCACCATCCTGGATGAGCAACTTGTGTGGGTTGTAGACTCCGCGTCATGCTACCTCTAGGGGTGAGAGCACTGACAAAATGCAAAAGTGATCAAACATCAGGCAGAAAGGATGAGAGCAGAGAAATGGTCTGTGGTCAGCACCTGCAGAACCTCTCCTTTATAGGGCTGTCTTGATAACTGCCTCATTTCCACATGTTGTCTGTTCCATTTGCACAACAGCAGCTGAAACTGATTCACAATCAGTGTTGATCCTAACTGGACAGGCTGATTTCACAGAAGAGTGACTGACTTGGAGTTACATTGTGTTGTTTAAGTGTTCCCTTTATTTTTTGAGCAGTGTATTATATAAATCCCCTTCTTTGTTGTACTGTCTTCTTTGACATTGCAGATGCACCTTGGCTCTGCTAACACAAGGGGGCCTCATTTCATAATATAGGCCTAGTATCTTGACTATGTTATTTTTTTGTCATGAAGCCCTGTTTTAGAAACCCTCAAATGTCAAATGAGCATGAAACAATGTTCTGCTTACACGTCTTACTGAATGGTTAACCCCAGTCTCTGTGTATTTTCTTCTAGGGTGTGGCATAGCAAGTGTATGTAAAAGATGGTTCCAGCTGTAGTGTAAAAACTATAAGGTATCATTAGCAATGATACCTTATACCACACAAAGCCATGATGGTTGAGTGCATCAGCAGCTGCAGATCATGTTTGTGCAGTGTCAGGGTGTTTTAGGGACTTTAAACAGCAAGCTTCACTTTCCGTTGCCCACTCCACACTTCAGTGGAAAGAGGAAAGTCCCAAATTGACCCTGGTAATCAGAATCTGGCAGAGGGTGGAGTAGGATATAATTAAAGACGAGGTATCAAAGAGTTCAAAGACAAACGGCTACTGGACATCACTGAGACATTTTGCAGTTATGCATGTTGCTTCATCAGTTCTCATGAACAGAACTGATCAAGCTGCCATGACGGTGACTGAGATACTGCTCAGACATTAAAAGCAAGGGTGCATATTTTACATCCGTCTGCATTTGAATGCATTGTGACAGATATTTAGCGTTTATAACTAAATACAGTGCCACCTGGGGACATGACATGATTAGACATGAGCATCAGTCCTTTACTGTGAGCTCGTCTTCATATCAACTAATCTGCTGATACTCTTCAAACATGAGTTTATTTGCTTTAAGGTCCTGTTTATTTACATATTTGCAGAAAATTAAAACAAAGTATGCACACTCAGCTTCTGATGCAGCCTAATTTAACTGTAAAAATATAAACTGAATGAACTCTGCAGAAGTGTGTGCATTTCACATGTGGTGAATAACATAAAACATTACATTACATCCTTATCGTAACCTTATCGTGACCTATAGAGGTGTTCAGAAAGGACGTCTTTTTGTACACCCCCTGTACACCCCCTTTCTATTTTTATATTTCTGTTTTATATCATAATTCTGAATACACTTCAGACTGTTCCTTTTTCAGCAAAGACTTTAAAAGCGCCATGGTTCTGCACTGATTTTCATATTCTGTATATGGGCCCTGTTAAGGTATCTCCCCGTCTTTCCTGCTTGAACTTCTTGAGAAATTCAGTGCCAAGACGTTTTCAGCTTGCAAGAAAAACAGACAGATGTCTGAGAGGTCGGAAATGCAAAAATGATTGTGAAGTCAGTGCAGTGTTTTCTCTTGTTCCTGCCTTACGCTGCGGGTATAATTGGGCTATGCGCTACAATCTTTGTTTCGGTTTCAAGTGTCTGCTTACGTTCATTAAGATGAGCTCTGTACTTTACCTGCAGTTGTCAACATAGGTGCGCGCCAGGATACACTCCTCTATCTACACCAAGCTTCTATTAGCGGCTCTTCATGGAAAATGGTTCGAGCCAATGAATTTGAACGCTTATTACAACGGTGACTTTAAAAGGAACCCGGGTGATGATGTGATCGTTGCACATCTGATTTAATGGATATGGGAATTACGCACAGTTTGGTCTCTTTGGACGAGAAGTTTTGATCTCTGTCTCACACACACACACACACACACACCTGGAACTTCTTCAGATCACCAACGCCTCGTTCCCAGTTGATGCCGAGGATCATGACCATGAACGGTGACCACCAGTCGGTGGCCACAGCGCCGCTGGATCTGCGCACCACAAACCGAGAGCGTGGGAGCGCCGGAGCGAGGACGCCGGATTGTAAAAGTCGCTCCGGGGATGCTTGTGTGACAGGCGTCTCCCCGGCTCCACCGGCATGCACAGGGACTGACAGTTTGGAAATTTACGGACCTGTGGTCAGAAGCTCACCGGGCTCAGACAGCAGTGCTGCTCGGAAACGACCAACGGAATCCTCAAGGCTTCCTTTCAGAAAACGCCGGATTCTTGTCCAACCGGAGACCCAGAGACAGTCACCAGCTCCCCCAGAAAGTGGAGATCGAGTTTCTCCCGCGGAAGTTACGGACGTTACATTACGGGAGAGTGTAACCGCAGATGAAAGCAGGTTCGCCGTGGCACCAGTGACTCCCAGGCGGGTGGAGCAGACAGGGCAGAGTGCAGACGGATATCCTATATGCTTTTGGCACCCGTGTAATTACAGTAAGGCTGACAGCACCTTAACGTGTATCTCTTTAAATTATTTACATCTTTGCATATTAGATGTTAATGATGTTTTGATTTTTGTCAGCTCACTATGTATATGTATATGCTCACTATGTATTTCACAAGTTCACATCTAGTTGAGCTGTGAGCCAGCTGCAAAATGTCCAGTCAGCTATTCTGCAGTCAATCAAAAGTGGCTTACTGGGTCAACCCTCAATATGCACTGTCACACTCACAGTACAATCACAGCTGCACACTTCCTTATTACAAAAAAAAGACTTGTTTTTCTGAAGTTGTCTGTGTCATTTTCTCCTCCATGTCTCTGTCTTCCTCTGTGTGTCACTCCTGCTCAGGTCCCTACCCAGTGTACTGCTTGCCCCCTGTCCCAGAGCTGAGCCACCCTCTAGCTCACCAAACCGAAAACCTGCTGTCTGGCATCGCTCTGGCAACACGGCAGGATGAAGACGGAGACACGTATGTGGATGTTTTTAAATCTCAAATCGTTACCAGTGCATACAGCACACTGTGAAGTATCCTCCTCATGCATTTTTCTAACTGTATCAGTCATTTGTGTTGAAAGTTGAAACTTTGTCTGACTTTCAGATATGAAGTCTAACCACACTCATAAATAATTATGAAACTTTCAGCAGAACTAACTGACCTTTACATTAGCCCAAGCAGACATAGCTCACAGTTTGAATTTTTGATGCCCTGTACATATTGCGTGATGGTTGCAACTCATTCCTAGTATAAGTTCTTGGAAGTGGTGACACATTTGTTTCAAAGATGCTAATTGCATAAGACATATGGTGATTTTATTCGGTCAGTAACTTAAAGTAAGAATTTGTTAACTTGTCCTGCAAATGTATTACTGCAAGGTGTGACAGGTTAATAATGTTCCTATTGGGTTCGTTCAGACATGACCAAAATGGCAATGGAGGGATCAGTGGTGTCAATATGACATTTGCCAGACATGTGAGAAAAGAAGTCATTCTGAGCCTTCTGCATGTCTGCATTGTTATCCACCTACTGCCTCTCATTCTCTGCCCTGTCTCTCTGCGAGCACTGCCCTCGTATTCTCTCTGCTTCTTAATGTATCCAGTGACTGCCTACACTTCTTCCTCAGTTGTAATCTAATGCGGCTCAATCTGTTAATGCAGTTGCATGCCATTCAGACTTGTGTTGTGCTGAGAGCGATGTATAAATATCAGTAGGTGTGACCTACTGTAATAACATAGATACAGACACTTGTAAGGTAAAGTGACTATTTAGACATAAATTTTCCATATCAGATTAGGGAAGGAAGTGCTTTGATGAAAGGGGTTCAAATGTTCCTAGAGGTGTTCAATCTACTACTAGCCTGAGTGGGATTCGGGCCGTATCCCGCTCTAGCCAGATTGATATTTTTTCCCCAATCTGAACAGTGCAAATCCGGTTAAAGAGTAGATGTGAGGTGGATCTAGCCAGATTCGCTGAAATCTGGCTACGGTCTGTACACAAATGCGGCTAGCAAATTTGGATAGCAACATTTTGGACCAGAAACAAACCGAAAGAACAAACAAAACTAAAGAAACCGCACAACGCATGCACTCACCCGTTCCTACCATGGTCATGGTGTCATTTCTCATCCATGTCATGATCTTGATTTTTTAATGCAACCCCTAGCGGTTTGGAGGACAGCAAAGATGCCGGATAGTGCCGGATTGAGCCAGGATTAAGCATGGACACATGTGTGTAATAGCTGGATTCGAAAACAAGTGCGATTTAAAAGCTATGGATTCGATCCCACTCTAGATGGAATTTCTTTCCCCAGTCTGAACGTAGGTTTTAGAGCAGCAAAGCCAGTTTGGATGAGAGGTGAAATGGCTTCTTTAAACTAGTGAGGGATTTCAATCTAAAGTACCTCAGACTAGCTCCACTGGATGCAATATCTCCTCACATTGCCTCTCTGTTGGCTTTAACTTCTCAAGGGAAACTATTATTGTAAGAAGTGAGAGTAAAATCATCACTTCATTAAGCAGTCGAAACACAAGAGTTTCACTGGGCTGGACCCATCTGTCCTCATAAACAAAACTTTTGGCATTGCACAACGTGACGCTGAGTTTATTTGTTATGATCTCCATGACTCACCCAGCTCTGTATTGAACAGGTACAGTCAGTCCCCCCCCCACCCCACCCCACCCCCCCACCCACCCATATCCAACCAAATTCTTTACTGATGTTTCACTTCCTGTAAGGGGAACAGGTTCAGCTTAGAGTGGGGTGGATTCGATATGACATCTTTGATGTAACACACCAACAGGCAAACTATAGGTACAAGAGCTTGCTAGTTTGAATAGGCAGTAATATATGAGTGTGTGTGTGTGTGTGTTGAACATCTCAACAATCAGGCAGTTGATTAGTTTTTTTCAGGTTGCTGGGGGATAGAAATGAGAACACTGTACACAGGTCACAAGATGACTTCTCGAGACCACATGAATGCAAATATTAAGCTGTAACGCATGGTTACTTTACCTCGTTCTAAAGGTTTAACACCCGCCTACACAGTAACTGAAATGACAAGCTGATATACGACACTCTCACACACAGTCATGTGACTGAAAACATTCAATGTCCAAGAATGAAGTGACACTTTTGATGTTGCAGTTTCAAAAAATATCAGCATCATTTGCATCCACCCCACACCAACTCATGATGATCAGCATTTAGCGGAGACATGTGTCTCATGACATGACATGCTTATTGTCCCATATCTGCTTCAGAGAATCGTAACTGCTGTGGCATGCCTGCCATTAGCAGATAGTGACAAGTAATAGTAACTTCATTATTCTTCTGAATGAAAATGAACTTGAAATCTCAGAATCTTAATTAACAGATGGTGACAAGGAAATAATAAGAAAACAGTGCACCTTGTCTCTTTCTCTTTACTTGCAAATCTATTTTTGCCCGTATTTACCTGCTGCATCACTAAATGCATTACAGAAGCTTATTGTATAAACTGTAGTGCTGTGCCCTTTCACAAAACATAGGTCTTATGTAATGAGGGCCTTGGTTAGTTATGGAGTACTTTGTTGTTGCTCTGTGGTTGCTGAAAACCTTGTGTGAATTCTGCAGAAACAAATGGCCCCGGGTCTTTTTTTCACACTGTGCGTATGCCTAAGGTGAGTGATAGCACGCGTGCGCCTCCTCTTACGTCAATTGGGTGTTCGTCCTTTGTTCTTACTGACTCTGAGCCCCTTTAGTTTCGGGAAAACCAGTTGAGCTCAGTTTTAAACATGACTGCGGTTTTTCTCAGGTGTCTGTGTCTCTCTCTTATTTTCTTCTCTGTGTTTTTAAATGAATGGGCTCAAAAAACCCAAACATCCGCTCTCACTTCCTCATTTACCGCTTTCTTTCTATCAGCCTCATCTCTCTCTCTCTCCCTCTTTCTCTCGTTCTCTCTCCTGTCATACTAGTGTGTGTGTGTGTGTGTGTGTGCAGATGTGTCAATGTATTTACAGCTCCTATAAACAAATCCCTACATGCTTCCAGTTTGTCACTAACATTTTGTGCACAATAATTCTATTATAGAGTGATTATAGGGCATAAAGATGGTGTCAGCATTGCTAGGGACATGACCATACCAGTACAAAAGTCTGTGTCTCATCCACTTTTGTAGACAATAGAGGTGAGGGAGAGAAAACCTACCGGAGGCTTCCTTTATATCTGACAAGACTTAACAAAGCCTCCTTCCTTTTGGCTAATCACTAGCTTTTGAGATGCATCATCTGGAGAAGGGAGTCTGACATAACGTCATCCAGCATATATTGTAGAGGTTGCCCATATATAATGACAAGGACAGCTCTATCCTTCTTATCTAGGACTGCTCAAAGGTCTGTAACCCTCTAGAATTTTCTATATTTCTGCATAAATATGAACCAAAACATCAGCTGATTTTCCTTCTTCTCCCTTCGAAGTCCTGAAAGTAGAATAAGAGAACTAAATCAAACAAACAGAAATATTTCACTTTCTCATTTATTGTTTCAAGAAAATGATCTAGTGTTACATATAACATATATTTGAATAGCAAACATATGTGATCGTTTGCTTTCAGTATCATCTGTCAAATCTTAGTGCAGCAATAACAACAAGCAGAGGTTTTCATTACCTGCTGATCGGTCGTTCACAGTGGCTAAGAGGAATTTTAGCCCATACTTCAATACAGAACAGAGACGTTCCTCGCATGAACTGCTTGTTTCACATGCTTCCACAAACATCAGTTGGAATAAGGTCAGAACTTGACTTGAACTGGTTACGTTTATTTATCTCATAGAATAAGTTATAAGTTAGTTGAAAAATCCACTACCAGACACATACTTCCCTTTCTCTTTTGCTTTTTTGTTGCATTAATGTCTAATATCTGCAAACTTACTATCCGTCATTCAGAGCAGTTACCTGATGTTTGTGTGAAGTCATTTGTATGAGCTGTATACAACAAGTAGGAAAAAATAAGTACATCAGTCAATTACTCCTACATGTCCATTGCTACACATACTTTAGTAGTGTTTCTGTTTATTTGATTACTATAGGTTCACAGAGTGATGATAGGCCTTTCATGACATCACCCTTACCTTGTTTGAGGAGACATGTTGGTGCTCAGTGTGGGAGGCTGGGGTGATTTCCATCTTGCCAGTTTCTCAGTCTGCCTATTTTCTGGATTAGTCCAAATGTGGGTAAAGTGATGCGGCACGAGTGAAGCTGAGGTGGGCTGGTGGTTCATGATTGGAGACAGTTCACGCCTGTCACTCAAAGTAGTCACGCCATAAGTCATGCAAAGCTCTAAGCCTTACATTCATCAAAATGAGGTACCGTAGTTGCATAGAAGTGTAGGGTATTGTACTTGCTTTTGGTGCCGGCCCCAAGTGGTTGCCTGGGAGAATGCAGTTTTATTCATTTCTATGTTGGCTTCCTTTTTTGGCTACCCTCTGACCTCTTTTCTCTTAAACAACAACAATCATGTTCAAACAGGTTCCAAGTAATTTAATGTTGTAAAAGGCTTAAGATGCATACACGACACAAAATATAGGAAAAAAAGTAGGATTTTATTCAGCCATCCTGAATATCACACATTAATCACTGATTCTTTTAGACATGAGCTTCAAAGGGGCATCCCATGCTCAGTTATTCATTCTGAATTCAAACTACTCACTCATCCAGGTTTGCTGAGAAACGTTTCCCACAATAAAACCTAAAAGTGGAAGTAGTATCACTGTTCACGACATACATCACGCTATGCAGTAACTCATCATTTCTTGGTAGCTTGTGTGACTTAATTTCTCCTTTGTTTACAATTCACACAAACTGACACATCACCTCTTCGCTCAGCTGGTCGACAGACCACAGGACATGTTAGGCTTCAGTCTGATTATTCAGTCTGGCTGCACCCTCACCCTCCATACCAAACAGGATACCGCACGTATGCTGCCTTCTCTCTTCTATCTTTTTTCTCACTCTCTCTCTCTCTCTCTCACACACACACACATACACGCACACACATACACATACACATACAGTTGGACTGTCTGTGTGAAATGCGGCAAGATCGGGACTCCTGTCTGCGTCAATAGGGTTATCTGGGGCTGTGGTCTGCCCCACTTCCAGGAACAAGAAACAGTACAGTTTCATCTTAAGAGAAAAGCAGAGCGATGGATGCAGATATAATACAGGTGTAGCAAGAGTAATAGGATGATTCCAGGCCTGTATGTGGCGACTACTTCATTTTCAGAGAGGATTAGCTGTGATTCAGTTCTGCATCTGGCATTTGTCTTTGTATTCATCAGAGCATTACTTTCTGCAACACCATTCGTCAGGACATTAAATATCCAAACACTGGTCAAGTGATGCCATATGCTGTGCCATGATTCTTTAGTGTTGACTTTCTTTGCAGATAATGGGCAGCTGACACCATGTACAGTAAATATAACTATATTCATGTTGACGCTAATTTGTTCACTGTTTTGAGCTCAGTTACAGGAACAGAATCAGCTGAGGAAAGAACCACCATGCTCACTTGACGCAAAGTTCTGCTTTTAACTCTGACGGCAGGAGCATATTGTCAGATTGTTTATTGCAGTTCCAGTAAACTCTTACACTGCATTGTTTTTTCAGTAGAGTTTATTGAGTAGAGTTGATCAAGCATGTGCAAAAATGACGTATGCACATGTGCACACAGTTTATCAACATTTTGCACAAGGATGAATTATAGACATACACTGTAGGCTATAGCATGTTTTTTTCTGCAGCAACCAAGTGGAGTTGGTCTATTATTCTTCAGTTACAGACCACAGAAGATGTTCTGTTCATACTTGCCTTCGTCAGGTTGCCAGAAAATTTGAATATTTCAACTATGGATACAAATATTATGTACGCAACTTGGTTTTTATGTGTTAGAGTAATTGATAGACAAGAGAGACCTCATTTTCTATGTAAGAGTACTCTCAGTGTATTCTTAAGAAGTGTCCCTGTTTCCTGAACTTACAAAAAGCCCCTGTCAGAAACCATGCAGTTTTATGTCAAAATTTCAGAGCATACAAAGCTAGAGATGGAGCGCAGAAAGAATGCTGCCTTGTTAGTGACAACAGGAAGTGACATAAAACAAGTCTGGCTCTTACTGGAAGCTGCCTCTTCTGATAGCATAAAAAAGAAAAATGTGAAAACTGCAGTTTTTTTTCTCAGCATACCCTCCTCTCCCCACCGCTCAGTTTCCTGCCGTTCCCATCTGTAAACTCTGTCCTGTGTTTGTTCTTTTGCCTCATAGACCACAGATAGTGGTTTCCCCTTTAGTCTGATAAGGGTGTTTGATAAGAGCCCTGTGAGTCATGCCTCTGCATCTTTAACACTCCTTGGTACAACTGTCAGTGGTTTAAATGAAGTGAAGATGACTTAGCAATAGTTGGTCAGCTTAGTTTTGTTATGATAGAAAACAAAGGCACTTCCAAATCACATCAGTGGACATGTTAGGATCTTTTCAGTAGGAAGGTTTTAAGCATGTTCAATGAGAAAACGTTGTCATAAGTGTATCAGTGAGAGACTGTGAGAAGGCTCTGCTTCTGGCCTCGACATTTACCCTTTAAACCACAACCCATTGGTAAGTTGCATTCAGACTGAGCCTTATGCAAAGCTAACTAACTTTCTATCAAGTTTACATTTGTAGCATATTGAATATGAAAATATAATCTATGAAGTGTCATCAGCCAGAGAGATAATACATTTGTTGTTGACCTTTAGTAGGAAGTGATTTGTAGTGTTTTCATTTTCTCTCTATCATAAGACATCTTTACATGCAGATGGACAATCTTGGCAGGCTGCAGACAAGTCAAACAGTCAAAGCCATTGTTGTAGTTTAAACTTTCTGTGAACAGGTATCATCTCGCAACTTGCAAATTCCAGCAGCCCTGATAACGTTTGTCTGTTATTGGGGCTTTAGAAGCTCTGAAACTCTGACAGCAGAGAACAGATGGGTTCCTGAATTGCACTGCATCATACAGTGGTTTGATGCATCCAACTGCTTCACCAGAATATTTCCTTCTTCTTTGTTTAATTCCTTGTGTATGTGTGTGTTGTCATTGCAGAGCTCTCCATATAGCTGTGGTGCAGGGGGAATTAGCCATAGTCTGCCAACTCATCCAACTCTTGCTGTGGGCTCACCGAGGCCTTGACATCTACAACAATCTCCGCCAGGTAACACGGATGCATGGAAGAAAATACATAAAAATGCACACATGTGACCATTAAATCATACAACATAACTATGTGTACACACATATTAATGACATGATTCTACAGAGTGAATCTACGCATATGAAAATGAAATGAATTAAATGAACATGAAGGATAACTGTCCCTGCACTGATATGAAACACTGCCCTGCTTCAGCCTTCTGATAACACTAACATGGAAAGGAATGAAAGAGGAAGTGCCTTGGTTTCCTCGCTTTGCACAGCATTATCGCACACTGTTACAGTAACAGCAGCTAAGCATTATGCTTTCCCTGTTTCTTCACCTGTGCTTGCCACAGGCCAAAGCCATGCACATTCTGGGAAGGAATATGTGTGCTTTCCAATGTTCTGTTTTGTTTTGCCATTGGTTTTTTTAGTGTTACGTTTCTGTATGGCAAGGGATTTTTCAGGGTTGTACATGCAGGATTTACCATATTGTGAAATACAGCGTGGAGAGCAAAGATGATTAAGTGCTGCAAAGAATGACTCCTATAAATCTCATTCATCTCTTAGTGGTAACATGTATTCCAGTACATAGTTGGCTTTTCTTTTTGTATATAAGCATCTGACATTGATGTTATTATTCACACTTCATACGTCAAACACAGTAAATCGAGTGCACTTTGACTGGAATGACTGACATTGTTATGAAAAGTGATATTGCTCTTCTATTCCTTCAATAACCTCAACATACGACATATTTACTGGAATGTGCACATGGGAATTGTCTGAGTGTTTCCCAATCTAGGCTTGCCCTAACCACTGGCTTTAAGCCAACGCCACATTGTCTTCCTCTTTATTGTCTCTCTCCTGATCTGCATTCTGCCAGCATTCTCTTTTTTCACCCTTCAACTGAGAAAGCACCTGGGCTCTGCAGAGCTTTATTTCTCAGGGCTGGGGTTTCACACCACACAGGACACCACAGGCATGCTTACCAGAAATAATGCTCATCATTTGTTGCCTTTCCTGCTCGCTGAGACTTGACAACATAGGTTTTGTGATATCCTGTCTTTGCACTGTGTATAAAATGTAACACACACACACACAATGCTCTTTTCACACACATTTTATGTCATTTGCAACTAAAAAGGGAGATTTACAGGCACAGGTCCCGCCACAGTCATTTGCCTACCAGATTGTGTGGTTTTGAGTACCAGGCCTTAAGAACGCACATATTAAAATGAGGCCAGGGAACTTTTTTATTCTATTTTTCAAGTTTAAAAGGTACTACCGGCTGATAAAATCTGAACCTATTCCCAAACACACGAGAAAAATAACAACACTCTTTTCCAATATTGATGACAAATCCTGAGTTTCTGTGGTTGTACACATGGAACTTCTTGACAGTGAGTGTTACTATCGGTACTGTAATTGAACAATAGTGCAAGTGTCAATGCATGATTTGCCTAGCACTCCCAGAACTACTACGATGGTACAGAGACAGCTGTTTGATACTCCCACACTGCTCGTGCTATCAGTGTGGCTGCAAAAAGCAGATGGTACAGGACTTAAGTTTTTGCTCTTGCTCTTGTATTGACAGTGTAGTTTGTGGACTGCATCCCCCTGGGGCCACCTACACTTGCACATGTGCTGATCATGGTCATGTACACTTGAGTATTGACAGCCATGTTTATGTGTTACATTTGCATTTCTTTCTGTGCTCTGTGTATTTGTTATGCTGTGTTGGTGACATGCCATTTTATATATATATATATATATATTTACAACATGTGTGCGCAAATGAGACATTTATGTGTGTTTGCGTGCACTTTAATATCCTTGTTCCGAGAAGTCACATGACCACCCCCCCCCCCTCGCTTTGCTTTGGGCTGTTTCTCAACATACCTTACTGAAGTTCAGAGGGTAGTTTACAGGGACTTTCCCTTCTCTGCGCGTGCCTGCTGTCTGCCTCACTCTTCACTACTTTACGTTTACTTTTTTTCACATCTCTTGCTGCACATATCTCAACAGAATATAGTTTCTAACCATAACTGATGAAATGACTGATGTTATCAGTATAACTGTAAACAACACTGACGTAAGAGCGTGTGATGTTTGTTCGCACAACATCGCTGGCTTTATCCTGTTCACTGCAGAAAACTCTCTTTAGTGTTGCCTTGCACCTTTGTTTGGGACTGGTGCTGCCTACCGCCTGGGGCTGCTTTTCATGCCCAAAACACCCTCTCTTATCGTCTCTCTTTGCCTTGCTCATGTTGATCCACTCATTTTGCAGGAATGCATGTGTATGAGGACAGACCCAAGGGAAAGAGGAGGGATTTTCCCTTGTTATCCTGTCTTTCCCCTGGACTCCCCTCTGATACTTCCGTTTCTTCCTCATTCCTTTGTCTCCCCACCCTAGCTCCCCCCTTTTACTCCCTTCCCACCCTTCCTTTTATCGTGGATGGATTTTTGTTTAGTCACTCTAAAATCCTTTACAGGAACTCAGATCCAGAGTTTGCCAACTCTGAGAAGTATATTTTGTAATCCATAAAACGCTTAACAAAATTACGTAAGATAATTTCTTGTATCAGTGTGAATGCTGATAGTACAGTGGGATGTTCCAGTAATGGCAGTTTTACAGGGAATAAGTTTATGTGTGTGTCCACTTGTGTTAGTGTGTGAGTCATAGGATTCAGGGAAACAGGACCTAAAGGGAGGAACACTCTCATTGACACAATGCAGAAATTCCACAATGATGCTCTTCCACTGCTTAACTACTTTTTTGAATAGTCTTTACTGGAACAATTGCATGTGTGCACACACACATAGTAAAACAGCAAAAGTGAAACTTGGAGCCACAATCTGTTCCTGATCGCAATGATTGTGTAACTTGAATAGGAGTAAAAAGTCCAGCTTTATGACTGAACTATGAACTGATCATTGCCTAGTTTAAACAGCAGGTTTTATATATATATATATATATATATCAGCAGAATGATACATGCTGACCTCACCAAGGGAAACCCTAAGTTTCTAAAGACTTTTCATTCTGCTCATAGATTAATCCATTCAAACATATAGTTGATTTGATGCTCTTTCCCTCCAAAGGTTTTTTTGTCATGTTGAATAATTTCTTTGGATTTATTTCCTGTAATAGCAATAAATAGAGTATGGTTCACATTTTAAGAGTTTGCATGTTTTTGCAGTTGTTGTTTTATTGTTTCATTGACCTTTAACCTGTCTAACAGGTTAGTGTTGAAGCCTTTAACCTACCAGAAATCACCAGACTCTTCCCTCAGCTTCATTTACAAGAATGGAGTCGCTTCCTGCTTTATTAATTTTTGTGCCATGCTAAGCTTGTCTCCTTGCAAAGCTAAAAGATATATGTCCATGAAAATGAAACTAATTCTCTTAATTTTTATAGGAGTGGCCTGATACATAGTGCAAAGTGAGCTCTGATTGTTGTCTCATTGATGCTGCAGCTTTAACTAAACATTCATCATTTTTCCTGTCATCCCCATCAGACTCCCCTTCATCTTGCAGTGATTACCAAGCAGGCAAACATGGTGGATGCTTTGCTGAGAGCAGGGGCTGACCCTGCTGCCTTGGACCGTAATGGCCAGACGGCACTGCATCTTTGTTGTGAATATGACCAGTGCCACTGTCTGTCTGTCTTGCTCTCTCTGTCCACATCCTCTACATGCCTGGAGAGGAGAAACTATGAGGGTGAGTGCTCGCTAACTAAATGTGCTCCTTTGTATGGAAAGGATTCAGAATGTTTCATCAGGTCTTGTTAAATTATTTAATCTGATAAAGCCTTTGTATGTATTTGATAAATGTGTGTCCTCTGGGTCTAGGCGTTCTGTCACAAAATTATTGCACACAATTAAGAATCAATAGATCATCAGATATGACAAACCTTATTAGTGAGCTGAAGTAGAACACTATTCATTAGTTTGTAAGAGAATAGAAGGTTATTTTATACATGCCTCAGTTTGTTAGGAGGAGAAATGTCAGCCCATTTTCAGGTAGGGGGTTGGGTTACTTGTTTTGGGTATGTGGGTGGGAAGAGGATGTTTCCTTCCTCTGTGGTCTGGTGTCAGTGTAGTGTCACATTGCCAAATGCCAAATCTACACGTGTTTTAGTATAAAATTAACATGTCTGGATGCAAAAGAAAGCCTCTGAATACACAGATTCAACATAATAATAGACTACATATATGTTAATGGTGTCACCCCCTTGCTTCTCCCTACTTCTTAGCACTGTCTACAGCACATGTAGACCTGGGTGCAAGTCAACTGAGGCCTTCTGATTGTTATAAGTTTGAAAGCTGTCTGCAAAGAGCCGGTGCTGTCAAAAAGTGCTTGGCCGTTGCCTAACTATTGTCACCTTCAACCATTCAAATGCTTCCTTCAGTAATAATCATTTAACCTGAAACATATTTTCAACTGATGCAATTTCTTTCTTTGCACAAACTCACACCTTGAAGTCTTACAGGTTGTTATGTGATCTTCTGATCTCATGCATTTGGCAATAACCCAGGGGCTTGGTAAATTGGTATCAGTAGTTCTAAAATCTTGCTTGGTTGGCTTTCCCAGGTTTGACATCTCTCCATTTGGCTGTGCGGAGTGGCCATAAGGACCTGGTGCGAATGTTGCTTGATGCTGGAGCTGACATTAATGCTATGGTGAGTCCCTGCTGCACTGACTCTGCACTGTTGGCTTTCACCACGTAACACATTTTACATTACCTATTCTCTCTCTTTTTTTTTTTTCTTAACCAGGATGTCAAAAGTGGCCAGACTCCTCTCATACATGCTGTGGAGAACAATAATACAGACATGGTCCACTTCCTCATTGAGGTAATTAAGTTTTATGGCCAAGGATGAAGGAGGGGTTTTATTAGTTTGGGATTTTGAGAGGATATGAGATGGGTTTGGGGGATTCTCTCTGCAGCTCAGCAGCACACATATGCTCTTGTAGCTTGTTGATAATGCCTTCACAAACCTGGAACAATAACATTATAATTTAACTTAACTAACTAACATTTTCATGGTTAAAATGAGCCTTTCTTCTTTCTTTCTCCATTTCAAATAGTGTTCTGTTCTCCATTTCTTACTGATCATACTCATGCCTTTATCTTTTCTTTTACTTTCTGCATGCAGTCTGGGTTTCTGTATGAATCACTGTTTTTTTTCTGCCACAGAATGGATGTGATGTCAACAGCCAGTCATACAGTGGGAACACAGCCCTACACAGTGCATGTGGACGAGGTCAAGTGGACACTGTGCGACTGCTGCTGAAGAGCGGAGCTGACAGTAGCATCAAAAACTACCACAACGACACCCCAGTGATGGTGACCAACAACAAAAAAGTGAGTGAGGAGGTGATAGGAAATCATATATTTAATTATAATTTTCTAGTTGTTGTTTTATGGTTGCTTTTGAACAAATTAGTGCAGAGAAACAGTACCCCCCCCCCTAAAAAAGGATGTCCCCCAAATGAGTGTCCAATGTTTTAATCTCTATATCTCTATAATCCCACCTTTTTGTGTTCTCACTGAAAAATACTTGACACAGCTCTGGATAATAGGAGAGGGAGACAGGGAAATGGAAAGTAAACCCTTCCCTCTAGAGGCTGGACCTGAACAATGCAGCGTTTGATCAGTTTCAGTGGATCACTGTGGCTCTCTGTTTTTACAGATAGTGGATGTTTTACGAGGGAGAGGATCCAAGCAGATAAAGGTTCAAGATCAACACTGTGCGTCAGTCTCACCGCAAAGGAGCAATTCAATGGAAAATGGTGAGTGGATTTATATAAAGTTTACCAACAAGCACACTTTAAAAAACAAAAATCTCACACTACTGTGTACTCTTCTCTTCTCCTTCAGGGTCCCCATCTCCCAGTCACAGTCGTGGATGTTCACCTTTGACCACACCACAAACCCCCCATCGCAGCGCTTCCTGCTCTCCAATGGCTCAATCTATGCTGAAATTTCCATTTTACTAGTTCAAACTTATTGTCCAGTGAAAGTTTCAACTACCTCCACACAACCAAGCATCAAACAGACAGTCATGACAACACATAAAGGACTCACGCAGTCAAACTGCAAAGAGTAGCTCGCTCTGGTGTCCCTCCTGGGGGGTCTCATGCCTTGTTCATCTTCTGTCGTGGACGCTGTGACAAAACTTCAGCAGCTGCAGTGAACAGCTGGATTTTCTCACATGCACACATCCATCAATGTAAATATGCTTCTGTATGTATTTTGTATGTTGCAACAACATGTGGATGTCAGCCCTTTTTAAGTATTTCAGTAGGACAATGTATTGCACAGTCAAATTCATTCTTTTCCCATGCTGATAATCTAACTATGTTTGCTGCCCTTTTACGATCTGTTAGTGCTTGTATGAGTGTGTTTTTATGTAATTGTAAAGTTGCATTTGATATTTTTTATATAAATATTTTTTAAAAAAAAGAGCTTTTGTGTCGTTCTGTCCACGTTATCTCACAGCAGCCCCTCAGATTTGAAAGCAGAGCTGTGATTGGTCAGTGTGAGGTCTCTCAGCACAAACAACCAGCCCAAAATCGAGCGCGCGGCCATGTTGAATTGTCAATATTCTAAAAGAAGAGACAAAAGACTGACAACTCTGTGAATTTCCAAAAACTCTTATTTACCAAACTTGAGATGTTTATCTGTCGTTGAAGCCAACGGCACAGCGGGTAAGTCACTGAGTGAGTGTGGTAAATTGAGCGCAGCATCTTTCTTCAACTAGCACTTCTTAAGCATTATTAGCAGTACCATTAATGTTAACGCAGACTGGCTAAGCTAACACTAGCATGCTAACTTAGTTATTAGGTCAGGTTGAATAAAAGTGTTGAAGCAACAGGTGAACACAGTTTCACAATCGGGCGCTTTGTATACAAGCCTTTCTGGCGAATAATCCCAAATATTTTTCACACAACCGGGAATTTATCGTAACGTAGCGTAGCTTGTTAGCTGGATGGCAAAAGCCACGTTGCTATGGATGAAGTTTTATCTGTGCTCGTAGTTAACTTTCACAAGCTAAATTAGCTATCGACGGCAGATAAGTGTTAATGAAAGGAGACATTCGCATGGCAAGTGGCATTGTTTAGTTTGTGTACTGTATAGAGAGTGTTGAAATTCCGGTCAATGACTAACTTCGAATATAACTTGGTCTGATCGCTCAAGCGAGAGTTGAGTTTTAGCTTGCAATTGTTCTCACGTTAGCTCAAGTTAGCGTTAGCTGTTAGTGTTGGCGTCACAACAAAGCCGCACTGGCGAAGATGTTGAATTGTTTGATGGAAGAGTTAGCCATTGTTTTTGTATATTACTTGGTTAGAGTTTTTGGTAATTGACTTATTAAACTATTCTCGCGGTCTCTGTTAGTCGTGGTGCATGTTCCAGCAGATCGGAAATGTCCTTTGTTGATGTATTCATATGTCATTTATCTTTGGTGTTACAGCGTGTTACCTTCTGAGTGGTGTGCTGTTGTCTTTTGGCTTATTTTTTTAATATTTCAAAGTAACCGTGAGTGTATATTTTTTGGCAGGTAATCAGGACTCGATTAATCGGGAATTCCAAGAGCACTTTGCAGAAAGCCATCTCAACCTTTGCTGCAGGAAACCCGAACAACGTAACTCAAAACATTCAAAGTGGACTTCCAATGCTTTGTTTTTTTTGTGTGCCGGAGTCGTATTTGAGACAGTATTAAGGTGCAGTGGTTGCATTTTGAAAACTTGATGTCAAAGCAACACAATTTGAATGTATAAACGTAGCAGTGAAATTTACAGACATTCAGAACACACAAAGAAAATTCAGGATTGTCATTACAGCAAGGACATGAGATACAGACAAACCTTTTGTTAGAGTTTAACTTTTGGTCACATTTTTGATATTATTTATATGAATGTTAATTTCTCCCTTTTTGGAGAGCTGTCTTGTAAATAGACAAAATATAAACACAGACTTCTTCTTTTCAAGAAGTTTGAATGTACATTCTTTAAAAAGCAAAGCAAGCAGTTTTTACTTTTTGTTTACACACACACGGGTGCATTAAGCAATACGGAAAAGTGAAAAAGAAGAAAATATATGCATTGCATTTTGTGAGGAATTGCCAGTTACAGAACCCATGGCTACAGCAAGAACAGCAAACCCAGCATCAATGCTTGGATTGAACAAACCATCAAATGGGCAGCTCAGGGGACAGACCAAGCCAGCTGGACAACAGTCAGGACTGCTTTCAACAGCTCAACCGCCCAGTGCCCTCCAGAATAGAACCAGCATTCCTCAGAGCAGTGGAGGCATTAAGTAAGATTCATTTTTACCTATTTGGTGAAAAAACATGGTAGCTTTTTTAAGTTGACCAAAGTAGAAAATTCATCATTATTTGGAGTAACAATGCAAATTATTACAATTAGGTTTGGTGATGACTGGAAGAGATGCTTGGAGCTTCCACCAAAAGACAATAGGGTGAAAACTTCGGTAAGAGGATTGTTTATAATAACGTACAGAATTATATTATGTTTGAGTTTATTTGTTTACAATCTCTGTAGCCCTCAGGTATTGTTAATTAATTAGTTACTGTTGACTTATAGTGCTGTAAACAGTGATATAAACTTTTCCAGGATGTGACGTCAACTAAGGGAAATGAATTTGAAGACTACTGCCTAAAGCGAGAACTTCTAATGGGGATCTTTGAAATGGGATGGGAAAAACCCTCCCCAATCCAGGTAAATAAAGCCAGTAGTATGTCCAAATACTGAAAGGATTATTCCTCTCCAGGAAGCATTTGGCTGTTGCATATTTACTAACTTACTGTTTTGCGTAAGCATTTTGTAATGGGACAAAACTGTAGGTCATATCCCAGAACATGTATTAATGCCAGTCAGCTCGGCAGGAAATCACCAGCACATCCTAACGATAGATTGCAGTTTTATGGAGGGTATCATGTATACATGGATGTATTGAAACCTGCTGTCTCTGAGCCTTGTCAACATTTTTTCCAAAATGTCACTTGTTCTGTTGCAATGAATAAATCCCCAGCAGACTAAAAGCAGTTTTTCACATAGTTCATTATTAGTTCATAGAGAGATTACTAAAAATTGTCAGGACTTTTAAAAGCTTTAAAGTTGTGCTTTACTCTCTCCATGATGACTTTGGAAGTCATAGATTGTTCATTCCTTTAAAAAAACTTCACTGCACCTAAGATAGAGTTTTATTGTTCTTGTAACATAAAAGTGTGTGTGGGCAAAAGAGTGGTGTTTTGTTTGTCATGCAGCTTTTATTTTTTTATATTTTCCAATAGGAGGAGAGCATCCCTATTGCTCTTTCAGGTAGAGATATTCTGGCTCGGGCCAAGAATGGTACAGGAAAAAGTGGAGCCTACCTCATTCCTCTCCTAGAAAGAATAGACCTGAAGAAGGATCACATCCAGGGTGAGTTTCTGTGCCTCATCCTATGTCTGACGTTGTGGTCAGGACAGAATGAACAGGATTTTGTCTTTTCAAGTTTTTTTTTTTTTAAATCTCTGTGCATCTCATCAACGTGTGCATTTCATCAGCCAGTCCATTTCTGTCTCCATTCAGCCTTGGTAATGGTACCAACAAGAGAACTGGCCCTGCAGATGAGCCAGATCAGCATTCAGATCAGCAAGCACCTGGGAGGGGTTAAGGTCATGGCTACTACAGGCGGAACCAACCTGAGGGATGATATTCTGCGCCTTGATGAAATAGGTATTCCATGTTAGAGATGAAACCGGTTTAGTAGGGCTTTTTTTGGCTCATTGTAATTTAATGACTAGTTTCAGTGTTGTTCTTTTGTATTTTTTGTTTTTATAAATAAAAGCATTAAAAGGTCCACAGATATGCAGCTGGATAGTTTTAATTGAGCCTCCTATGGAAATCTAACACAACAATGTAATAACCTTTTATTGGATTTTTTGTTGCTCTTTGTCTTCTCCAGTACATGTTGTGATCGCCACACCAGGCAGAATATTAGACCTGATCAAGAAGGGGGTGGCGAAAGTGGATAAGGCCCAAATGATTGTGATGGATGAAGTAGGTTCAGCTCTTTTTCCAGATTGCTGACTGACTGTTTTATAAAGCCTTCTGCTTTGACGCTCTCTCTTTGAACAAAACTCTTTCAGGCAGATAAGTTGCTGTCCCAGGATTTTGTGATCCTGATTGAAGATATCATCAGCTTCATGCCAAAGAATCGCCAGATTCTGCTTTACTCTGCCACTTTCCCAATCAGTGTGCAAAAATTCATGGTGAGAGCTTGGAACAGCCTTCTATTCTATAAATCCTATTTGTGCTTCATTATATAATATCTAACTTTGTGTGTGTTGACCAGAGCAAGCACCTGAAGAAGCCTTATGAAATCAACCTGATGGAGGAACTGACATTGAAGGGAATTACCCAGTACTATGCCTATGTGACAGAAAGACAGAAGGTCCACTGTCTTAACACACTGTTCTCTAAGGTGAGTGTGCGAGGCTTAACTTGTATCTGGCTGAGCGTTTGAGTCCTATAAATGTCACAAAAAATTACACATGGTGTTTTTCACTGACTAGAAGTTGCAACTCATAGGCCATGATTTATAAATGTGATCAGAATATAAGAATGAAATTAAAATACACATGCAGACACTTGTTGCTTCAGGCTAAATAATTATCTATACTACCTAATGAGAAATAATCATATCTGTATTTTTCTGCTACAGCTTCAGATCAATCAGTCCATCATCTTCTGCAACTCCACTCAGAGAGTTGAGCTTCTGGCAAAGAAAATCACTCAACTGGGCTATTCGTGCTTCTACATTCATGCAAAGATGATGCAGGAGTACAGGAACCGTGTGTTCCATGACTTCAGAAATGGATTGTGCAGAAACCTGGTTTGCACAGGTAGGCTGCTTCGAACTTTAGTTTTTTAGTTTTTTAATTTATTACTAGGTTAACTGATCCATATCTTTATTTTCTTGTAGATCTGTTCACTCGGGGAATTGACATCCAGGCAGTAAATGTGGTCATTAACTTTGACTTCCCAAAAAATGCAGAAACCTACCTACACCGTATCGGCAGATCAGGTAAAGATTAACAAAAGTTTTGTTCACAGGTAGCATAATTAAAATGGCACGACTTGATAAAATACAAATTCATCTTTTCCTTCAGGGCGGTTTGGACATCTGGGTCTGGCCATCAATCTGATAACTTCAGATGATCGCTACAACCTGAAGACCATTGAGGATCAACTGGTTACAGACATTAAACCCATCCCCAGCAGCATTGACAAGAGCCTGTATGTAGCGGAGTTTCACTCCGTCAACCCAGATGATGATGAACATGGTGATGAAGAGGGAGCAAAACACAAGGAATAGGGAGCAGCCTGCGTGAATGGTTAGTTCTTGTAAAACTTGAGATGAGCTGTTTATTTTAAACTGTACATTAGGCCACTGTGGTGTCATTGCTTTACTCAATATCTTCTCACTACAACTCACATTTCAGTTGTAGTGTTCAGCATTCAGTGGCTTCTGGTTTGTTGGAAGCCTGTTTGTGGGCACTGCTCTGCCCTGCATTACATTTCTAATCAAAGACTGTTTGTTAAATCAGCTTTTCTTTTCGATTTTTCAACAAAGAATCTGTTAAAACTACATTATATGTGATGAATGCGAGTATTTTAAATTGATGTACAATCTGCTCATAATGACAGACATGTCTCAGCAGACCCTCCTCTTAAAAGAGAACAAATACTAGCAAGTGTTGGTAATGGATTCTATCCTCTTTGATGAAGATTAACTGAAGTTTTACAGGATTTAAAGGTGATTGGGTTAACGGTTGTTCTCCTCAACATGCACAACAGCAGTCAGTTTAGATTTGAACAGAGCTGATCAGCCTTACTGCCAGCTGTCTGCTCTGCAGGATGTCTTAAGCAGTGACTCATTCACATGATTGGACATTGTAATGCTATTCTTGGCTCTGTGTGTTTTGTATTTCAGAAGAGACATGGTGACCGGCGTTTGTGACACAATAAGGACTACACATCCAACAACAACAAGACTGACTGACAAGTGAAGATTGGATTCCCCCTCATTTGCAGTCAAACTACTCTGCTTTAGAATTTTTCTTACCAGTTTGAATTTACAGCAGTCTCCATTTCTGTCTGTACATGTTTTCATAAACTGCTATCCTCCCTGTTGAGATTGCCACTTTAAACAATTTTCTAACCACATTTCTAGAGAGGGTCACAGTTGCACAATTGGTCATCACAAAATACCACCCCTGACAAAACATGGAAATTGCTGTTAATATATTTGACAGCTACGTTCACATCCTGCTAAAATGCCACTTTTGCATTCAGAACATTTTGAAGCTAGAATTCAGTACGTCTGATTCATGAAGCTCTAAACAGTCGTCACAGCATTAATCCTGCAGATTTTTGTGTAAACTCATCTCAACGATGATTCTTGATTTCTTCAAATCAGATTTTGATTTGTAGCCTGACGTATTTCATGATGGTGAGCGTATTATTCAGATAATCATTACATGTGGAAAACTGACCATAAACTGATGCAGTCTTCAAGTAATCTGGCATTCTTGGCCTGTGTTCACTGTGTGGTTAGTGGAGCTTTCTGTCAGCTGGGACACTGCTGACTGTTCTGCCATCAGTAATGCACTTTTACTCTCACAGCTGCCACCTGCAGGTGTTGTTTTTGGCACCATGTAAAAACTAGACGATCACCAGCCCGTTGGCACTCTGATCTGATTTTCTCTTTGCATGATGACAGGACCGTTAGCTGCAGCTTTGGACACAGTTCAGCAGCTAACCTTTTAAATGAACCAAATCTTTGTTACATTAGGATCCTCAAACCAAAGCTGAAGAGTAGATGAATAGCATAATTTCAAATAAACACAAATGGTGTTAAAATGGTAACAGAAGGGGAAAAAAGTAAAGATCCTAGTGTGACGTCGGTGACTGGCATTTTGTTTAGACCCAGTAATTTACGTAATCTTAAAAGAGTGTAATGATCCCATACTCACATCCTTGAGATTAATAGTCAGCATAAGATGGGTGAGGGGCTTAAATTGGTGTGTAGAAACATTTTACATTGAACATTTTATTCAGTCGTCTAAATGAAATTGCCCATACTTCCTTACAAAAGTGCCTTAGTTAAACCTACTCTGCCCTTATCAGAACTTCCGTTTGTATCTTCTTTTAACATGTGGTTGCACACTAAAAAACAGTCAATTACCCCCTTCTCAAAACAGTGACTACCTATTACCACACTGAACTGAAACTAGACTGTCTTCTTTAATTCAACAGTGTCTCAATAATCAAACATTGATAGTTCAGGGTGGTCGTTATATCACGGCATCCCCTGATTGTGCCTTCTACAAACCATCTACCATCTTCCTTTGAATGAACTTATTCAAGTTGATGTTGAATCCACAAACTGTATTAAGGAACACCTTCATAACCTGATCCTGATCTCTGTCCTTTGACCATTAAGAATGTCCTCGAGTGTGTCGATGCCGGTTGCCTCTAGCAAATTAAAGTCAAATGTTTGACTCACGTTTTTTTCCAGTTTGTCCATATGTGGAGTGTGTTTATGTAAATGCTGATTTTAATTTGTCTCCTGTGTACCAGGGCAGCCTGGATCCTGCACCATAAAGCAGGGTATCAGCAATAAATACACCCCAGGTCTTCCTAAGTAGCTGTTTCAGGGACTATATAAAATGTATAAGCATGAAGTATGGTAACTACAGCAGTATCCAGAGAATGCATGCACGAAGTTTTTCTATAATATTCACTCATTCAGTGCGGTCGTACCCTTGGAATGTCATTCAGTCACCGTCTGAATAAACGGGACGCTGAGCGAATGAGCCCCGCGCTACGTCACCGGGTCGGGCGGTCCGCGCGGTAACTTCAGCCAACAGGCGCTCAGCGGAGACACCTTTCATCCAATACAGACACACGCCACGGGAAATGGGAGGACGCTTCGCAACTACGGTCACGTTGCCGTGAACTTTGCCGGTGTGGAACTACCCCTGTACCGAAACCGTCAGCGTGAGTAGCCAAACTGTAAAACTGCATGAGGACTTTATAGGACGTGGTTTCTGTTGGGTTCACTTTGTCTGCCTTTGTATTTTGTAACAGCTGCTTCTTTCATATTTAGATGAATGCATCTCGTGTTCGACTCCACATGGCTACCTAGCCTGCTAGCTAACCTTCAGCCAATCCTGCTAGTTTCCATTAGCCTTCATAGGTTAAATGTTTATAGCGGATAGTGTTGCCGGCTGCTGGCTTACCTCCAATGTGGCTTTGGTTGCAACCCATATTTTGCAGTCTGATGATAGTTGTAGTGTCTGTTGTGCTGTGATCTAGCGCATATGTGGATATGTGCCTGACTTAACTGGGCCTGATCTGCAACCAGCCTGCTGTGCTATTACAGCCAGTACAGTAGGACGGATCGCTCATTATGTCCAGGCAAGTTAATGGTAGCTAACGTTTCTGAGTGAGCCCGTTGGATATACTTTATAAAGAATGAATACTAAGGTAGAACCTTACCGTTTGTTAAATTAACGACAGAGTGATTTGTGCACCTCTAAAGTGATTGCACAGATATGTTAATTCATTTAATTGTAATGATTGTTTCACTGTCCACCTGTCCTCTCAGTCTGTTATAGTCTCAGAGTATGGGCAGTGTGTTGGCTGCCGCCTCCCCCAGTCCAGCCCCAGCAGCAGCTGGCGGTGGTCAAGGGGTCCCTGGATTGTCAGTCCCTCCTGGGTTCACTATGCCCTCCGTGTCTTCCGTCCCTCCAATATCTGGATCTGACCAGCAAACAGCAGATGGAGATTCCCCCCTCGCTAACCCAGGCACATATGAGGAGTGTCATCGCAAATGTAAAGGTGAGGAACCAAGTAATTATTACAGAACTATTTATTCATATACTGATTGCAAGTATGGCTGTTGTTGGTTTAAATACTTGTCATATGAAGAGTGATCTAATTGCATTGTCCCCTTTTTGGTTTCAGAGGTATTCCCTCTGCAGATGGAAGGTGTTCGGTTAGTGGTTAACAAGGGCCTGAGTAACCACTTTCAGGTCAGCCATACTGTTACCCTTAGCACCGTGGGTGACTCTGGCTATCGATTTGGTGCCACCTATGTAGGCAGTAAACAGACTGGGCCGGCAGAGGTAAAGATCATTTCACCAAGACTTTAACACACTCCTGCAATTTTGTCTATAAATGTTCTCATGTGACTCATTTGCTCAATGGATTTGAATGTCAGTCAAAAATCAGGACAGATTTTTTTTTAAATACAGTTATCAATATTACTCTAAAACTGACAATGTATGTTTAATTCCCTTTAGTCATTCCCTGTAATGGTGGGAGATATGGACAACACTGGCAGTCTGAATGCCCAGGTCATCCACCAGCTTACAAATGCTGTGCGCTCCAAAATAGCAATTCAGGTATGAAGCCATGTGAAGGGAAGAGCCATTTATTTTAGGTATTTGTAACAATGTCATTCCAGCTTTAATATTTAATTTTTAAATTTCTTTGTTTTTTGTAGACTCAGCAGCATAAGTTTGTGAACTGGCAATGTGACATGGAGTATCGTGGTAAAGATTTCACCTCTGCTATAACGCTTGGAAATCCAGACGTACTTGTTGGATCTGGTATGATTATAAGTTTATTACAAGTTCTGCTGAAGCTTTGTGTGTGTTATTATAAACTGTGTGAAGATGTATGTTACACTGAGAACAGTAGCAGGACAAAACCAGAGTAACATGGTTGAAACACAATTAGGATTTTCTGCTAATAATGGCATGATAATAGACTGAATGGCCTTTGGCTTCATAGTGAGCAGAGATGGGCCGTCAAAACAAAGCAAAAACTTTGGAAAGAAAAGCCTAATAATGATTACTCCTTTTAATTTAAGCCTGACAACAGACTTGATTCAATTAATGGCTGCATCCAGGCATGACTGAAAATCACAGCAAGAGGGCGCCTGCAGCACATGAATTGTTGCACTTCCACCTTCAGGTTAAATACATCATGCCCATAGAACCTGCTCTAAAAGGAATAGGCTATAGGTATACAGCATTATAATATACTATTACATTTCTATCAGTATTAACACATCCAACCGCTGCTTGGCAACTAACCCTAGACACATGCAGTCATGAAATTTTTACTAGATGTGTTTGCAAAAACCGACAAACATGGCTGTGGGAACATGTTTTGTTGGGGTGTGTGCTGTGGGGAAGATGTGCACAAAGCTGCTGGATAACCCATAGGCTATGTAAATGCTCAACATGTATTATAGGCTATGCTGTAAAATGTGCATTTCATGTTTTCTTGATAGCACCCGTATTTCCCATATAAACAAACACAAAACAAAAAAAAGATCAGAAACTAATATTTATGAGTAATATAATGAAACGATGCAGGGAAAAGTATTGAACGTACTTACTGAAATGTATTTAATACTTAGTGTGATTTTGGATTCTTCCACACAAACAGTCTTCAAATCTTGGTCCTTTATAATCTCTAATCTTTAGCTCTTTCCCTAGATTATATTCAAGTCAGGTGATTGAGCCTTTCTAGCAGCTTTATTTTCTTTGTATAAAAACTGAGAGCCTCCTTGGCTGTGTGTTCAGAATCACAGTCTTGTGGAAATGTCCACCCTTGTTTCATCTTCATCACATACTCATAACATTTCCTCGAGGTTGGCAGGTCTTAGCGTACATACAGTACAACTGTACATGGTAAACCCAGGTCTTTCTGACGTTTTCCACAAGTTGTCCTCGGATCTTTGACGGCCCTCCTGATAATTATTTTCGCTTCTCTGTCAGATATAATGTGAGGAGCACCTAGTTGTGGCCAGTTTATAGTAAAATGATGTTCTTTCCACTTTGGCCCCAGCAGCACCCCCTGGAATATTCAGAAGTTTAGAAATCCTTCTGTAATCAATACTTTAGTATTAGTATGTTGTTGCAAAGGTCTTGAGAGCTCTTTACTTTTCCCCATCTGGAGATGTTTCTTGTCTGAACCAGCTGATGTTCATTTACACTGACAAGAGGCAGAAATGCTTTGTAATTACTGATCGGTTTCAGCTGGTGCAGGTTTGTGTAATTTCATATTTTTACACATACCTAATTCATGGGCAGATTTTCATAGCACCTTTAGAAATGTAGTTACTAAGAAAATGGTGACATGTTGACCTACTGTGTGTAATGGGTTTTTCTATAGGCATTTTGGTGACCCACTATCTCCAGTCTATCACACCAGCACTAGTTCTGGGCGGGGAGCTGGTGTATCACAGGAGGCCAGGCGAAGAAGGGGCCGTCACCTCCCTATTGGGCAGGTACACAGGTAAATATACCCTTTTTAAACTGTGCACTGCAAGATAACTCAGTGAATATACTTGACATATATGTTGCGTATTTCAGTCATCCATCTCATTGCTTTATGATGTGTGTGTGTGATCAATGTTGTAAAGCTGTTTTTCTCCTCAGGTGACAACTATGTTGCTACGTTAACTTTAGGAGGAGCAGGAGTTCATGCTACGTACTATCATAAAGCCAATGACCAGGTAGTTAACATGAGAAAATATGAGGATGTGCATTGTACAGTGTTTCCTTCATAAAACAAAAAAGTTTCTGCTGGACATCAAGAGGTTATTGTGAAAATCACACCTCATCCTGTGCGGACATGTTTATAAAGTCATGGTGTTTATGGAGTAAAATATGCTTTGTGAGCACTAAGAATTGTAATAACATTATGTTACCAATTTCTTAAACTTAATTCAGTTTGTTTTATTAACAGTTGCAGATAGGTGTTGAATTTGAGGCCAGCACAAGGATGCAAGATACCACAACATCCTTTGGCTACCAGCTGGACGTTCCCAAAGCTAACTTGCTCTTTAAAGGTAAATAAACATTGTTTTAAAATACAAGTTTAACATAACTATCCAAAAAAGGTTTTTAAAATAATTCTTCTTTCCTTTCCATAGGGACAGTTGACAGTAATTGGGTTGTCGGGGCTACCCTTGAGAAGAAGCTGCTCCCACTGCCTCTCACATTGGCTCTGGGGGCTTTCCTCAATCACCGCAAAAACAAGTTCCAGTGTGGCTTTGGTGTCACCATTGGCTAGAGCTGCGGAGGCTGCCTGGAACCAGCTCAAAGGCCACAGCTTGGACCGGCACAGAGACACACAGGAACTTGAACTAAGTTTTAGAACTGGATTCAGAGACTCTCTAACAACTGTGATTTCTGGGGCAGACAGAGAGACAAAGACAACTACCAAGGAGCCAGGACTGGCCAAGCCATGCCTACATACTGTAGCACAAATGTCTTTCCTGTATGGTGTATTGGGTATACTCAGAGGATAGAGAGATGTATTGTATGTCAGTGGGCATCATGTGATGCATGAACATGTGAAAATAAAAGTAAGTGGTAAGACATAATATATGATGAACATGGATTGAAATAAATGTGATTACTTTTTGTACAACTTGATGTTTGATGATTTCATTTTAATGATATACACTGTTGATAGTATATTCTCAATCAGAACTCAAAGTAATTCAGTTGGCATAAACCATTGCCTCAAAAATACACTAAACCTAAATTATTTATATTTTGGAAATTCCCCTTACATAAGATTACACTGTGGTGACTGAGCTCTAATACACACATACATAATCTAACTGTAATTCACATCATGTCCTCAGTCTGACCATGAGCACTCAGGGATCTGTACCGCCCCCCACAGGATTACCAGGCTGTATGGGCTACAAGTGCGCTACCTGTTGGGCATTCCTCTAGGTGGTTAACTTGTAAGACCTGCAGGTAAATTACTTGTATAGATTATATGTATATAACTTGCTGTATTTTTCTTTACCATTTTCATTTTAAAATATTAAGGAAAATCATAATATCGAGAATTATAAAATGTAAAAATGTTTACACACCTGTACCAGTTTAAATACAGCTTTAAAATTTGAAGATATTTGTGTGTGCACTTTGGGAGGGTTGTGCCCTGGAACACACTTTTTAAAGAACTTTTTAATGAATGCTAAAAGGCCAATGGGACTATACTGTAGCTAAATACACACATACAAGGTTATTTCTAAAGTATAAAAACCATATAGTATTATATTTATTATCTAAAAGAGCAAGAGCCAGGAGTATATGCATCCAAAGCCAGCACAAAATGTCTAAGACAAATATAATTATAAGCTAAAAGCTAAAAGACCTAGACAGCATATATCTCCTGAGTATATATTATTTTAAAAATTGAGTATATAGAAGGAAAAAGGTGCAAATAATTATAAAAATAATCCCACCACCTAAACCATGCACCTTTAGGTATTGTACTGCATATAAACGTTTCAACAAGTGGCAGCCACAGATCAGAATTCAATGCCCAGTGCAGCCTTGTTTTAGAACAAGTAAAAGCAAATTCAGTGGTGCTGTCCATGTAAAGAGGACATATGAAGATGGGATATTCACATCAGGGCATCAGAAGCAGCAGTGCCAACAGAATGAGGACAGGAGAGGCCACCACAGCAGGAGAGAAGCCAAAAATGCTGCAACAGAATGAAACAGAAAAAAAACCCATCAGATAAATGTAATCTAAAGGATGCTGGGTTACACTAAGCATGTCAGAGTGATTGATGTATCGTGAAATTAGAGGCAAACACAGTACAACAAGAGATGACTGTCAATGTCATCTCTTGTTTACGCTGCAGGTTCATTTTTCTGCTTACTGTGAGCACAGATACTTGTTTATGACACTAATTAAATAGTTGAAGACCACAGTATACCTGTCATCTGTTGTCGTAGGAGGAGCATAGGTGGTGGGTACGATGCTGTAAAAAGTTGAAACATTATTTGACATAAAGGTTCCAGTGTTATTACCAACAATTATCTCTAACAAAAATGCAAAAAATGTGATTTTTTTTTATGTGGAATACCTGTCATCTGTTGTAGGAGGTGCATCGGTGGTGGGTACGACACTGTAAAAAGTTTTATTTCATAATTCTTGATTACTGTGAGCCCAGATACCTGTTTGCATGACTATGTAGTAAATATATATAACATAAAAAATGTATATACTTTTCAATTTGAAATACCTGTTGTTAGATGTTGTAAAAGATGCAGGGGTGGTGGGTACGCCACTGTAAAAAGTCAACACATTATTTGTCAGAAATGTTCAACCCCTGATTCAGTGTAAAATCCTAACACACACATCCCGACACACTGTCCTACCGTTGTGAGCACGGACCAACGTTCTGATTTCTGGAAGGGTTTTTAATCTGCGGTGGTCGCACTTCAGGGCATGGGAGGACACTCACATTAAGAAGAGGAGAGATATCTATCAAAAGAACAAAGTTTTAAATCACAAAAAAATTTTGTTAGAAAATCACAGTCACACAATATCACCTGCCTTTGAATTGGGCAAGGAAAATGGCGCTCCCTCCTTTGATGAAGTCTCTGGTTTGCATGTCAAGATTTACGTTATAACCATACGAAGGTCCGACAAACATTGTTGCATTGTACTCATCTGTAATTTTAGTTCCGATGATACGAGGGTTATCCCAATAGAGGTTACCTGTTTCCAGAAGACTTATTTAGAATGAAATTACTCTGTGCTTGAGTTTGTGACTTTTTAAGAATGTTTGATTTCGTAAACTTACCATTACCGTTCAATGAAGTTGGATCTGTAGTAAAACTCCGTCTCTTTGACATCTGCAGCTGGATGTTGGGGTTCTGATCGAGTATTTGGAAAGTGACTTGCCTGTATGAGCATGGCCATTGCAGCTTGTCGTCATAGTCACCAGACACGAGTTGCAAAATCATCTCAATGTTTGATTCGTTAATGCTTGTCAATATCCGGTAAGCGTAGCCCTCTGCAGAGTACTGCCGTGGACTGTATGTTACCTTAGGCGTGTTTATATTAAAGTCATTAAGCTGAATAGTCACATGTGGACACTCGGTCTCAGAAAGATTAATGTCATCAATTGAGAAGCCACCACTGGAGAGTCCTGCTCCTTTATGAACTTCAAACTCCACCTGGAAGTGCTTGGTGGCATTCAGAGAAACATGATGCAAAGTCCAATGAGATTTTGGAGGACCTGGAAGAACAATTTGTGGATGTTGTATTACCTGTGCACAATAGCTTAGCAGTGTGATAAAAACGTAAGTTAGACATTTGTGAGCTGAGGCTGATGAATAATGTGACATTACCTGTGATCTGTCCCATCAGGTACAGGGTTCCTGTGGTGTCCTGTTCATTTTGAAACTCTCTCATCCAGATGTTAAGTTCGTCTGACTCGTTGCCACTGTGGAAATAGTAGAAGTGGAGACACTGGACATGACAGTCCCTTTTGGGACTCATTATGTTTGTCTCCAGCCAGGCCGAGTCTCCCTGCTGACCTGTTGCTGTGCTGGCATGCATGAAGTGACCTGCTTGATGACCTATGATGAACCAAAAACAACACAATTCATGAACATTATATGAACTGAGGCAGGCTGGTAGTCCTGGAAGTAGGAATCTTGTTTGGTGAGCTCTCACCCACCTACTACTAAAACTGGTGACATCCTTAATTACACAAAACTTTATGCTATGAGGAAGTTACAGGGTGACACAGAACAGTAGCATGAGGAAGAACATAGAATAAGCCAAGCACGTGGAGATGTAAAACCTGATAAGAAGCCACCACCAGAGCAAAGAGCACCACAATCCTTGTCTGCTTCAGTTGTCTGTGTTGATACTACTGTGGTAAATGTGAGCATCGACTGTTTTGACAGTGTCTAGCTGTCCACAGTTTCCAAGGAGTAACAGGATGTCTGAATGAGTTGGTAAATGAATAATGTTGTATTATTGAAGAAACGTACTAATTGTGCCATTTCCATTGGGCAGACCGGTATGGTCAGAACTTGGACCCCCCTGAGCCTGTGTTACCATTTCCCAGCCATTGCTGCTCTGTGAGCAGCGGCTCGTCTGACACGTGCTTCCTTCAGAAAAGCTACACTTCATCATGAAAGTGATGGAAGAGTCTGTGGAAGTGAATAAATAACACTGTGTTAAGGCTTGTTTTTCTGATTTAAGTATATTTAATTAAAATGTGTTTTTAAGAAAGACGCTTCTCTGTCTTCTTGGGTTGCCATGGTAACGCGTTGTTTAAAGCACTCGCGCGATTCAACTGCTTCTGACGTATCAAAGGACGCGTTGAAGCAGTGTTTCCAGACAAATGCTGAAAGTCAAAGCTTGTTTTTGAGTGTCTGCATCACTTGGACCATCTCCACTGCTGTTATTGTAGTCTCGACTTTGTCAAGATGGCTTCCAAAAATCTACTAAGGGAAACTTTACAAGGTTTAAAAATGTCAAAAAAAGGAAAAATCAAGTTCGACCCGTACTGGGCGGAAAGAGGCGAGGTGAGTGTTTGTTAGCTAACATTAGCTAGCCAGCTAGTTTACCAGTATTTAGCGTGAAAATGCATTACATTTAACGCCCGTACATGTCAGAGGACACTAGCTACAATTCCTTAGCGGCATTTTAAGCAGTAGATGTGAAATATCGTTACACAATTAATTACCAGACCATTTGTGTATCGTGTCTTCTGTTTTATGAAGCCATGTTGTGTGTTCAGGCACTCTGTGATTAACGCACTCCTGTGTTTTTGCAGCATATTTTAGAAGGATACAAAGGGGACCTCGGCTTGTCTCCTAACTGTGCGGGCGTAATGGACCGCCTCAGCTCGAGGCCCCTGAAGAAGTCCTCCTTTCTTTGCTCCAGCTCTGGAGGCTGCAGCCCTGACTCCTCTGCAGGATCCGTTTCTGACATCAACACCATCAACACTACATTTTCTGCAGCCACACCTTTAAAGAACAAGCGGCGGCATCTGGCAAGTCCCCTTTCCTGCAAGGTAAATTCAGATTGGATGAGGTGGCACTCAGATTCACAATAAAAACACTTTTAATTAATTGTGTGCTGAATCTGTGTTTTAGGCTGTTAGTGATGAAATGAATAGTGAAACTCCAGAGGCTGATGTCAGCAAGGTTTCCAGTCCAGTGTCACTACCCGCCATTTCCCTGCTGTCATCCAAAGCCATGCAGACGGCTGGTTGTATTGACAGAATTGAGAAGAAACATCAGGAAAAGGCCAAGGTCGGGCTGTGCTCTGTTTCGACGCATTTGATTATTAAGGACTCTGCAGTTCTACCTGACTGATGTCTTAAATCTCTGGTCTTAGTCAGCGCTCAGACTGCGGCAGGAGAAGCTGGTGGTGGCGGTGGCTGACGCAGCATCAGAGCAGCTGAAACGCTTCGAGGAACTGATGGAGCTGAAGCAGAAGCAGGAAGACCAGAGTATGAGAGACATGAGGGACAGAGAGTAAGACACAACGAGGAGTAAAATTATTGTAACATTTCTGAAATGCTGTGTCATCAACTGCTTTTCCACTTCCTGCACTGTAGAACTAAAGAGAGCATGGTCCGCTATGAAAAGCTGAAGGAAGAGCAGCGACACCGAATGAAGGTATGATGATATGAAAAGATACTGTGAGCGAGAATGACACCTTTAAATTTGCAGAAAACTACATCATTTCAGGTCCTGCTGATTTAAACACTTGGACATTTCTCCTAATCTTTCTGTCAATCAGAATCTGAACCTGAGCCAAAAAGTTGCTGAGCTAGAGCAGCAGCAACTTTGGGAGGCGGAGCTTGAGAGGCAGACGCAAGTGGATGGCAGGGAAAGACTGCAAAACCTCCACACCATCCAGGTAGAAATCCTGCAGCTCAACCAGCTGCTGAGGCCATCCAGTCAGACAAAGACCGACCTCCCACCAACCAGCATCAGTTCCTACAGCACCCGTGGGAACCAGCTGTGCTCCCAGGTGTCAGTGGTGGTGAGAAAGACAGCCGAGGTCAGTTAAAACACTGCACATTCTGTAGGACACTTGTGGGAACATAGCGGAAAAACTCACCTCACTGTCTTTACAGGGACAGTTCCCCAGCGTGGAGGACATGACCATGGCTGAGCAAGCCCTCCACGAGATGAGGGCGCTGATCCAACTGATGCAGGAGGAGGTGGTCAAGGCTCATGAGTGGAAGAAGGAGGAGCAGGAGCAGGAAGAGAAGCGCAGGAAGATGGCAGCGCTGCAGGCACAACAGGACGTGCAGAAGAAGGCGGCGCAGTCAGCCCAACAGAAGGCGATGAAGAAAGGTGTGTGGCCACTGCAAGACCACTAAATGCTTGATGATTACATGTTTAGGGCAGAAAGTCTGTGCTGTTGGGCTGTTACCAGCTAAATGCTTAAAAGAATTATTGCACAGGGCTGCAGAACACTGCTGAAGACAGCACGCTCAAATGGTACAAGGAGCTGCAGCAGACGGCCGCTCAGTGTGCTCAGGCCATCGAACAACTCAGCACCACAAAGGATGCTCAGGTTGGACTTTTTTGAGCAATGTTTCCGATTTATTTATTTGTGGAGCACCAATCAACACCAGGTAGATTTCATGAGCCATACTTTTTTATGACTCAGACAAAGAAACTGAAGCAGGAGCTCCAGAAAGCAGCCACCATCCCTGTCAGTCAAATCTCCAGCAACTCGGGTTCTCAGCTTCGAGAAATCTTTGACAAGATCGACAAACTGCTGTCAGGAGGAGCAGTGGTGTCCGGTGGGAAGTCTGTCTCTGTCTCGCAGCATCCACAGGGTCTGGACTTTGTCAGCTACAAACTGGCTGAGAAGTTTGTGGTGAGTCTGCCGTCAAGATATGAAAATATGAGGAAATCAATTAACTCCAAATCAGAACTTTGAGATCTAACATTTTCAGGAGAGAAAGAGCCACATCTAAATAACTTCTTGTCCCCACACAGAAACAAGGAGAGGAGGAGGTGGCGTCTCACCACGAGGCCGCCTTCCCCATTGCTGTGGTGGCCTCTGGCATCTGGGAGCTGCACCCTCGGGTGGGAGACCTCATCCTCGCCTGCCTGCACAAGAAGTGCCCTTACGCTGTGCCGCACTATCCTCCAATGAAGGACGGCACGCCTGTGGAGGAGTATCAGAAGTGAGAGACTCAAAAAGGCATCGCTGCTCACATAATGTCTGAACACAGAGTTCAGGTCCTGTCCCTCCCCCCTTCAACAGGATTCTCGGTTACCGTGTGGGCGAATCTGGAGTGGAAGACCAGGACAGTTTCCTGAAGAGGATGTCCGGGATGATCCGTCTCTACGCTGCCATCATCCAGATGAGGTGGCCTTACATCTCCAAACAGGGGGTAAGAATACGCCTCACTTCCTGTTCAGGGTCACATGGTGGGTTTGTAGAATATAACTCACACTCGCCACTTGTTGTGTTTCAGTCTCTTCCTCACGGTCTGAACCACGGCTGGCGCTGGCTGGCTCAGATGCTCAACATGGAGCCGCTGGCTGACATCACAGCAACACTGCTGCTGGATTTTCTAGAAGTGAGTTCTGATGGTTGTTCCAGAGTCATCTGGAGGATCAGAGGAGCTCTGTGAGTTGTTGATCATTTTGTGGGTCTCTTTCAGGTTTGTGGAAATGCTCTGATGAAGCAGTACCAGGGTCAGTTCTTTAAACTCATGCTCTACCTGAAAGAGGAATACTTACCCAGGTACACGCTGGCTTCACATTCAAAATGTTTTATGAGCAGATGTCATCACGTCTGATGGCTCAAATGTGCGTTTGTGTTGTCTCCAGAATCGAAGCGGTGACGAGCAGCGGACAGATGGGCTCGGTCAGCAGACTGCAGGAGTTTCTAGAGGTTTGTTACCGTTGGATCGGACATGAGATTACACTGATTTATGCATTGAGCTTATCTGCACGGCCATGATATGATGTCTGTCAGATATTTACACATTTTGATAGATAAAAGCTACATCAGTCTGCCTCTCGCACACAGACGGCACTGCAGAACCAACAGATCAGCCCACCAAAAGGCCAGCTCAGCTCCCGCTTCTGGAGAACGTGACAGAGCTGTGGAGTGTAGCGGAGAAACTTCAGTACCTGCCAGAAAACGTGGAGCTGCTGGACTTTTTTTATTCACACATCAAAGAGCTCATCTCTTGATGATTGTGTTTTACATATTTATATATATATATATTTATACATTATATTTATATTCATGATTTCTGGATCCACCAAGAAAACAGATTTGTGCTTTGATAGGCTGTTAAAGCTAATTTTACTGTAAATAATTAAATTGTTTTGTTCTAAAACTGTGAGTGTTTCTTGCAGCAGAGCACAGTTGTGTTGTTGGACAAACAGGTTGTAAAATGAATTGTGCAAAAATCTAAACTACAAACCACAACCAGCTGTTTACTGTGTTCGGTTGTTGTACTCTGACATGTCCCATTCCCTCAGCAACTCCCACAGACTCCAGCCTCAGCATCAGAGTGCCCTTCCTGGACCCAAACATGTCTCAATCCATGCAGTTTCCATGCCTCCATGCAGCAGCCAGCCCTGCAGGTGCTGCCCCCCTTCAGTCCCTTCAACAACCCACCAACATCACAGTCACATGGACTCCAACTATAGCACCTACCCTCCTCATATGTTCCCATCCAACATGCCCCACCAGCACAGCCTCTCCAACCCTTACTATTATAATGTTGCGCCACACCCTCAGCAAAGTTACTGGTCAGATCCCTTTCAGGGGCGACCTCAAACCAGGGCGTCAAGTAGCCTCCCCTCTTCAATACACTGCGCACACTCACACAACTCTTGCTGTTCTTACAACAGCCATCAGTACCATTGCTGGGGGCAACAACCACCATCTCCTGCTGCATTTGACCCTCAAAGGTCAGAGCTTAGCAAGAAGCTGCAAGCCATATTCAACCCACACCAGGTGGACACAGTCATGGAAAGGTTTCCGCATCTGATGGATGCTGAGAAGCTGGCTGCAGAGATACTTAACCTGAAGGCTCAGATATTCTGATTTGTTTGTGTGAGCTCAGTTAGGACATTTTGTCCCAGCTTCTTGTCAAAGTTTAATGTGTGGTCATACAGATGATGTTTCTTTATGTGCAATAATAAAAGAGAATCTCTTATTTGTATGACATTGCGGTCAAATGTCACTGGTCATCCATGTATATGGATCAAAGGTGCCTCTAAACAAAACATTTTATGGTTAAGCTTCAAGACTTTTGACTGTTGATGCATATTGTATCCAATAGCCTATGATCTGTTTCAGGTTTCTATGTAAAAGGAACTGCTGTAAAAGTGTTCTTTCAATACAGTTCTTCAGAACAGTCTGCTGTTCAGTATTATCTCTTGTCAGATATGTATTTAAATATACTGTGGTCACCTGTAGTTAGTGTGAATCCTGCAGAGGACCAAGGCATCAAAACAGTACCTCTTAATCTGGAAGCTGCGATAACTTAACGCAATGATTCCAGTAAAAGGAATGTGCTGATGTGTCATCATCTGTTTCCTGTAAATGAGCGTCAGTTTCATGAACCAAAACCCAGACAAAAGTTCTCATAACAATAAAATGTGTGTATGCGCTGTATGATGATGAAAAAGGCACAAAATATGGAATTAAGTTCTTAAAAACATTTAGATTTGTATATTCTTATTTAATTACTCATTGTGAACAATTACTGTAAGATAAGAAATCATTGTAAGCCTGTATTTACTAAGATAACACATGTATAATGGTATAATGTATATATGTGCCAGGTTAAGCTTTTATGATCTGTGTTCTTCATTGTTACTACAGTGACAGTGAACTTTTTAAAGTTCAACACGTTGTTAAAGATTTAACCCCTTCAACTCTTTTGTCTTCATACTTGATCACTAGGGACTTTGTCTTGTAAGAGTATTTTTTCACTTTTTTTTAAAACTACGTACCTACTGAATCCTTGTATTTCACTTGTGTGTTTTAAATGTGCAGTGTTCTGAGGATTGAGAGAAAATGTCAGCCTGAGTGTGTGAGTGTGTGTGGGTCATAGATTTGGAATCACCAACTTCCAGCAGCAAAATTCTCACTGCTGTCAAGCAGCACTACACAGATGTTATTACCCAAAATGATGTTTCTGTGTAAGTCTATGTTTAAACGGTGTTTCTGACTTGTTTTAACTACACTGCTCAAAACAATAAAGGGAACACTTCAACAACACAATGTAACTCCAAGTCAGTCACACTTCTGTGAAATCAGCCTGTCCAGTTAGGATCAACACTGATTGTGGATCAGTTTCAGCTGCTGTTGTGCAAATGGAACAGACAACAGGTGGAAATAAGAGGCAGTTATCAAGACAAGCCCTTTAAAGGAGAGGTTCTGCAGGTGCTGACCACAGACCATTTCTCTGCTCTCATCCTTTCTGCCTGATGTTTGATCACTGTTGCATTTGGTCAGTGCTCTCACCCCTAGAGGTAGCATGAGGCGGAGTCTACAACCCACACAAGTTGCTCAGGGAATGCAGCTCATCCAGGTTCGTCTTTGTGAGTACTGATGTATTCAGAAAGCACTTGGACATGAGTTGTTGTTGTTGGAGATCTTTTTTTCTTTTAGTTTGTTTGTCTGACTGTCTAGGTGTGAAGACAGCATAGTTTGGCTTTTTCTTAGAATCTCAGAATACTGACCTTATTCTCAGAATCTATTCAGAATCTATTGTGAAAATAAGGCCATGACCTTTTTCAGTGACTTTCTGTAAAAAACCGAACATACGTTTGTCTCCTATACAAAGTTTAGTCATGGGAGCATTAACACTTTTCCGTATTGTTTCAGTAAGGTTACCCTTCCATAGGAGAAATGTATGTTTCTTTTAAACTGTGAGCATAACTCAGTTATCACCATATTCTTGTGTTCATTAATACACAGACACATGCAGATATGTTTTTCCATCCATCCAATGTTAGTATGCAGTAACCTCCTATTTACAGTAGGGGGCGCTGTCGAGACAACTCATGCGAGAATGCACACGTTCCGGGTCGGGTCTGTAAATCTTGACACTTTTTGGAGCATTTATGATGGACTTATACAAGTTGCAGTATTCTTTACCAAACTCATACAAATAAGTGGATAATGAAAGTGAATAAAGTCTAAATTTCTAACATAAATTATCAGAAATTTGAAATGGTATCTAGTGCTGAACAAATCATTTCAATAATTTCTTAAACAAAAAAGACAAAATATCCATAGCTCATCACCCAAACCACTACACTATCAACCCTAATCAGCTTCATGCTGTAAGATCATAAGTTGAAACTACACAACAGGTAACTCAGTCACTAATCTGTGCTGAATTGATTTGGTCTGATTGTGTTGATCAGAAATTGGCCACAAGCAGTAAAATTCAGAAAGAAAACCAAGAGAGGATCATTATCACAGACTACAAACGCTGCTGTGACTAACTTAAAGAACGGCGCATTTAAAAAACGCCGTAATGACCAACTAATGACGAACGGTGTAAAAACCGTACGAGGTATTTTAAGAAAGACGCTTCTCTGTCTTCTTGGGTTGCCATGGTAACGCGTTGTTTAAAGCACTCGCGCGATTCAACTGCTTCTGACGTATCAAAGGACGCGTTGAAGCAGTGTTTCCAGACAAATGCTGAAAGTCAAAGCTTGTTTTGGAGTGTCTGCATCACTTGGGCCATCTCCACTGCTGTTATTGTAGTCTCGACTTTGTCAAGATGGCTTCCAAAAATCTACTAAGGGAAACTTTACAAGGTTTAAAAATGTCAAAAAAAGGAAAAATCAAGTTCGACCCGTACTGGGCGGAAAGAGGCGAGGTGAGTGTTTGTTAGCTAACATTAGCTAGCCAGCTAGTTTACCAGTATTTAGCGTGAAAATGCATTACATTTAACGCCCGTACATGTCAGAGGACACTAGCTACAATTCCTTAGCGGCATTTTAAGCAGTAGATGTGAAATATCGTTACACAATTAATTACCAGACCATTTGTGTATCGTGTCTTCTGTTTTATGAAGCCGTGTTGTGTGTTCAGGCACTCTGTGATTAACGCACTCCTGTGTTTTTGCAGCATATTTTAGAAGGATACAAAGGGGACCTCGGCTTGTCTCCTAACTGTGCGGGCGTAATGGACCGCCTCAGCTCGAGGCCCCTGAAGAAGTCCTCCTTTCTTTGCTCCAGCTCTGGAGGCTGCAGCCCTGACTCCTCTGCAGGATCCGTTTCTGACATCAACACCATCAACACTACATTTTCTGCAGCCACACCTTTAAAGAACAAGCGGCGGCATCTGGCAAGTCCCCTTTCCTGCAAGGTAAATTCAGATTGGATGAGGTGGCACTCAGATTCACAATAAAAACACTTTTAATTAATTGTGTGCTGAATCTGTGTTTTAGGCTGTTAGTGATGAAATGAATAGTGAAACTCCAGAGGCTGATGTCAGCAAGGTTTCCAGTCCAGTGTCACTACCCGCCATTTCCCTGCTGTCATCCAAAGCCATGCAGACGGCTGGTTGTATTGACAGAATTGAGAAGAAACATCAGGAAAAGGCCAAGGTCGGGCTGTGCTCTGTTTCGACGCATTTGATTATTAAGGACTCTGCAGTTCTACCTGACTGATGTCTTAAATCTCTGGTCTTAGTCAGCGCTCAGACTGCGGCAGGAGAAGCTGGTGGTGGCGGTGGCTGACGCAGCATCAGAGCAGCTGAAACGCTTCGAGGAACTGATGGAGCTGAAGCAGAAGCAGGAAGACCAGAGTATGAGAGACATGAGGGACAGAGAGTAAGACACAACGAGGAGTAAAATTATTGTAACATTTCTGAAATGCTGTGTCATCAACTGCTTTTCCACTTCCTGCACTGTAGAACTAAAGAGAGCATGGTCCGCTATGAAAAGCTGAAGGAAGAGCAGCGACACCGAATGAAGGTATGATGATATGAAAAGATACTGTGAGCGAGAATGACACCTTTAAATTTGCAGAAAACTACATCATTTCAGGTCCTGCTGATTTAAACACTTGGACATTTCTCCTAATCTTTCTGTCAATCAGAATCTGAACCTGAGCCAAAAAGTTGCTGAGCCAGAGCAGCAGCAACTTTGGGAGGCGGAGCTTGAGAGGCAGACGCAAGTGGATGGCAGGGAAAGACTGCAAAACCTCCACACCATCCAGGTAGAAATCCTGCAGCTCAACCAGCTGCTGAGGCCATCCAGTCAGACAAAGACCGACCTCCCACCAACCAGCATCAGTACCTACAGCACCCGTGGGAACCAGCTGTGCTCCCAGGTGTCAGTGGTGGTGAGAAAGACAGCCGAGGTCAGTTAAAACACTGCACATTCTGTAGGACACTTGTGGGAACATAGCGGAAAAACTCACCTCACTGTCTTTACAGGGACAGTTCCCCAGCGTGGAGGACATGACCATGGCTGAGCAAGCCCTCCACGAGATGAGGGCGCTGATCCAACTGATGCAGGAGGAGGTGGTCAAGGCTCATGAGTGGAAGAAGGAGGAGCAGGAGCAGGAAGAGAAGCGCAGGAAGATGGCAGCGCTGCAGGCACAACAGGACGTGCAGAAGAAGGCGGCGCAGTCAGCCCAACAGAAGGCGATGAAGAAAGGTGTGTGGCCACTGCAAGACCACTAAATGCTTGATGATTACATGTTTAGGGCAGAAAGTCTGTGCTGTTGGGCTGTTACCAGCTAAATGCTTAAAAGAATTATTGCACAGGGCTGCAGAACACTGCTGAAGACAGCACGCTCAAATGGTACAAGGAGCTGCAGCAGACGGCCGCTCAGTGTGCTCAGGCCATCGAACAACTCAGCACCACAAAGGATGCTCAGGTTGGACTTTTTTGAGCAATGTTTCCGATTTATTTATTTGTGGAGCACCAATCAACACCAGGTAGATTTCATGAGCCATACTTTTTTATGACTCAGACAAAGAAACTGAAGCAGGAGCTCCAGAAAGCAGCCACCATCCCTGTCAGTCAAATCTCCAGCAACTCGGGTTCTCAGCTTCGAGAAATCTTTGACAAGATCGACAAACTGCTGTCAGGAGGAGCAGTGGTGTCCGGTGGGAAGTCTGTCTCTGTCTCGCAGCATCCACAGGGTCTGGACTTTGTCAGCTACAAACTGGCTGAGAAGTTTGTGGTGAGTCTGCCGTCAAGATATGAAAATATGAGGAAATCAATTAACTCCAAATCAGAACTTTGAGATCTAACATTTTCAGGAGAGAAAGAGCCACATCTAAATAACTTCTTGTCCCCACACAGAAACAAGGAGAGGAGGAGGTGGCGTCTCACCACGAGGCCGCCTTCCCCATTGCTGTGGTGGCCTCTGGCATCTGGGAGCTGCACCCTCGGGTGGGAGACCTCATCCTCGCCTGCCTGCACAAGAAGTGCCCTTACGCTGTGCCGCACTATCCTCCAATGAAGGACGGCACGCCTGTGGAGGAGTATCAGAAGTGAGAGACTCAAAAAGGCATCGCTGCTCACATAATGTCTGAACACAGAGTTCAGGTCCTGTCCCTCCCCCCTTCAACAGGATTCTCGGTTACCGTGTGGGCGAATCTGGAGTGGAAGACCAGGACAGTTTCCTGAAGAGGATGTCCGGGATGATCCGTCTCTACGCTGCCATCATCCAGATGAGGTGGCCCTACATCTCCAAACAGGGGGTAAGAATACGCCTCACTTCCTGTTCAGGGTCACATGGTGGGTTTGTAGAATATAACTCACACTCGCCACTTGTTGTGTTTCAGTCTCTTCCTCACGGTCTGAACCACGGCTGGCGCTGGCTGGCTCAGATGCTCAACATGGAGCCGCTGGCTGACATCACAGCAACACTGCTGCTGGATTTTCTAGAAGTGAGTTCTGATGGTTGTTCCAGAGTCATCTGGAGGATCAGAGGAGCTCTGTGAGTTGTTGATCATTTTGTGGGTCTCTTTCAGGTTTGTGGAAATGCTCTGATGAAGCAGTACCAGGGTCAGTTCTGTAAACTCATGCTCTACCTGAAAGAGGAATACTTACCCAGGTACACGCTGGCTTCACATTCAAAATGTTTTATGAGCAGATGTCATCACGTCTGATGGCTCAAATGTGCGTTTGTGTTGTCTCCAGAATCGAAGCGGTGACGAGCAGCGGACAGATGGGCTCGGTCAGCAGACTGCAGGAGTTTCTAGAGGTTTGTTACCGTTGGATCGGACATGAGATTACACTGATTTATGCATTGAGCTTATCTGCACGGCCATGATATGATGTCTGTCAGATAGTTACACATTTTGATAGATAAAAGCTACATCAGTCTGCCTCTCGCACACAGACGGCACTGCAGAACCAACAGATCAGCCCACCAAAAGGCCAGCTCAGCTCCCGCTTCTGGAGAACGTGACAGAGCTGTGGAGTGTAGCGGAGAAACTTCAGTACCTGCCAGAAAACGTGGAGCTGCTGGACTTTTTTTATTCACACATCAAAGAGCTCATCTCTTGATGATTGTGTTTTACATATTTATATATATATATATTTATACATTATATTTATATTCATGATTTCTGGATCCACCAAGAAAACAGATTTGTGCTTTGATAGGCTGTTAAAGCTAATTTTACTGTAAATAATTAAATTGTTTTGTTCTAAAACTGTGAGTGTTTCTTGCAGCAGAGCACAGTTGTGTTGTTGGACAAACAGGTTGTAAAATGAATTGTGCAAAAATCTAAACTACAAACCACAACCAGCTGTTTACTGTGTTCGGTTGTTGTACTCTGACATGTCCCATTCCCTCAGCAACTCCCACAGACTCCAGCCTCAGCATCAGAGTGCCCTTCCTGGACCCAAACATGTCTCAATGCATGCAGTTTCCATGCCTCCATGCAGCAGCCAGCCCTGCAGGTGCTGCCCCCCTTCAGTCCCTTCAACAACCCACCAACATCACAGTCACATGGACTCCAACTATAGCACCTACCCTCCTCATATGTTCCCATCCAACATGCCCCACCAGCACAGCCTCTCCAACCCTTACTATTATAATGTTGCGCCACACCCTCAGCAAAGTTACTGGTCAGATCCCTTTCAGGGGCGACCTCAAACCAGGGCATCAAGTAGCCTCCCCTCTTCAATACACTGCGCACACTCACACAACTCTTGCTGTTCTTACAACAGCCATCAGTACCATTGCTGGGGGCAACAACCACCATCTCCTGCTGCATTTGACCCTCAAAGGTCAGAGCTTCGCAAGAAGCTGCAAGCCATATTCAACCCACACCAGGTGGACACAGTCATGGAAAGGTTTCCGCATCTGATGGATGCTGAGAAGCTGGCTGCAGAGATACTTAACCTGAAGGCTCAGATATTCTGATTTGTTTGTGTGAGCTCAGTTAGGACATTTTGTCCCAGCTTCTTGTCAAAGTTTAATGTGTGGTCATACAGATGATGTTTCTTTATGTGCAATAATAAAAGAGAATCTCTTATTTGTATGACATTGCGGTCAAATGTCACTGGTCATCCATGTATATGGATCAAAGGTGCCTCTAAACAAAACATTTTATGGTTAAGCTTCAAGACTTTTGACTGTTGATGCATATTGTATCCAATAGCCTATGATCTGTTTCAGGTTTCTATGTAAAAGGAACTGCTGTAAAAGTGTTCTTTCAATACAGTTCTTCAGAACAGTCTGCTGTTCAGTATTATCTCTTGTCAGATATGTATTTAAATATACTGTGGTCACCTGTAGTTAGTGTGAATCCTGCAGAGGACCAAGGCATCAAAACAGTACCTCTTAATCTGGAAGCTGCGATAACTTAACGCAATGATTCCAGTAAAAGGAATGTGCTGATGTGTCATCATCTGTTTCCTGTAAATGAGCGTCAGTTTCATGAACCAAAACCCAGACAAAAGTTCTAATAACAATAAAATGTGTGTATGCGCTGTATGATGATGAAAAAGGCACAAAATATGGAATTAAGTTCTTAAAAACATTTAGATTTGTATATTCTTATTTAATTACTCATTGTGAACAATTACTGTAAGATAAGAAATCATTGTAAGCCTGTATTTACTAAGATAACACATGTATAATGGTATAATGTATATATGTGCCAGGTTAAGCTTTTATGATCTGTGTTCTTCATTGTTACTACAGTGACAGTGAACTTTTTAAAGTTCAACACGTTGTTAAAGATTTAACCCCTTCAACTCTTTTGTCTTCATACTTGATCACTAGGGACTTTGTCTTGTAAGAGTATTTTTTCACTTTTTTTTAAAACTATGTACCTACTGAATCCTTGTATTTCACTTGTGTGTTTTAAATGTGCAGTGTTCTGAGGATTGAGAGAAAATGTCAGCCTGAGTGTGTGAGTGTGTGTGGGTCATAGATTTGGAATCACCAACTTCCAGCAGCAAAATTCTCACTGCTGTCAAGCAGCACTACACAGATGTTATTACCCAAAATGTGTAAGTCTATGTTTAAACAGTGTTTCTGACTTGTTTTAACTACACTGCTCAAAACAATAAAGGGAACACTTCAACAACACAATGTAACTCCAAGTCAGTCATACTTCTGTGAAATCAGCCTGTCCAGTTAGGAAGCAACACTGATTGTGGATCAGTTTCAGCTGCTGTTGTGCAAATGGAGCAGACAACAGGTGGAAATAAGAGGCAGTTATCAAGACAAGCCCTTTAAAGGAGAGGTTCTGCAGGTGCTGACCACAGACCATTTCTCTGCTCTCATCCTTTCTGCCTGATGTTTGATCACTGTTGCATTTTGTCAGTGCTCTCACCCCTAGAGGTAGCATGAGGCGGAGTCTACAACCCACACAAGTTGCTCAGGGAATGCAGCTCATCCAGGTTCGTCTTTGTGAGTACTGATGTATTCAGAAAGCACTTGGACATGAGTTGTTGTTGTTGGAGATCTTTTTTTCTTTTAGTTTGTTTGTCTGACTGTCTAGGTGTGAAGACAGCATAGTTTGGCTTTTTCTTAGAATCTCAGAATACTGACCTTATTCTCAGAATCTATTCAGAATCTATTGTGAAAATAAGGCCATGACCTTTTTCAGTGACTTTCTGTAAAAAACCGAACATACGTTTGTCTCCTATACAAAGTTTAGTCATGGGAGCATTAACACTTTTCCGTATTGTTTCAGTAAGGTTACCCTTCCATAGGAGAAATGTATGTTTCTTTTAAACTGTGAGCATAACTCAGTTATCACCATATTCTTGTGTTCATTAATACACAGACACATGCAGATATGTTTTTCCATCCATCCAATGTTAGTATGCAGTAACCTCCTATTTACAGTAGGGGGCGCTGTCGAGACAACTCATGCGAGAATGCACACGTTCCGGGTCGGGTCTGTAAATCTTGACACTTTTTGGAGCATTTATGATGGACTTATACAAGTTGCAGTATTCTTTACCAAACTCATACAAATAAGTGGATAATGAAAGTGAATAAAGTCTAAATTTCTAACATAAATTATCAGAAATTTGAAATGGTATCTAGTGCTGAACAAATCATTTCAATAATTTCTTAAACAAAAAAGACAAAATATCCATAGCTCATCACCCAAACCACTACATTATCAACCCTAATCAGCTTCATGCTGTAAGATCATAAGTTGAAACTACACAACAGGTAACTCAGTCACTAATCTGTGCTGAATTGATTTGGTCTGATTGTGTTGATCAGAAATTGGCCACAAGCAGTAAAATTCAGAAAGAAAACCAAGAGAGGATCATTATCACAGACTACAAACGCTGCTGTGACTAACTTAAAGAACGGCGCATTTAACGGTGTTGTTTTTTGTTTTTTTTGTAAAAAAAAAAACGCCGTAATGACCAACTAATGACGAACGGTGTAAAAACCGTACGAGGTATTTTAAGTCTATCAAAGATCTGAAGATTATGGCTGCAATGTAAGAACAGATCAGAGATCATGTCTGCAAATCTAGGAATGATTTGTCACGTGGATCAGACTTGTTTATCTTGACGGTTCACATTCATTTGGTGTCAGACTTGTCTCTGACGTGACTGTGAGTGTCACTGTCCTCTGAGATGGCACACACCTTCACACGTCAGTGTAAGGACTGATGGTGTGTGACTGCACAGAACTATGTCACATTTGAGTTACATCACCAGAAAACATGAAATTTGAGCCTCAGTCTCAATATAGTCTAGTAGACACAGTTGTTGTATACGTATGTGTTAAAATCATTGGTAAAACCTGCTCATGTGCATCTAAATATGCTTCATATAAGCTGTTCTTTTGAGCCTTGAAAATTCTGACTCACTTTCAACCTTTGACTATAAATGGCTTTGTAGGAGCAGACACTCCTTCTTTTGTGTGTTAGTGTGAGGCTGCTTCCTGCTCACTGTCGGCTGATGTTAATCATAAATATGAACTGCAGCCAAACAAAGCTGTTTTAGTTTTAGTCTAAACTTAATATCTTTCTGTTGACAGCATCATCATGGTCACATTATGTACCTTTCCTCAGATAAAGATGCACCTTTTGTTCACAGGGACATTTTAGACAGAATACACTTACTGCATTTGTAGAGGAGGTTCAGCTCTAGAACATCCTTTGAGCTCATTTCCAGTCTTTGACCAATCACATTCTGGAAATCTGGATCTTTGGTGATAATTGTAGACCCATTGCCATTGGAGAAGTCATTTTGTCCATAGTGCATCACTGAAAAGTAGTCATATGGGACTCCCTGGGTGGTGCTCTCTTCGCTGCTTACTTTCAAAAAATTGTTTTCATATCCTAGGGGACACACATGATGAAACCAGCCAGTTGATGCTTTCTGCATAATTCAAGATGATACTCACAACACATCTGGGTACATTGACCAGTTCATTTATGAATACTAGTAGAGAAATCATTATTTAAACCTTTATCGATGTTTTCATACTGAATGATTACATAATCGTCTCTGTCATATCTGGACTGTTCATGATAGAAGCCAAGCGCATGGAGAAACTCATGCTCAACAGTGTCCACAAAATCACAGGACTGCCCGATGGAGAGGACCTGTCCATTGGGTTTTACTCGCCCGATACTTGAAAAACATCTAAAATAAAAAAGAAAAACGTTGATTAATGAACCTTTATGCACTTCACCTAGCCAAAGGCCACATTCATTGATATGTACCAACAGAACAAAACAAGTCCTCAGTTTATCATTAAATTGTAAGCATAGTTTTCATAATAAAAAGTATTAGCAGAATGTCTGTGGGTTTATATTTTTGTTAATTATCTAACAGTTAACTCTCAAAATCTGGTTGACAACACAGTAACAGAAAATACACACCCGTCCAACTTCTTGACATCAACGTAATACTTCTCAGAGTCCCTTGGTTTGAAGTCAATGCATGACTTGAGCTTGAACTGGTCAAAGGCTTGCAGGATGACTCCTCGAGCATTTATCTCTTATTGTTGGTGAGAATGGTGTTATGGGGGCAAATGTTAGACTGGTTAATGCACATAAACCACATAGTGAACACAAGCGGCAAATGATTTTAAAACACAGAAATGCAAATGTTTTCAGCTCTGCCCAAAAACTTTATCACGCTACTGGGTCATTCCATGTGAAATTATCCATGGCTGCCGGATGACCCCCCTATGATATTTTTCAAAAGGTTCACTGATGTACACGCCTAAAACTCTTGATTTCTCCATAATATTGATAGATTAGAGTAGGATGATTTCACATGGAATGACCCTACGTTAAGTGCTTTACAATCATCAATTTTCCTTCTCTTTAGAAAATGAAGAGTAGAAAGCTCAGGTGGGCTTACACCAAATACATTGTTATGAATAATAAATAAAATATTTATACCAAGGCTTTGATCAAAGATATATGGGACTGGGGATGTCCACAGGTAGTCACCAAGAATCGCACTCCTTTCCCCACTTGGAGACTAAGCCAGTGACATATACAACAAAAAGCACATAAACACAAAACATGCAAAATACATATGTGCTATAATGATATTTAGATTTCAAGACTTTGCTAAGAAAAACTCACCTCCACAATATCATCGTGCCGATGACCTAAAAAAAGCAAAACTGGGAGGTTTACAAACTAGTATTGGTGTGGTAGTAGTCATTAGAATAATATAAGAATGAATGAGTATTACCCTTGTTTGCCTCTGGAATGTCTGTTTCTTTTAAGATTACTACAAAGAAAGATGAGAGACTTCTTTAAAAAGTAGAATTAATTCATCAAAAAATTCTATTAATTGCATAAAATAAAAAAAATATAAATATAAAATTAAACTTACCCACATTCTCTGGCCCATTCTGACAAAAAAAGAAAACAAAATATTTGAATTTTTTATATATATAAAACAGTAAATTTCCCCCTCTCTCTCACTCACACACACACACACAATGACAAAGAACTCTTACTGCATTCTCGAAAAATGATGTTGAAATTGCCAAGTTCACCATAAGAAAATGAAGCCCTTTATCCTCATTGTGCACCTTGAAAAAAAACTTTAGATAAAAAGAGATAAAAATCTTTCTTATCTTGCAGTCTGTTCCTCACCTCATTAAAGGCTCTGTCTGTGACAGAAGCTTTTTAAGCCTGCGGGTAAAATGTGAACAGGTTTTTACACCTGTTCACCTTAACCAATGAGAATGACACGGCTCGTGGCATTCTCATTGGTTGGTCCAGCTTCAGTCATTAAGCCTTGTATGGTGTTCATATATATGGTACTTAGCCGGTTTGTGTTTTGAATTCAACACAAATTGAAACCATTTTACGTTAAGTTAGGCCAATGAGTCTCAGTTTTGAACAAACAATAATTGG